>NC_090815.1:39982335-40306085 GCF_000390325.3 Nicotiana tomentosiformis
TGACGACATCCTTGTGTATTCACGAAGTCGAGAGGATCACGCCGATCACCTCAGGGCAGTTCTGCAAACTCTTCATCAATACCAATTGTATGCAAAGTTCTCGAAATATGAATTTTGGCTTGAATCTGTTACATTCCTGGGTCATGTCATCTCCGGAGAAGGAATTAAGGTTGATCCCCAAAAGATTGCAGCGGTGAAGGATTGGCCTAGACCTACTACTCCAATAGAGATTCGCAGTTTCTTGGGTTTGGTCGGGTATTATAGGAGGTTCATGGAGGGGTTCTCCACTCTTACCTCTCCATTGACTAAATTGACGCAAAAGGCGGTTAAGTTCCAGTGGTCCGATGCTTGTGAAAGGAGCTTCCAGGAATTGAAATCAAGATTGACTTCGGCGCCGGTATTGACCCTGCCAGAGGGTACCGAGGGGTTTGTGGTGTATTGCGATGCTTCAGGGATCGGTCTTGAGTGTGTATTAATGCAACATGGTAAGGTTATAGCATATGCTTCAAGGCAACTTAAGAATCATGAAAAGAACTATCCAACTCATGACTTAGAGCTTGCGGTGGTGGTTTTTGCATTAAACATTTGGCGTCATTATTTGTATGGAGTCCATGTAGATGTATTCACGAACCACAAGAGTCTTCAGTACATTTTTAAGTAAAAGGAATTGAACTTAAGGCAGAGAAGGTGGCTTGAATTGCTCAAATATTATGACATCGACATTTTGTATCATCCGGGGAAAGCTAATGTGGTGGCGGATGCTCTTAGTCGGAAATCTATGGGTAGTTTGGCTCACTTGGAGGCATGTCAAAGGCCCTTGGCCCGGGAGGTTTACCAGTTGGCTAGTTTGGGAGTTCGTCTTGCGAACTCTAATGAAGGGGGAGTGATTGTGCGGAATAGGGCGGAATCATCGCTTGTGACGGAGGTCAAGGAGAAGCAATACAATGATACAGTGTTGGTGCAGCTGAAGGAAGGGATTCATAAATATAAGACTATGGCTTTTTCTCTTGGAATGGATGACGGTACATTACGGTACCAAGGATGACTATGTGTTCCAAACGTAGATGGTCTTCAAGAAAGAATCATGGCAGAAACTCATACTTCTAGATATTCCGTGCACCCAGGCTCTACAAAAATGTATCATGACCTCAAGGAAGTTTACTGGTGGAATAACATGAAGAGGGGTGTGGCGGACTTTGTGGAAAAATATTCAAACTGTCAACAGGTAAAGGCCGAGCATCATAGGCCCGGTAGGTTAGCACAGAGTATAAAAATTCCAATGTGGAAATGGAAAATGATCAATATGGATTTTATGGTAGGATTACCACGCACTCCACGTAAATTTGAATCAATTTGGGTGATCGTGGATCGACTCACAAAATCAGCACACTTCTTACCAGTTAGATCCACCGACACTGCGGAACAATATGCTCAATTGTATATCAAGGAAATAGTTAGGCTTCATGGCACTCCAGTTTCCATCATTTCTGATCGAGGGGCCCAGTTTACAGCTAATTTTTGGAAGAAATTTCAGCAAGGTTTGGGTACACAGGTAAATCTTAGCACGGCTTTCCATCCACAGACTGACGGGCAAGCAGAGCGGACTATTCAGACGCTTGAGGATATATTGCGTGCGGGTGTGCTTGACTTCAAGGGTAGCTGGGATGATCATTTGCCGTTCATAGAATTTGCCTATAACAAAAGCTTCCATGCCAGTATTCAGATGGCGACATTTGAGGCCTTGTGTGGTAGAAGATATAGATCACCGATTGGGTAGTTTGAGGTTGGAGAAGCCGAACTAATAGGACCAGACCTTGTGCATCAGGCTATGGAAAAGATTAAGATCATAAAAGAGTGGTTGAAAACTGCTCAGAGTCATCAAAAATCCTATTCGGATGTTTGTCGCAGAGACTTAGAGTTCAAGGAAGATGATTGGGTGTTCTTGAAGGTATCTCCCATGAAGGAGATCATGCAGTTTGGAAAGAAAGGAAAATTAAGTTCGAGGTATGTCGGGCCATATAGAATTACTCAAAGGATAGGTCAGGTGGCGTACAAGCTTGATCTACCACCTGAGATGTCATTAGTGCACCCCGTATTCCATGTGTCCATGTTGAAGAAGGTAGTTGGAGATCCGTCCGCTATCGTGCCGGTTGAGACCATCGAGATTAGTGAAGAACTGTCATACAAAGAGATTTCGGTTGCTATTCTTGATAGACAGGTCTGAAAGTTGAGGATTAAAGAAATATGGCGAAACCAGCAAGTCGAAGAAGCTAATTGGGAAGACGAGAATGAAATGAAAAAGAAGTACCCTCATTTATTTGAATAGCCATGTAATAGCTCTATAAAGTTCCCCCCCCCCCCCCAAATTTTGTATCACTTGTTCGGCTAATATAAAGACACTACTTTCTAGTTATATGTCCCCCCATGAGGATTCGGTTGGTGTTATTTTGCATTTTGTTGTGTCATTTAATTCTATATTTGTTGCTAAGGTGTGTTTCGGGGGCTATCTGACAGATGGATAGGCCTAAATACAAAGGAAACTCTGGCGAAATTCTCAGAAAGTTAGGAAGTTCGGCAAATCTGGGCTGATGTTACGTGGTACAACTGAAACTGTGTTAAGCAAACCTTGATCCTCATTCGAGGACGAATGATCTTAAGTGGGGGAGGATATAAGGACCCGTAAAAATTTAAACCAAAAACTCGGGGTTTCGTGGTGCCAAGATAGATTCTTGCGTTATTATAGTAGAAATTATTCGCAACGAGCTTATTCGCCGCGGTTCGGACTTTTTGGATTGAACAGTACCCCACGGACTTAGAGGAAAATGTTTCGCAGAAGGACGCGTTTCTGTGGCCCATTATGCAGCTGCATAATCACTCTGCGGACTGCATAATGGCTGCAGAGTGAAGCAATACGTTGGCCAATTTGAGGTCAGCTTTGCGGTCGATTATGCGACCGCATAACCACTATGCGGACCGCATATCGATTGCATAATCCCTCTTGAGTTTTTGCGGAGGGAGTTCTGCGGTGCATTATGCGATCACTTTGCGGACCGTAAGTTCAGTCCCCTGAGGGCTATTTCTGCGGTCACTTTGCGGACCGCATAACCATTATGCGGTCGCATATGCGATCGCAGACCTGTGTCGGGGCACCTATTTTCTTAATTTAAAACCCGACCCCCCATTCCATTAAAACACCCCTTTAGTCCATTTTGAAGCTCATTTCTCATATTTCTAGTGTGTGAGAGAGAGGATTCTAGAGGGAGGGCCTAATTTTCATCAATCAATCTTCAACCATCACTCAAAGCTTGGAAATACTCAAGTAGAGCACCAAATTCTTCAACCAAAAAGGTAAGATTTCATCACCCCAGCTCTTAATTTCAAACATAGCTATAATGGGGTACTAGGGTAATACTTCGTGGGTATGAGAGTGGTTCATCTTGCATGCATGTGATAAAGAGTGTGGAAAAAATAAAAAGTGAACTAGAACTATGAATATTTTCCTAATTTTGGGTTCAATTTGTATATTGCAAAAATAGATTGAGGTTACTAAGGGTTCCGGATAATTGTAGAGTTTAAAGAAGCGCAATTAAGGTATGTATGGCTAACTCTTTTCTTCTTAGAATCGAACTCTTGGTGTCGAATAATTGGTGTAAGTTCCAACTTGATCATACTAGAATTGTTTGCCTTAGTGTGTTGGATTGAAAGATTCATGTTCCCTAATTGTTTTAGATGGTTACCAAGTCATCATGCTATTTGAGAACGAAATCATGATTTTCCAAGCTCCTTCCCTTATGTGTGAAATGCCTTATGTGATGGTGCTTATCAACATGAATGATGATGTTATTTGAACGAATAAAAAGGGAAAGACTTGAATTGTAAAATGTTCCCAAGTCCAAGAACTACTTAATAAATAAGGCTGTTTGTGCCATGTAACGAAAGATGGGAAAGAGTTGTGAATTGAGTGAACAATTAAAAGAGAGGTTATGTCTCAAGTGAGATGGATTAGCCGATCGGGCCGAGAACGGACGCCATGCTGTACACATGATGGCATTTGTGTTGGAATCATTGATTTACAATGTGGATATAGATTTGTCTCACTTGAGATGGCTTAGCCGGTCGGGCCGAGACCGGACTCCGTGTAAAAACACGGTGGCAATATGAGTTGTGGCTTTGGCACTAAAGATTATTAACCTAAAACGATGGAAGAATTGAACTGGAAACTATGTGATCCTTACTTGGTGTTTCTTTGTATTTCTATGAAGTACTTATTGATTATTATGACTGTCTTTTTTTTGTTTCACTGTTCATTCTGCTAAGATTGGTGTTTGCCTTACATACTAGTACTATTTGACAGTACTAACGTCCCTTTTGCCGGGGGCGCTACATATTTGAATGGATGTAGGTAGTTCCATCGCAGATAGGGCTGATCGCTAATAGTGGTGCTCTCCCTCACACTCATCACAGCAGTCTTGGTGAGCCCCATTTCTTCCTGGGGTCATGTAGTCCTTTATTTTGTATAAGTTTTCATATTTTGAGGTATAGCCGGGGCCTTGTTGCCGGCATTGACATGTTGCTCTTTTGTACCCTTAGAGGCTCCGTAGACGTTTATGTGGGTCATGCATGTGTGTTGGGGTAGTCGTTGGATCGAGTTGTATTTTGAAAACTTAACTATGGCATAATGTATATAATAAAAAATGGACTAGCAACATTTATGCATGTATACTGATCCCTCCCCCTATTTAGTAGATGATAACGTGTCCTCTTTTCGGATCATGAATGAGTCGGGTAGGGAAGGTCTAATAGGCTTGCTCGACCGGGTTCACTCGGTTGAGCGCCGGTCGCGCTCCCCGAGGTTGGGGCGTGACACTACTCTTCATCCATGATCTTCTCAAATGCTTAATGACATATTCAATGACATATGTTCTTCACTTTTCATGCCTATATAAAGGCCTTGTAATAGATAGAAAAATACACACAATTGAAGAAGAAATAAAAATCTCTCATCTCTTTCTCTCTATATCGCTTAGCTTATTTTTTCTTGCTCTATATTGTTACTTTGAGTTATATTTTATAACACGTTATCAGCACGAAATCTCTAACCTCAAGGTTGAATTCTACTTATATGTTACATGCACATGTTTCTGCTACAGCAACAAGTCCGAGATTTAAACCATATAAGTTTATACCAATATTTAGAATAAGCAATGGTCCGGTTATTGGAAAATTAGTATTTATGTGGTTGCTAAGGATGTCACCTTGTTAAATTTTCATGAACTAAATAATAGGTGGCATGCGGTATACTAAATAATCTACAAAATTTTATATTTTATTATGTATGCTTATGGCTTTACCTTATAATACGATTTTAGTATGCCTGGTATAATGATTATACATTAGTTTACTGTCAAATATAATATAATAATAATAATAATAATACTCGTAACTATTTTATTTTAATAAGATAAAATATTAGTACAAGAAGTATGTACTACACCAAATTTTTCATTTGTGATAGTTCTTATCAAATTAACATTTTGAATCATTTCTATATGGAAAGCATATAATAGTAGATAGTACATAGAGATTTGTCCCCTATTTTTTTTTTTGATTCCCTGATTAACCTAAAGGTTCTGCTATATCTCTTTGTTTTTCTAGAGAGCATAATACTTAGTTTCTACAAAAGTGCATGGTAACTAGTAATACTATATTATTCTGTTTGATACATTATTTTTATTGTTTTATTCATATCACTTTTATCTTGAAGTAAGCTTATTGCAACAAAGACCACATGTGAATTTTTAATATTATTTAATATTTTCATATATCTGTTTGACACCAATTACTTTGCTGGTTTGAGTAAACGAAAGTTTATTGTTGAGAATTATATCCAAATGACATTATGAAGAATTTAACTCAAGAGGTAAGCATTTCATTCGTATTTGAAATTGTTTTTGTCCTTTGTTATTAATGATATCAACTTCAATGAGTTCATGTCGCAATGCACCATGAGGGTAAGACATCAAGATCAAGTCTTGATACTCCATGATGATAAGAGTTAGGTTTGAGTCCCAATTCTTTATGGCCTAACATGCCTTTATATTGGTAAGATATTGGATTTGAGTCCCACTATACCATATTGATGATATAATGATGACTAAAGAAAAATAATATATTTTTCATGAAAAGGCATGAATAATGTCCCACTTGATTTGCTCCATTCTTGAAGTGAATGTGGTAGCGGCGCATAACAAGTTTAAATAAAGACAAATGATTGGATAATGAACGCGGGCGTTTCAAAGATCAAAATAATAATAATCATCACTATTATTATAAAAGGAGAACAATAAGGGTTCTCAAAATAGTTCTTCAAAATGTGAAGGCAATGTTTACCATCAAATTAATATGAAAAATAATAAAGCACGCCGCTGATTATGATCCATTCATTGAAGAGAATGTGACTTGTGATAAGCATTGAAAATGCAGACCCATTCATAAAGGTGAATGTGGCAATATGTGAAAAAAGTAATGAATAAAGACATGCAATGCATGATTAGATAAATACCACACAACTCACCTCTAAGAGAGGGTTGAGTGAAATAAAGGGAATAAATATTATTGTGTGGTTACATAAATATGTCATTAGTCGCGTACATGTGATATGCCAAAAAATATTTTGGTGTGCCTTATAAAAGGTTATTAAAGGCAAAATTAAAGTAAAAAATGATTTTTTCTTATGAAGATTTTGACTATGACAATTTATTATGATATATTATTCTTCGTGAAGGAGACATTTACCATATGAATGGTGTGACAAAAGATTTTGTAGTATAAAAGTTGTAAAGAGCTCTGGAAAAATTAATTTGTTACTACCCGGATGAATAAAATTATTCACGACATTGATATTGTAAAGTCTCAAAAGAAACTTTTGAGTTTCAAATATATAAGTCAATATGGTTGGCATATTGAGACTATAAATGAAAGGAATATTGAATATCTTCGTATTTCTATAATCATAACGGGTAAATATGAAAGATTACCCGATTTTTTTTCTATTTATACTACACAAATATAAGCATGATGATGGAATCATATGTCATAAGTAAACTAGAGGTTTACTGAAACAAATATTAGTTGGCAAGATCGGTTGACCATCTCGGTTCATTTATGATGCGAAAAATTAATTGAGAATTATATTGGCATATATTGAAGAAATATAAGATTTTTTAAGAATTCTCTTGTGCTGCTTATTCTCATGATATACCAGTTATGGTTGGGATTGAATCCTTTGATTTCTGGAATGAATAAAAGGTGATAAATATATGGGCCATGTCACCTTCCACGTGGACCGTTTACTATTATATGATTTTAATAGATGCATATATTCTATGGTCACATGTGCATTTGTTATCAACTTGCAGTTTGGCTTTTGCAAGATTGATTGCTCAAATTATTAGAGCACAATTCGAGAATATAAATTATGATGGTTTATCTTGATAATACTGGTTTAAATCCAAGTTGGTTTAGCAGAAATTGTTTGCCTCTAATTATATCTAAACCATTGGTTATGAGAACAAAACTGCCAAAATAAAATTTGGTATGTGATGTATTATTTAATATACAAGAGCACTTGTACGCATCTAGCCAAGTTATGATAAGTTCTCCCTATCATAATCGGTTCAGTGTCAGGAACCAAATAATTTTCATCTAGAAATATGAATGTGCTATATGATTTAATTGTTCTACCACAATGCACAAAGATGGATCCCCAAATAAGGCTAGGGATATGTATTGGTGATCCCAACAATAGGGGGAGAAAATGGGCAGCTGCAAAAGTAATACATATAATGAATTATTATGAGTACATCTAGATCCTCGTACGACAAAATGTAAACTTGAAGTTCAAGTGATAATTTATTTGCAAAATATTGGCAGGCGTATTTGTTGACCCAAAGCTAAATGTCATATTCAGCTGCTAATGTTCCAAATAAAATAAAGTTCATAATGGATAAAGTTTATGGCATGCATGAAGCATAATAGACTAATCGGTTCCAAAGATAAACCTCCTTAAAGAAGGAGAGGAGAAAATGTTCAAGATGGTCATAATAAGGAGGCAAGTGCTCTAGAAGAGCACCACGACATAACGCTTCATAAGACCTCATGGGAGAGGCTCAGGTACCTGAAAATAATAAGATAAAGAGATCTCAATAAGTTATGTCTTTATTGGGTAATAGTAGAACCGATATAAAATGATCATCGACGATATTGTTAATATAATGTAGCGCTCAATATTATTAATATTGACGAGGATCTTGAGCTCAAATTTGTCATGAAGTTTGGATAGATAAATGATTGGCCAAATAAAAAATACGCAATGAAAATTGATTTCACCTGAAAAATATGAAGTTGGACGGGTAGTCCCAACACCTGAAAGTATAAAGCCAGTGGAGGTATAAATATGTTCTTGTGCGAAAAAAAAAGAGGTCAAGTCGATAAGACATAAAGACGACTTGTGTCACAAGAAGATTTGTAAATATCCTGGCATTGATTATATAAATACATGTTCTTCTGTGGTGGATGTTCATTTCAGGTTTTTAATCTGGCAATACAAGAAAAGCGTGATATGCGTATAATGGAAATCATTGAAGGATTTAAATTGTTTTGAAGCATATTAGGTTTTTCAAGAAATTTATTAAATAAGGCTTCAAAAATCATTATACGGATTGAAACAATCAGGGCGTATGTGGTATAATCACCTGAGTGAGTACCTGTTGAAAGAAGGGTACAAGAATGATTCAATTTGTCCTTGTGTCTTTATAAAAATATATGGATCTAAATTTATTATAATCGTTATATATGTTGATGATTTAAATATCATTGGAACTCGTAGGAAGCTTCCTAAAGGAGTAGACTATTTAAAGAAAGAATTTGAAATGAAAGATCTTGGAAAGATAAAATTTTGTCTTGGTCTAGAAATTGAGTATATGAAATATGGAATTTTTGTCCATCAATAAACACACACACAAAAGATTTTAAAGTGATTCTATATGGATAAAGCACATCCATTAAGTACCCCGATAGTTGTGAGATCACTTGATATAAATAAAGATCCACTCCGACCTCATGAAAATAATGAAGAGCTTCTTGGTCCTGAAGTATCATATCTTAGTGCAATTGGTACACTAATGTATCTTTCTAACATTACAAGGTCTGACACAACTTTTTCAGTTAATGTCTTAACGAGATATAGCTCTGCTCCTATAAGGAGACATTGAAATGGAATCAAACACATATTGCGGTACCTAAAAGGGACTACCAATATGGGATTATTTTATGGCAATGATTGAAGTACCGATCTTGTTGGCTATGCCGATGCTGGGTATTTATCTGACCCACACAAGGTTTGATCTCAAACGGGCTATGTGTTTACATATGGAGGCACTGCCATATCTTGGTGATCGACTAAGTAATCAATCGTGGCTACTTCATCTAATCATGCTGAGATAATTGCTATTCATGAAGCAAGTCGAGAATGTGTATGGTTGATGTCTATAATACACTTTATTCGAGACAAATATAGTTTGAAGTGTGACAAACTACCCACAATTTTGTATGAAGACAATGCAACATGCATAGCCCAACTGAAGGGAGGATTCATAAAAGGGGATAGGACAAAGTATATTTCACCAAAGTTATTTTTCATATATGATCTTCAAAAGAATGGTGATATCAATGTGCAACAGATCCGTTCAAGTGATAATATGGCTGATTTGTTCACCAAATCTCTACCGACGTCCACCTTCAAAAAACTAGTGTACAAGAATGGAATGCGAATGCTCAATAATGTGAATTGATGCTCTCATCAGGGGGAGTTAATACGCGTTGTACTCTTTTTCCCTTATAAGGTTTTGTCCCACTAGGTTTTCCTTGCAAGTTTTTTAACGAGACAACCAAAAGGCGTATTTCTAAACATGTGTACTCTTTTTCCTTCACTAGAATTTTTTTCCCATAGGGTTTTTTCCTAATAAGGTTTTAACGAGGCACATTATCTATGGACATCCAAGGGGGAGTGTTATAAGAAAAATCAAATTATGATGGATGTTTACTCTTCCTCCATGATCTTCTCAAATGTTTAATGACATATTCAATGACATATTTTCTTCACTTTTCATGCCTATATAAAGGCCTTGTAATAGATAGGAAAATACACACAATTGAAGAAGAAATAAAAATCTCTCCTTTCTTTCTCTCTATATTGCTTAGCTTATTTTTTCTTGTTCTATATTATTACTTTGAGTTATATTTTATAACAGTAAGAGATATATTAAGCATTTCTATTTCACAAATAATGACAAATCAGTTCAACAATTAATTCTCTGGAAACATGGTTAAACCGTTGAGCTTCGAGTTGAGAATTGAGCAATATATGGGATTTGTTTGGTCAAGTTTTTTTTGCCCAAAAGTATTTTTTTTATTTTCGAAAAGTACCTTTTTCAAATTTAAGATGTTTGTCCAAATTTTTAGAAGCAAAGTAGAAGCAAAAAAAAATATTTTATCCCAAACGCATTTTTTTCGAAAAGCACTTTTGAGAAAAATACACTTAGAAACACTTTTTAAAAGTTTGGCCAAATACTTATTGAGCTCAAAAGTCTTTTCAAATTAATTAGTCAAACACAAACTATTTCACATCGAATGTACTTTTGAGAAAAGTATTTTTCAAAATAAGCTGATTTTAGAAGTTTGACTAAATAGGCTATAAATTTAGTCATATCTCTGTGCTTTTATCACTTAATAAACAAGGGCATGTTTGGAAAGTCATCTCGTAATTGGATTTGAGTGTAATTAGGTGTGATTATATAGTTTTGGCATATTTGTCTGACTAAGTAATTATTTAGTCAGCATGTAATTTGGTGTAATTGAGGGGGTGTAATTATACTCTGTAATTTTTAGGGGGGTTGAGAATTGTTGGTAATTACATGGTGTAATTACATGATAATTTTTTGAATCTCTTTCTTCTTCTTTTTAATTTATTTTTTTTTCCTTTTTTTCTTTTTAAATTTATTTTATTTTAACTTTTAAAATTCTTTTTTTTTCAATATCCTCATTCGAGAAATCAAACATGCTAAAAAAGATATGATGATTAGTGGGTTTAATTACGGTTAAAAAGTATTTTACCTTTTAAGAGTAAGATTCGTGCCATGGAAATCATGAGAGGAATGAGTTTCCTGGCATGCACATTTTTTTTTTATTTTCTTATTTCTCATTTTCAACCTTTACTTCACGTGTTTCTATATAATTGCTTATATTTCTTTCCTTAATTATTTTATTTTATATTTTTATTACACTTAGCTATGTTATTATTTTAATCTTTTTAAAAAAATTATACCTCATAATCTTAGAAAGAATAAGTCATCCACAAAATTGGCTTCTAATGAGTGATGTCATTAAAGTTGAATTTTGTTATTGGATAAGGTTATATGCAAACTTAATTATGTTAAAATAGTAGATTACTTTTTAATATTTAAACAATATAATTATTTTCCATTTTTTTGTGATTCCATTAGTTGCTCATATTTTTTATATTTTTATTTTTTTCATTTCGCATAATTGTGTTATTATTCTAGTTTTGAAACTATACCTCCTAATATTAGAAATAATAAGGCATTAAAAACTTGGCATATAATGAGTGATGTCATTAAAGTACAATCTCATTGTGGAATAAAGTTATAGACTTATGTTTTCCTATTCTTTTGAATTATATTTACTTAAATTATGTTGAAACTTATTTAATGTTATGTTGTAACTTTACATAAGAGTATCATGTTTATTTTTTTTTCAATTTATGTTATATTTCCGTTTCTATTTTATTTGGTTTAGTAGTATTGACTTATTATTTCAGATTACACGCCATTCATTTTTCAGTTAGAATTGACAGATTATTTTTCCGTAAACTATTTGAGTAATGTTATGGGATTATATATAGAAATTAATCTTTTTATTAGGCATGTAGTCCATCATGTTTTTCTAAAATATGCACTTTTAGCTTTTATAATTAATTAAAATAAAATATTATTAATTTAAAAAATATATATCAATTATTTTTACAATATTAGTTACAAATATATGATTAGTGACTAATGTATTTTCAAGAAACAATATGTATCTTAATTGTCAAATTTAATATCATTTATAAAGGCATATTTGTTTAATATGAATTTTTAATTTTTGATAATTAATTTTATAATTAAAATTAATCTAATTATGTAATTACATTTATTGGACAAAAGTGGGTTGCTCTGGTGGTAAGCACCCTCCACTTCCAACCAAGAGGTTGTGAGTTCGAGTCACCCCAAGAACAAGGTGGGGAGTTCTTGGACGGAGAGAGCCGAGGGTCTATCTGAAACATCCTCTCTACCCCAGAGTAGGGATAAGGTCTACGTACACACTACCCTCCCCAAACCCCACTAATAAAATTATACTAGGTTATTGTTGTTGTATGTAATTACACTTATGCAATCAAACAATCAAACAATATACTTGTAATCATCACCCTATAAACTTCATCAAATCTAATACCTTCTAATTAGACCCTAAAGAAAAATAGAGAATTAAGATCCAATTGAGCATAGTAATTTACTAAGTTAAGATTCAAGTTATGAAATTCTGATTTTTTTTTTTTCCTATTGAGCAGTCCCATCGAGACATGTGACACCTCTTTGTTCACTGGAGCGATTTTTTTCTAACTAGCGTCATCAGTCATGTCATATAATAGGCGTTTGAACAATATTTGATTAAGGTTCCAAATAAGAGTATTTAAAGCCAATATTGGAGAAAAATATATGAAAGCGCAAATATGATATTTTTAACAAGAATTCCACTTTAGAAAAATAAAATGAAGAATTATTTCACTTGAAATATTATTTAAACAATGAAGTTCATATTTTATAAATACTGATGGTCAAAATCCTCTTTTTTCCAAATCAAGATGAAATAAAGTCTTTTCAGATTGGCTATTTATCAAGTCAGTTAGATTTATTCTTTGTTTCTTTTGGTTACCTACTAAACTAAACTCATGCTTTTAGAGTTAAAGGCAAAATGGCCACGAATTGAGGATAAGTCACAATCAAGACAAATGGTAAGCCAACAACAAGACAACAGCAAAACCTACTGTCTTTTATTAGCTTTGAGCTTACCTTACACGTGGCTTCAAATTTTGTATCGGAGAATCTTTTAGGAACAGTCTTTGTCAAAATCAATGACGTGTTATAGCATATATCATCCTAAGAAATCTCAATATCTCTCACTTTATATGTCCTTTTCCCTTCAATAATTGTAACATTTTTTCTTTTTCATTTGATGTTCGATACGCATTTATTAATTTAAATTTATGTGTATAAGACAAATTAAAATAAAAATATTTTAGTTAAAAGTAAAAAAAATTTATATCTAACCACAAACCTTGATTGTCTCTGAAACCTTATTCTTCAGTGTTTATGAATTGTTATTTTAATCTTTAACAATGTTGATGAATTTGCTACAATACTTATTGAGTTTTAATTTTATTTTTTATTTTTTTTGTGATAAGGCTTATTGAGCTTTCAATTAGTTCAAGGTTTGTATCTTTTGATTAAAAAAAATATTCGTCAACAAATTTGGAGAAATAAAAATAAATAAAAAACAAAAGCAAAATAAGAGAATAATTGGTCCTAGTTAGTGTTTCTTTCATAGCCAATCAATATTACTTGAAGGTCTCCCTATAAAGTTGACAAAAAGGGAGAAGGATCCAAATATCCAAGTTGTGAATGCACTTAGAATTATAATCCAGAATAATCAAATTATATGGATAAATTAAATATTTAAGGCACAAAAAGCAGGAAGAAATAGTGTGATATCAAATTAATCAAACTTTTTGAAAAGAAAACGAAAACAGTTACAGAGAGAGAAACGAATGTGGCTTCGCAGCTGCTTCGGCTTCTCGAGGTTGTATTAATGCGGGTATACATTTTGCTGTCGTCAAGTTGATCAACATTTTAACGGCTCGGGGATAACTGAATGTGATGCCTAGAAGATTATGCTTTCTTATAACTCCACAACTGAAGATTTTACAACGTTTGGAGTGCTTTTAGAAGATAATCATATCTTGTTAAGAAGAAATTCTAATTTTTTTTTTATTTGAGTTAAGAGGCAAGCAAATCTAGTTGCTCGTTGCTTGACAAAAAAAGTCTAAAAATTATTCTAATCCTTTATTTAAGTGGGACTGTGGGAGTGTGCTCCTAATTTTATTGTAAACTTGTTGGTTGTTGATTAAGAGGGTGTTTGGATTGTCTTTTAAGATGGGCAAATTAATTTTTAAGCTCTTTTTAGTTTTAGTGTTTGACAAAGTCAAAAAATGCTTAAAATAAGTTTAAAATTACTTAAAACAAGCCAAAAGCAATAAGTTGGGCAACCTCAACTTATTGTTTTTTTGTTTAAAAGCTATTTTTGCTGAAAAAAATACTTTTTTTAACCCAATCCAAACGGACTCTAAGGCCTCATTTGTTTTTTCTTAAGATCAAGTCGTATGAATTTGAATACATATCTGAATATCAAAATGTGTATTAAGATTAAGATATTTGAATTTGAAAACATATCTGAATATTAAGATGTGTTTTAAGATCTTAATACTAAAGGATTAAGACTGTTTGTTTTTTAAACATCTGAATATATATAATTTATGTTTATTTAAAAAATAATAAACATAAATTCAAGTTCAACTAATATATATATATATATATATATATATATATATATATATGTGTGTGTGTGTGTGTGTGTGTGTGTGTGTGTGTGTGTGTGTGTGTGTGGTAGTTGGTGGTGGTGATGGCTAACGAATGTACTTGTGAGTGCCGACTAGAATGGGTGGTTGGTGGTGATTTTGGTTGATGGTGGTGGTTCTAGGTAGTAACTAGCGGTGATTGGTAGTGATAGCGATTATGGTGGTGGTGGATGGTGATAGTTAATAATGGTGGGTGGTTGTGGTTGTGATTGAGAAAGGTGATGATGGGTGGCGGTAGTTTATAATGGTGGGCGGTGCCGGCTATGGTTATTGATGATGATGGGGTGGTTGGTGGTGATAGTTGAGGTGGGTGAGGGTGTGGTTATGGTTGAGGATAATGGTGGTGGGTGGTGGCGGCGGCTATGCTTGAGGATGGTGGTGGTGGTAGTTGATAATGGTGGCGGGTGGCGGCTATGCATGGCTGGGGATGATGGTGGTGGTGGTGGTGGTGGTGGTGATTGTTAATAATGGTCGGCGGTGGTGGCAGTTAGTAATGAATGTGGATGATAATATCTTAATAAAATTAAGTCTTTGTTATAGATCTTAATCATAAAGACATATTGAGACCCATTAAGTGGTTGTGGAGTAAAAAAAACCAAAAATACTTAATAATTAAGACCTGAATGATAAAGATTCAGACTTTAAAAACAAATGCATTTAATGTTTGAGATCTGAATGATTAAGATTCAAACCTCCATTAAATGCAAACAAATGAGGCATAAGCCAAATAAAAAGTTATTGTTAAGTTATTAAAAAGAGAGGGAGAGAAACGGATATTGGAAAAAGAAAAAACAAAGTAAGAATGGCGTAAAATGAAAATGGTTCATTCTAAGTAGGCGTTTGGATATAAGAATTGTTAAATTTTAAAATAGGGGTTAAAACAATTTCAAGTGAAAATGGTATTTAAAAATTAGAGTTGTGTTTGGACATGAATATAATTTTGGGTTGTTTTTGAAGTTTTGTGAGTGATTTGTATGAAATTTTGAAAAAGTAATTTTTTGAATTTTTTTAAATTTTCAAAATAAATTTTCAAGTAAAAATTAAAAAATTTATAAATAAACGCTGATTTCAAAAAAAATTATTTTTATGTCCAACGGGCTTTAAATACTACTCAACATGGAGAATTAATAACCAAAAAAGTAGTGACACGTAGCGTAAAGCTTAGGGCCTGCCACGTGTATAGCCACCGTACAAGTAGCAATTGTCTTTTTAAAATGCAATAGTCTATGGGCCCCACTACAACCAATTCAATACTACTAGTATATCCACAACTTGGGAACCACGTACTTCATGTCCACCTCCTTGTCTTAATATTTTGCAAATTGAACCTCTTTTTGTATTCCGTTTAAAAATGGGGTCAACACTATATTTTGTTAGAAAATTGGCCTGCATTTGCTCTTTTGAGTAACAGACAATATTTGGTAGTGGCTGATTTAGACCTTAATTTCACTTATTAGTACCACAAGATGTCGCTTGTCCTACACTTGAAAATTAATTAAACCCTTATTTATGTTTTTACTAGCCTCTCGCAAACATATCAGAATTAATAACAAAAGAAAATTTCTCCGGTGTTAAACAAATGGAATTTTCTTTTTTGCTTTGTATGGATACGATCTGTACTTTCTTGGGGAATATTATCGTGGATAGTAGGGGATGGGGATAAAAGGATGGTTTACTTTAATCTTAAGGCAGTATTGGACACATGGCAATTTCTAGTCTTAAACATTATTATTAGAAATCAATTCGCTCCAAAATATTTTCTGTTAGTCAATAGGGCAAATGTAGGCCAGTTTTCTGACGGCGAGGGTAGTGTTGATCCCAACTTTAAATAGAGAGCAAAAGTAGATCATTTTGTAAAGCACAAGGGCAATTTTGAATCTTTTCCAAAATTTAATAGTATTAGGCATAACGTATACTCAACTAAGAAAATGATTCTTTATGACGTCGCAATTCAAGTAGAAGAAAGTACTTTTTAAAAAATATTTATATATTTTATTACTGTTTTTTCCTAAAATAATGGACTATATTATAAATAGATCTCTTTCTTTTCTCTTTAAGTTTTACTAGCCGATACTTATTTTAAAAGGATTCTTTGCCACTTGGAGTACTAGTTATTACAAGTTTTACTACCGAATTCCATTAATTCAACGCCAACTTATTAATCGTTGACTTAACAACAACTCAATAAAATTCACTAATTACTCGTTGACTTGTTTTAGTAATCTCCATTTATTTGTGTAGTCAATAACCTTAGACCACCAAACATGTAGTATCGTATATGGACTACATATTATCTCCACATAAACATTTTATGCAACCTCTGCAGCTTGTAAGTTATAACTCTTTCCTCGTAATTTGTCAATTATCTTCTAATCAGTGACGGACCCAGGATTTTGTGCAAGCGAGTTCAATTTTAAAAGTACATAATTTTAGTCGTAAAATAGAAGTTGTCAAGTGAGTTCAAATAAAATATTTATACAAAATTTACATAGTTTTAATTCTAATTTATACATATACACAGTATTATTTTTTGACGAAGTGGATTCAGTTGAACCCGCTAGCCACCACGTGGGTCCGCCACTGCTTCTAATATTGATGCTTTGATGGTATCTTTATGTTTATATTTTGTTGATTAATTTTAGTTGTTTTATCACGAAAAAACTAGCTAATATATAAAACCATTTGGTCTACAAGAATTGTTATTTCACTCTTTCGTTCGTGTTTTTCGGACAATTAATATAAAAATTATGTACTCATAAGGTTATAAATAAATCAAACTAAATATTAGCTTTTTGATACATAATGTTAGGGATACCAAACCTATTTGAGTCTCTACTAAGATCTCAGGGGCTCTGATACCAATTTGGACAAAAAAATCACTTGTGATCTTATAAATCTCAATGTTTATTTGTATGTTTTTTACACTATAAGATCCTTATTGTTTGAAATCCCAAAATATCCAAATGTTAGCTTAGTTTATATACTATATTTTGGCATATTTATGAGGAAAAAATACATATGTTAAACAATAAAAAGCTTGTCGCAGTGGTGAATGTATGTTGTAGGTTATGGGTGCTCAAGCACCCATTACTTTTGGAGCCACACACTATTATTTATATAGAAAAGCATTGTACAAATACATTACTTGAGCATCGAGTCTCAATAGTAATTTTCATATAAAAAATAATTTAACACCCATAATAAAAATTTCTAGATCCACTAAGACTTACACTAACTAGTATAATACAATTTAAGACTTACACTCAAAGAAGGATCGTACAACATAGGTGTCATGACCTAATTTTCTCTATAGGCCGTGATGGCGCCTAACGTCGCCGCTAGATAAGCCAACGGTGAACTACCCATTTATTTTCTCATTTTAATATTGATTTTTATTTAATACGGAAACAATAGTAAGTGAGCGTAGTAATGTAAAACATAAACTAAATAGGAAAGTAAGATAGTGAATTAAATAATCAAAACCCACGAGTGTCTACTAGAATTCCCAAAATCCGGTGTCACAAGTGCACGAGCATCTAGTAGAATAAACAAAACTCTCTAAGAACTAATTTCTGAAACAAAATAGACAGAAACGATAAAACATAACAAGAGAAGGTTCCGGGTGCTGCAGAACGGAACATGAGAAAGCAGCTCACCACTAAGCCTCCGGATAATGCGAGTACGCGCCCAGACGAACTCCAGATGCACCTGCCTCAGAACCTGCACAATATGTGCCGAAGTGTAGCATGAGTACATAAACAACATGTACCATGTAAGTATCTAGTCTAACCTCGAAGAAGTAGTGATGAGTGGTCGACTTCGACACTTACTAGTGGGCAATATACATAATGTACAAGATTATTTAATATGCATGAAATACAACATCAATGATGGAATAAGAGGCAATAATTAAATGATCATTTATCAATAACAATTAAAATCCCCTAAATATCACATACTAATCTCGAAAAGTAAGGGCTCAACATGTATTTATAATTCCTCAAGTCATGAAAGACATATCAAGTGTAATCGTCCGAGTGACAACACACACGAGTTATGCCGAGGTCGTACGACCCGATCCATAATAATCGTGTACATACACTACCGAGGTTGTACGGCCCGATTCATGAATGCATCCCATAATATATATATAATAATATTGCCGAGGCGTTCGGCCCGATCCACAGGAATAGGGAAACTCTTTGGATTTCGAATTTCATATTTACAACTCCGAGATAAGCCCGTGAAAGAATATAATTTCCATTAATAATTAAACATTCTGCCAACTCTCTAGGTAATGAAGCTCGATTTAACATAATCTTTAACCAAGTTTTACTTACTAATATAAGCAATAAAACTAGCAAGTTGACTCCAAATAGTGCAAGTAATAGCATAATAAAGGCCTATGTCTACCTGGATATAACATGAATTTTAACTACGCACGGACTCTCATCACTTCGTGCATACGTAGCACCCACAGTTAGTAGCAAATAACAATTTAAACACCTATGGGGTTAATTTCCTCTTACAAGATTAGGAAAGAGACTTACCTCGTCCCCAAGTCCATTTTACGGCCCATAAATCGCTCTAAAAGCCTCAAGTCGGCGTCGAACAATCCGAAGCTAGCCAAAGGTTGTACAAACTAATCAATGATTGCTCAAAATTTCATAATTTAACTATTAGAGTGATTACCCACCCCAATTTGGAAGGTTCCTAAAATTCACCCCCGGGCTCACGTGCCCAGATTCCGGAAATTTTCATAAATAAATATTACCTTTAACCTCACAAACACAAAAATATAATTTTTACCCAATTCCATAATTATTTTCGCGGTCTAATCTCATTTTTTATCAAAATCTAGATTTTTCAACCAAAATCCTAATATTTTCACAATTCACATGTTCAAATCTACCCATAATTTATTAATTAAACTTACATTATATAGAAATCACTTACCTCCAATAGCTAGATAAAAATCCCTCTCTACAAAGCTCCAAAATCAGCTAACAAATGAGAGAAATGAACAAAAAGGCCAAAATCCCAATTTTTATTAAGTCACTGCCGAGGTCTGCTTTCTTCGCGATCGCGGACAGGCCCTCAAGATTGCGAAGGCAAAACTCAAGAACCCAGGAAAACCTTCTACGCGATCGCGAGAAGGCACTCACGAACATGATGCACTGGGTCGCCCTCTCTTCGCGAACGCGTGCCTCCATTCGTGAACGTGAAAGGTAACTGAGTTGCCGAGGCCCAGGCCCAAGTCTTCTACGCGAACGCGACGAGTCAACCGCGAACGCCGCTGGTCCTAAGCCTTCGCGAACGCGACCCCTACTTCGCAAACGCGAAGAACAACATCACCCAGTCCCCAAATCCTTCTTTGTGATCACAAGAGTCCTTCCGTGTTTACGAAGAAGGAAACAGAATAACACACCAGCAATTTTGGACTTAGCTTCGAGCGGTCCGAAACATACCCGAGCCCCCGGGACCCCGTCTAACGACACTAATAAGTCTATAATCATAATACGGATCTTCTCAAACCCTCAGAACACATAAAACAACATTAAAACTACGAATTGTACCCCAAAATCAAATTGAATCAACTTATGAACTTCAACTTCTTAACTAGCTCCGAACGCGCCGAATCATACTTAGACTACTCGAAATGACACTAAATTTTGCGTACATGTCATAAATCACCATACACACTTATTTCCAGGCTCAAAATCCCAGACGGACCTAGATAACACCAAAGTCTACTCCAAACCAAATTTAAAGAACTAGAAAATATTCGATAAACCAACTTTCAACATTAAGCGTCAAAATATTTCCGGATCAACCGAAACCCAACTAGAATACACGCCCACGTCCAAAATCGTCATACAAACCTATTGGAACCATTAAAGCTAGGTTCCGATGTCGTTTACTCAAAATGTTGACTCAAGTCAAACTTGGCCATCATATGACACTATTAAGGAACTAAGTGTTCCAATTTCAACCCGAACCCTTCCAAACCTAAACCAACCATCCCCGCAAGTCATAAAATAATAAAAGCACATACTGGAAGTCTTAATTAAGGAAGCATGGATCTAGAAAGTAAAATGACCGATCGAATCGTTACAATATGTGCTTTAACTGTTACTGCACTTCAATCCAATTGAAAAATCACTTATGCTATTTTCTCGTATTTTCCTTTCAATGCGAAATGCACTTTGTCCTCTCAATAAAAGAAGAAAATGAGAACAAATTTGAAAAAGATGTTTTAATAGAGTAATCTTTGTCCTTTACCATTTTTCTGCATGGGTTGTGGCGAATTGCTCTAAGATTATTCAAAGCTAAATAAAATTCAAGTCCAAACAAAACTTAAACAAGTTGTGAGCCGTGCTAGCCTTAAGGTAAGGCTAAGGGTGGCATGTTGGCCGGTTAGGATCGGGACCGGCCCAGGACCGCAAGCCCAAATGGGCGGTGAGTTTAAACGGTCCTAAACGGATAGGACCGGGACCGTGGGGAGGTGAGCTGGGTAGTGGGCCGGTCTTATAGCCGAGGCCCGCGAGACCAAGACCGTTTGGGACCGGGACCGGCTGAGAAGTGGGCCGGTTCAAGCGGTCCTAAACGGACCTATCCGGGCCCAACGGATAATTTTTTTTAAAAAAAATATTTCACCGTTTAGCCATTTAAAAACTAGCCGTTTGGTCTGCCAAAATAGTCATTTGCTATTTTTTAAATAGCCATTTAACCCCCCAAACTTTGTTTTAACCCCAAACTTTTTATAATTATATTTTTTCCCTATTTTTAACTATAAATACCCCCTCATTCTTTCATTTTTCTCACAAAATTATCAATCTCTCTCTAATATTCTTCTATAATTGCTTACTTAGTTGTTACATTTTGTGCAAAATTGTGAAGTTGGTGAATTGAAATCTTCAAATCTTCAACGATAATTAATTTTTAACAAGTTGTTCATCAATTCGGTAAATTCGTTCTAACTCTTAAGTTTTAATATTATAGTTTTGTTTATTTTATTTACTTTGCTTGATTAATTAAGATGGCTTATTCCTTAAAAAAAATATTTAGTAAAAATAAGGGAAAATCTAAGAGTGGTGAATCTAGTGGCCAATCTGTTCCTCCTCCACTTCCTCCGTCTTTCCGACCCAAACCTGTTACCCGTCCTACACCTCCTATTTTTGATAGCGATAATAGTTTATTACAATTTACCGAGAGTCAATTTTGCCATAATATTGCACCCAGTGAACAATTAAACCATGAATATATGAATGCTCTTTATGGCAATCCAACTATTGATGAAAATAATGATGAAGAAATAGATTTTGATGAAACGCAACCAGATGACGATACACTCACTAGTCCTGCTCCTGAAGTTAACCCAACTAATAATAATTCAAATGATGCCCCGTCTGACCCTCCTGTTACTGCCACTACTTTTTCTAGACAACCTTCTAAACGGGCAGAAAAATCTCTTGTTTGGCCATTTTTTACTCAACTAAGAGAAAAAAATAGGGCTAAGTGTAAAACTTGTGGCAAAGAGTTAGTTTTTAAATATGTTGGAAGTCGGGGGAGGGGGGAGGGGGGGATGGGAAGTTTGACTAGACACATATTGCTACACCCTCAAGATAAAACTAGATATTTTCGTATGAAAGCTTTGGCCGAGGAGACAAGTGCACCTAGTCAGGTTGACCTTAGTACCGGGTCAAATCAATTTCAATCGGGAATTAACACTATTACCGGTGGTATTTTATATTATGATCCAAAAAAAGATCGGGAAGAATTGGCAAAAATGGTTACTGTTATGTGCTTACCCTATAGTTTTCCTTCTAACCCTCACTTTGTGCATTATATTAGAAAAGTTTATAATCCTACTTATAAAGGTTTTCCTCGCACAACCGTAAAGAGCGATATTTATAAATATAAACATGAATATGAACAATATTTGCGCTATTTATTTACTCATATAAATTGTCATATTGCTATTACAACTGATATTGGTAGAAGTGGTAATGACTGTGATTACCTTATTGTTACCAGTCATTGGATTGATGAGGATTGGATAATGCAAAAGCGCATTATTGCTTATAGAATAATTAATTCACGTCACACAGGGCAGTTTATTTCTAGCACGATTACGGATATTTGTAGATATTTTTGCATTAATGATAAAATAATGTCAGTTTCAATGGATAATGCTACTAGTAACACAAATGTTGTAGCCTTGCTTACCACTACACTAAGTCTTGCATTTAGTAACATTTTTCATGTTAGATGTATTTGTCATATTTATTATTTAATTATGGGTGATGGAATGCGAATTTTAAATGTTGAAATTGAAAAGGTTAAAATGGCTCTTAATTGGATTTTTTATTCAAACCGTAGAAGTAGACTTAGAGAATATTTTGAAAGATGCGATGAATTTGGCCTAAGAGAAAGAAAGGTTCCTAAACCTTGTCCGACTAGATGGAATTATATGTATGAAAGTTTAGTTGTTGCATATGAATATAGAAACCCCATAAACTCAACATTTAATGCTCATGTAAGTGATGATGATGAGCACCTTATAAATGCGGATTGGGCTAATGTTAAAATACTTGTAGATTTTTTAGAAAAATTTTATATTGCTACAAATAAATTTTCTGGGCAATATTATCCTACTATTTCTAACTGTTTAGTTTATACTGCAGAACTTGTAAATTTATTTGATCATTTTTCAGATGGTGGAAAAATTTATCAACTTGCTATTGATTCTATGAGAAAAAAGTTTAAAAAATATTTTTTCCCTATTCCCCCTATTTACGGTGTTGCTGCATTGTTAAATCCTACTATGAAATTAGGAGGTCCTCAATTTTGGTATGAAACTATTTATAATGGTTTTAGCACTTGAAGATGAGGAGTTGTCTAAACTTCCGGATGCAATAGCCTCAATTAAAATAAATGTTCAAACAATTTATAATGCTTATCAAGTTGCATTAGATCATCCTAGACCAAATGTTCCAACTCCTTCTTCTTCTAGTTCTCAATCATCTAAAAGAACTGCGGGAGTAAGAGCACTTAGTGCTTGGGTAGGGTTCAGGGGTTCTCAAGGTTCAAGTACTAGTGATTTTTCACAACTAAATGAGTTTGAAGTTTATTTGTCACAGGGAATTGAGGAAGTGAATCCCGACGGCTCCTTTAATATTTTGGAATGGTGGAAGGACAAAGAAAAATACTTTCCGATTCTTTCAAGGATGGCCCTAGATATTTTAACTATTCAAGCTTCAACAGTGGTATAAGAGAGCGCTTTCAGTCAAGCAAGACTTTAACTCGGTGATTATAGAGCGTCTATAAGGGAGAGGTTGGAAAAATCAGTACTTTTCAGAGATTGGATCCGTTCGGAAAGAAGAAATTTTGGACTTGCTGAATCACAATCAGAGGTAGACGAAGCTTACGAAGAATGCTATCTGAACTTGCGAAGGATGAGGCTTCGCCTGGAAGCGGTGATGACCAAGCTTCTTTTCCGCCACCACCAACAGAAATTCCTCCGGACCTTGAAGGTTTTATGAAATTTGTAAGAGATACCATGTAAATTAATATATAACTTGTATTTTGGCACATCTTGATTAGTTTCTTTTTCTTCTCAATGGTGGTATTAGCACCTTGTTGTGCTCATTCCATTGGGTGGAGGAAGACTAAGAAAGATATTGCCATGATATTTTTATGCTATAATAAAATTATAACGCATTGCTTTGAATATCTCTTTAAAATATTTTTGTCTTTTTATATATCTTAAGCTGTATATATAGTATAATATAGTATATACTATATATATATATATATATATATATATATACTATAATATATATACATAGTATATAAGACATATTCGATAGAGTATATATATATATATATATATATATATATATATATATATATATATATATATATATATTATAACGCATTGCTTTGAATATCTCTTTACAATATTTGTCTTTAAATTTGAATTAAAAAATTTAGGTGACAATTCTATAATACAATTTACAAGGAATTGCCTTAGATATTTTTATTACCTTTTTTTTTTCTAACTTGTATAAAAAAAAATTAAAAAATAAAAAGTATTCGTTGGGCCCACTTAGGCCCGCTTGGGCCCGGGATCGGCTCACTTAACCCGGGACCGTTAGTTCGTGGTCCTGATCCCGGGCCGGTTCCAAAAAAAGCCCACGAATCCCGGGACCGCTTAGGACCGGCCCACTTAGGACCGGGCCTGCGAAACCCACTTAGGATCGGGCCCGGCCCACATACCACCCATAGGTAAGGCAAGTAAAGCAAAGGCTTTAGGCCTCATAATTTTGAGGACCTCATTTTTTGCTAGTAGTAAATTTATGAATTAATTTTTTTCAAAAAATTAAACATTTTAAAGTAAAAAGTATATTTTTTAATAAAATAAAAAGAAAATATTAATATATTTGAATAATTCGAATCATATGAAATTTTTTTAGATTTTCTATTTAGTGGTTAAAAATAAGGATTGCTTTAACCTCGAGAGATTAAAACATAATAGTCAATATATTGACGATTTAGACTTATTTTTCAAATTAAAGTTGTTAAAAAAAGTAGTATAATTAGAAGATAATACTCTAATTGATAATTTGATATACTTAATCATATAAGAGAAACTTGATTCTTTTTCAGATGCATATATTGTTTATAGAATAATATTAATAATTTTTATACTAGTTGAATATACAGAAATAATATTTTTAAAATTAAAATTGATAAAATTTTACTTTAAGATCAACAATGTCTCAAGATAAATTACTAGATAAATAAAATTTAAATAAAAATATATACAAAATTTTTGTTTAAAAAACAAAATTAAGGCTTCAAATTAAGGTTAGACTTTAGGCTATCAATTTAGTTGAGCTTGAGAGAAAGAATCGAAGTAACATTTTCTTATTCCGTATTTGCTTTTGAGGCTAACATAGGTATTTATAATACATTATCTAAGTCTGTTAAGTCATGTCTGTTAAAAATAAACTTAACTATTCTGTAAAGTCGAGTTTGTACTTAAAATTCCAACCATCTTCTCTTCTCTTTCCAAAAAGTCGAGTGCTTTGGTCGTAAAAACGTTACAAAAAATATACTCCGTCCATCCGTTTCAATTTATGTGAACTTATTTTTTTTTTTTAATCCGTATAAAAAAGAATGACTCATTTCCTTATTTGGAAACTATTTACCTTTATGCAATGATTTATAGCCACACAAAATATATGTGTCTCATTTTACACCACAAGTTCAAAAGCTTTCTTTCTTTTTTTAAACTTCATGCCCAGTCATATAAGTTCACGTAAATTTAAACTGTGGAACTAGTTTTTCTTTAGTTTTTTTATATTTTGCTGTTTTGTTTTGATAGAAAGCAAAACCAAATCAAACTTCACTTTCTTCTATAGCTCACACAACATTTAGGTATTACTTTATGTCTGTTTATTTACATTTTTTTTTTCAAAAAATAAATTCCTCCTTATTGTTATGTTCAAGTTCAACTCTTTTTGTATAATTCTCAGCTTCATCCTATGCTACTTTTTTCATAATAAAAAAATAAAAAATAAAAACGAAACAAACTTTTTTTTTTTATGTACAAAATTATAGACATTATTTTGTGATGCAATAGTATTTATATAATGAGTTCGAAGTAAATAATGCGGTGTTCCGTTGCTGGTTTCTTGCAAGGTAATTAACGTTTCGTAATTTAATTTTTATTTATTAAAACATGCGACCAAAATCAATTTTTTTGATTTATTTAAAATCATTCCAGCAAATTATTATATTCAAAATTCTTTGAAAGTATTTTCCGAGAAACCCTCCAAACACATATGTATAGTGTGTGTTTTTGAACAGGTTTTTCAAAAAGATCTATTGGGAGATTTCTTTGACAAATAATGTGTTTGTTTTTTAAATCTTTTTCATATTTCTAAAAAGAATCACGTTTCTGGAAAGTTTGGGCCTTCTTTCGTACAGAACCAAATATTTAGATTAACTTATTAATTTTTCTGAAAATCTTCTTCAACCGAAAATCACTGGAGATGTATATTTATTACTCCGCTATAGATAATCTTCCTGAATATGATTATTCGTTTGGTACTCTATTGAAGTTTATCTACAAATAGCTGATACAGGCAGGTTGCAAGCAACTCAATGAAATGATTTGCAGCTGCTTAATATTAAACATGCAGATTGCAAACAGCTCATGCAGACATCTTACAAGCAGCTCAAGAAAAAGCCTAGCAGCTGCTTTCTTTCTTCTATAAATAGACACTACTAGATATCCGGGCAAAACTGTCCAAACAACCGACCAAAGTGGGTCGGTAATGGCCAATAACCGTCCAAAACGCTACCATTTACGTGCGGACGGTATTTTGAAGGTCGGAAGGGCAAACCGACCAAAGTTAGGTCGGAAATTACCGACCAACTTTGGTCGGTCAATTAAATTCAAAAAAAAAAATACCGAAAAAACTAGCCAAATTACCGACCAAAGTTGGTTGGTTTTTTCCGACCAAAGTTGGTCGGTATTTTCATTATGTAATTAAAAAATTCACCATCTAGAAATCGAATCGAGGTCTATACTGTGGCAGGATACTATTCTACCACTAGACCATTGGTGTATTTTATTTTAAGACCGTCTTTTATTTTATTTATTCTCTTTAATTATATTTTCGCACAAAAATAACCTACCAAAGTTGGCCGATTTTATTAAAAAATAAAATTATCGACCGCATTCGGTTGGTTTTTTAAAATGACCGGCTGAATTAACCGACCGATTTCGGTCGGGTTTTTTAATATTAATTTATTTTAAATAAAAAATGATCAAAGTTGGTCGGTTTCTTGAAAAATAAATTTTGCGGGACTCAAAAATAGTTTTCCGCATTTTGCGCCAAAGAAAACCGACCAAATTTGGTCGGTTTCATAAAAAAAATTAAAAAATAAAATATTTTGAAAAACCGACCAACTTTGGTTGATTTTTTGGCCGGTGTTTTGACCGACCAAAATTGGTCGGTCGACCGTGGTCGATTTTTTCCGAATTTCTAGTAGTGAGAGGAGTTTTCAGTTCATTATGTACATGAGTTTGAAGTTGAATATTATATCAATCTCTCTCTATACTTGTCTTCGATTTATTTACTTTACAGATTTTATTTTATAACACGTTATCAGCATGAGACTCTGCCATTTTGAGCACTTACTTTGAATTTAATTTCTATTTCAGTGTTCATCTCCGATGTAAGGAGACGCTCTTATGTCAGTGGTTAGATCTTGTTCATTCTGAGCATCATAAGGCAGATTATATCCTTGGGGTGGTGAGTTTTTCTTCTTGGCAATAGTGATGTAGATATCACTTACATCTGGAGTGACCAAATTTGCGTAAATTAATTTGAGCCTTTTGCTTATATTTTAATATTTTTATCATCGCTTGCTTGGTTATATGTTACATATACTTGTCACGACCCAATTTTCCCTCTGTGTGACGTCGTGACGGCACCTAGTCTCTACAACTAGGTAAGCCTAACATTTTACAAAATAATGAAATAAATATATAAATTTAACCAACTATTCAAAAATACACAACAAATCTCAAAACCCGGAACATCATGAATCACAAACTACAGAAGCAAAAATCTAGTGTCTCTATACATTAGAGTCTAACAAGGAAAAATACAGAAGATAATATACATGAGAAAGAGTAGAAGGAGACTCCGAGGTATGCACACGCGACATATATACCTTGAAATCTCCAAAGCTATCTCGGCTCTCTGATAGTGCGGCAGATAAGGTGAACCTGGATCTGTACACGAAAAACATGTGCAGAGAGCAGCATGAGTACATCATAATCGGTACCCAGTAAGTGCCAAGCCTAACCTCGGTCGAGTAGTGACGAGGTCAGGTCAGAGCCCTACTGGTAAATATATAATAAAACAATATAGAGTGTAATACCGCAATAAAATAAAGGCTGAAATTTAACAACAATGAAATCATAGAAGGTAATAGCTCAGTACACAGAAATACAACATGGGATCTCCCGAGATACCGTATTGTAGTCCCAAACGTTAATGTGTAGGGGGGATCTCCCGGAATACTGTTCTGTAGTCCCAAAGTAAATGTGCAGGGGATCTCCCGGAATACCGTTCCGTAATCCCAAAGTAGGATCTCCCGAAATACCGTTCCGTAGTCCCAAAGTAAATATGCAAGATAGGGGGATCTCCCGGAATACCGTTCCGTAGTCTCAAAGTAAATATGCAGTACATGGGGATCTCCCGGAATACCGTTCTGTTGTCCCAAAGTAAATATGCAGCGCGAATGATAGAAATACAACTACATCACGAAATTCTTACAATTTAGACTAAGTACTAGTTAGGGAAGAAGTAGAAAATTCATTAAGCATGCTGCACATAATTCACATAAACAATTAAGACACGTAGACATGTTGTATTCGACTAAACATGATAGCTACACATATTGCAATAACTCAATTAATAATGAAAATAGATTAGTACTCATTAAAATGGTATAACTCAAAATAACAGGAAAATATGTTGCTGCTCAGTAGAAAAATTGGGTTTTACCACAACTAGCCCGTGTACGTACTCGTCACCACACGTACACGGCGCTCACATAGCACAATAGTTCCAAATCTTAAGGAAATTTCCCCCACACGAAGTTAGGCAAGCCACTTACCTCGAACCAAGCTCAATCAGTCGGTCACAATGCCTTTTCCACGAATATCCGGCTCTGAATGGCCCAAATCTAGTAAAAAGCAATTACATATTATAAATACAACAATAATAGACTCATCTAATTAACGAAATTAACATTTTAACGAAAATTCCGAAATTCAGTCAAATTTTGCTTGTGGGGCCCACGCCTCGAAATCGGGTAAAATTCATAAAATACTAAAGCCCGTTCACTCACGAGTCTAACCATATCAAATTTACTAAAATCCGACACCAAATGGTCCTCAAAATCCACAAATCAAACTTCCAAATCTCTAGCCTCCAATTCCCAATTTTCACCTTAAATACACACTAACTAGGTGGAAAAATACATGGGGAAGCAAGATTATTGATAAAAAATAAGCACAATGGACTTACCTCAAGAAATCTCTCGAACATGCTCTCAAAAATTGTCCTAAACCGAGTTGCAAAGTCCAAAAATGACAAAAATCGCGAAGTCGTTCGGTTTTAACCATTGCCCAGGTATTTTCGCACCTGCGGGTGCGCTTGTGCGGCAAAATGTGCGCATCTGCGCAAATCACTTACCCCTTCTGCCTTCGCACCTGCGATGAAAGGGCCGTACCTGCGCGTGCGCGCCTGCGGAAATCCCTTCCGCTTCTGCGGACCTTGCGCACCTGCGATGACACTAATGCATCTGCGAGCATCGCAGATGCAGAATTTACCTCGCACCTGCTACCCCTGGCACTCCTTCATTTTTCCGCTTCTGCGCTTGCCTCTCCGCACGTGCGATCACTTACTTGCGATCTCTCCACCGCAGGTGCGAAAATGACAGATGCCTGAAGACTTTAGCAGCAACTCAAATCCAACTTTTGATCCGTTAAGCACTCGAAACTCACCCGAGGCCTCCGGGACCTCAACCAAACATACCAACCAATCCTAAAATACCATACGAACTTAGTCGAGCCCACAAATCACATCAACTAATGCTGAAATCATGAATCACCCTCCAATTCAAACTTAAAGAACTTGAAACTTCAAATTCCTACAACCGATGTCGAAACCTATCAAACCACGTCCGAATGACCTCAAATTTTGGACACAAGTCATATTCAACATTACAGACCTACTCCAACTTCCGGAATCGTAATCCGGCCCCGATATCAAAATTTTCACTACCGGTCCAATACTCCAAAAATTCGATTTTCGCCATTTCAAACCTAAATGAGCTACGGGCCCCCAAAACACATTCCATACACGCCCCTAAGTTCAAAATCACCCAACGGAGCTAACAGAATCGACGAAATTCTATTCTGGAACTGTCTTCACACAGTTTTGACTACGGTCCAAATTCTAAGACTTAAGCTCTCATTTAGGGACTAAGTGTCCCAAAATACTTCGAAACTCAAAACCAATTATCCCGGCAAGTCACAATAGCAGAAATAGATATGGGGAAAATAGTTAATAGGGGTTCGGGCTCTAACTCTCAAAACGAGCGGCCGGGTCATTACATCATCCCCCATTTAAAACAATCGTTCGTCCTCGAACAAGCATAGAGACATACCTGAAGTGGTGAAAAGATGAGGATAACGGTTGTGCATATCCTGCTCGGTCTACCAAGTCACCTCCTCGACCAGTTGTCCCCTCCTTTGAACCTTCACAGAAGAAATGTTCTTTGACCTTAGCTTTTTGACCTGCTCGTCTAAAATAGCCACTGGCTTCTCCACATAAGATAGATCCTTGTCCAATTGAACTGAGCTAAAATCCAACACATGGGACGGATCGTCGTGATACTTCCGGAGCATAGAAACATGAAATACCGGATGGACTCCTGCTAGACTGGGAGGCAAGGCAAGCTCATAAGCAACCTCCCCAACTCGACGCAACACCTCAAATGGACCAATGAACCTTGGGCTCAGCTTGCCCTTATTTCCAAACCTCATAACGCCCTTCATAGGCGAAACCCGGAGCATGACTCGCTCTCCAATCATGAATGCCACATCGCGACCCTTACGATCCGCATAACTCTTCTGTCTGGACTGGGCTATGCGAAGTCTATCCTGAATCACCTTCACTTTTTCCAAGGCATCCTGAACCAAGTCCATACCCAATAATCTGGCCTCGCCGGGTTCAAACCAACCCACTGGGGACCGACACCGCTTACCGTACAGAGCCTCATACGGTGCCATCTGAATGCTGGACTGATAACTTTTGTTGTAAGCAAACTTCGCAAGTGGCAAGAACTGGTCCCAAGCACCCCCAAAATCTATCACACACGCACGAAGCATATCCTCTAATATCTGAATAGTGCGCTCGAACTGCCCGTCCGTCTGAGGGTGAAATGCTGTGCTCAACTCAACCCTAGTACCCAAATCATGCTGTACAGCTCTCCAGAACCGTGATGTAAATTGCGTACCCCATTCAGAGATAATAGATACCAGTACGCCATGAAGCCTAACGATCTCACAGATGTAGATTCGAGCTAGCTGCTTGGAAGAATAGGTAGTCGTCACAGGAATGAATTGAGCCGACTTGGTCAGCTATCCATAATCACCCAAACTGCATCAAACCTCCGCTGAGTCCGTGAGAGTCCAATAACAAAATCCGTAGTGATCCGCTCCTATTTCCACTCCGAAATCTCTAACTTCTAAAGCAATCCACCTGGCCGCTCATATTTTACCTGCTGGCAATTCAGACATCGAGCCACATACTCTACTATGTTCTTCTTTATTCTCCTCCACTAGTAATGTTGTTTCAAGTCCTGATATATCTTTGCGGCACCCGGATGAATAGAGTACCATGAAGTGAGCCTCCTAGAGAATCAACTCACACAAACCATCTACATTGGGCACACATAGCCTGCCCTGCATCCTCAATGCACCATCATCTCCAATAGTGACCTCCTTAGCATCACCGTGCTGGACCGTGTCCTTAAGGACAAGCAGATGGGGGTCATCATACTAACGCTCCCTGATATGATCATAAAGAGAAGACCGAGAGACCACACAAGCCAACACTTGACTCAGATCAGAAATATCCAATCTCACAAATTGGCTGGCTAAGGCCTGAACATCCAACGCCAATGGCCTCTCTGTTGCTAGTAGATATGCTAAACTCCCCAAACTCTATGCCCGGTGACTCAAAGCATCGGCCACCACATTGGCCTTCCCAAGGTGGTACAAAATAGTGATATCATAATCCTTAAGTAGCTCCAACCACCTCTGCTGATGTAAGTTAAGATCTTTCTGCTTAAATAGATGCTGCAAACTCCGATGATCGGTGTAAATCTCACAAAGAACACCGTACAAATAATGCCGCCATATCTTCAAGGCATGAACAATAACTGCTAACTTAAGGTCGTGGACAGGATAATTCTTTTCGTGCACCTTTAGCTGTCTGGACACGTAGGCAATCATCCTACCGTCCTGCATCAACACCGCGCTGAGACCAATCCGCAATGCATCACAATATACAATATAAGACCCCGAACCTGTAGGTAATACCAATACTGGGGCTGTAGTCAAAACTGTCTTGAGCTTCTGAAAGATTTCCTCACATTCCTCTGTCCACCTGAACGGAGCACCCTTCTGGGTCAGCTTGGTCATAGGTGCTGCAATAGATGAGAATCCCTCTACAAAGCGACGGTAATACCCCGCCAAACCAAGAAAACTCCTGATATCTGTAGCTGAGGACGACCTAGGCCAACTCTGCACTGCTTCAATCTTCTTCGGATCCACCTGGATCCCCTCACTCGATACTATATGATGCAAGAATGCCACTGAGTCTAGCCAAAACTCACACTTTGAAAATTTTGCATATAACTTCTTTTCTCTCAAGGTCTGAAGTGTAGTCATCAGGTGCTGCTCATAATCCTCCCGACTCCGGGAGTATACCAGAATGTCGTCAATAAACACAATGACGAATGAGTCAAGATAAGGTCGGAACACATTGTGCATCAAGTGCATAAAAGCTGATGAGGCATTGGTCAGCCCAAAAGACATAACAAGAAACTCATAGTGACCATATCTGGTCCTGAAGGCAGTCTTCGAGATATCTAGCTCCCAAATCTTCAATTGATGATAACCTGAACGTAAGTCAATCTTGGAAAACACTTTGGCACCCTGTAACTGATCAAATAAGTCATCAATATGAGGCAATGGGTACCTGTTCTTCACTGTGACTTTGTTCAACTAGCGGTAATCAATACACATCCGCATAGAACCATCCTTCTTCTTCACAAATAAGACAGGAGCACCCCAAGGTGACACACTGGGCCGAATGAAGCCTTTATCAAGCAATTCTTGTAACTTCTCTTTCAACTCCTTCAATTCAGGAGGAGCCATATGATATGGATGAATAGAGATGGGCTGAGTGCTGGCAACAAATCAATGCCAAAATCAATATCTCTGTCGGGCGACATGCCCGGAAGATCAGCTGGAAACACATCTGGAAAGTCCCTCACTACTAGAACTGACTCAACTGTAGGGGTATCAATATTGACATCTCTCACATAAGCTAAATATGCGTCACACCCCTTCTCAACCATTCGTTGAGCTTTAAGAAAAGAAATAACTCTGCTGGGAGTATACTCTAAGGTACCTCTCCACTCTAATCGTGGTAAACCTGGCATAGCCAGCGTCACAGTTTTAGTGTGACAATCAAGAATAGCAAAATGGGGTGACAACCAGTCCATGCCCAAAATAATACCAAAGTCCACCATGCTGAGAAATAACAAATCGGCTCTGGTCTCAAAACCACTAAGAGAAATCAAACACGACCGGTACATGCGGTCCACAACAGGAGAACCTCCCACATAAGTAGATACATAAATAGGGGAACTCAAAGAATCCCGAGATACGCCCAAATACGGGGCAAAATAAGAGGACACATAAGAATATGTAGAGCCTGGGTCAAATAATACCGACGCATCTCTATGACAGACCGGAACAATACCTGTAATGACAGAATAAGAAGCAACTTCCTCTGTACAAGCAGGAAGTGCATAATATCTGGCCTGGTCTTCCCCTCTAGGGCGACCTCTACCTTCTCGACCTCCACCTCGAGCTGGTTGAGCAGGTGGGGGTGGCAGTTGGTGCTGTAATCATAGCCTGAGGACCCGGTGGAACATGTTGTGGCTGAAAAGTCTGTGGAGGTGCACCTCTCCTAATGCTGGGGCAATCCCTCACCATGTGGCGAGTATCGCCACACTCAAAACAAGCTCTGGGAGGGCGTGGCTGTTGTGACTGGCTCGGTCCAGGTCTGCTGGACTAGCCGCTAGGAACACCCCGTGCAGGAGGCACACTAGATACTGGCAGTGCATAATAAGGCTCCTGGGGTCTAGAAGGAGATGGAACACCGCTGGAGGCTGGAAGAGCTGAATGAATGGGGCGACTCACATAACCCCTACCATGGCGAGCTGCTGGGGCACGAGCTCCTGAATAATAACCAGCCTCTCGAGACCTCTTGGCCTCCTTCTCCTCTCTATCCTGGGAAAACATGCCCTCAAATCTCCTGGCAATACCCACAACCTACTGATAAGAAATATCCATCTCCAATTCCCTGGCCATACTACTCTGGATGCTGGGATGAAGACCCTCAATAAATCATCGAACCCTCTCTCGAACTGTGGCAACTAAGGCCGGTGCATGTCAGGCCAAATCACTGAAGCGAACTGCATACTCTGACAAAGTCATAGCACCCTGGCGCAGCTGCTCAAACTCCGCGTGCCATGAGTCCCTGAGGCTCTGAGGGACATACTCTCTCAAAAACATGTTCGAGAACTGAGCCCATGTAAGTGAAGTTGCCTCAGCCGGACTACTCAACTCATAAGCACGCCACCACTGATAGGCTGCTCCTTAAAGATGGAATATGGTAAAAGAAGCCCCGTTCGTCTCCGCTACGCCCATAGTACGGAGAATACGATGACACTCCTCTAGAAAATCCTAAGCATCATCTGTAGCCAATCCGCTGAAAGTAGGTGGGTGGTACTTCTTGTACCTCTCAAGTCTGAGTTGCTCTGCCTCAGAAGCTGCTGCCCGAACCTCGGGCTGAGTTGGAGCTACCGGCTGTATTGGTACAATCTCTGGAACCTGGTTGACCTGAACCTGCTGCTCTGGAGTACCGGCGATGGGAGTCTGTGCTCCTCCCCCGTCCTGAGATGTGGCAGGAGCAAGTAGAATCAATCCAGCCTGAGCTAAGGTGCTGAACATGCTCAGAAACTAGGCTAGAGTCTCCTGGAGGGCTGATGCAGCAACAGGTATCTCAGGTGTCTGCCCTCCAGCTTGAGCTACTGGGGGCTTCTCTGTAGCAGCTCGTGCGGGTGCTCTGGCTGCACCACGTGGATGTCCTCGACCTCTAACCCGGCCCCGACCTCTCGCGGCTCTAGCAGGGGGCGCGGGTGCCTGTTCATCAGATCCTCTTGTACGTTTCCTCACCATCTGTGAGAGAATAGAATACAGAAATTTAGAATCTCTGAAATCAACAATTTTTGCACGACAAGGAATCAAAGTAGTGAAATTTTTGTAACAGTTCCATAGCCTCTCGAAGAAAAGTACAGACGTCTCTGTACCGATCCGTGAGACTCTAATAAACTGGCTTGCGACTCATAACACCTACGAACCTAGAGCTCTGATACCAACTTGTCACGACCCAATTTTCCCTCCGTGTAACGTCGTGACGACACCTAGTCTCTACAATTAGGTAAGCCTAACATTTTACGGAATAATGAAATAAAAATATAAATTTAACCAACTATTCAAAAATACACAACAAATCCCAAAACCCGGAACATCGTGAATCACAAACTACAGAAGGAAAAATCTAGTGTCTCTATACATCAGAGTTTAACAAGGAAAAATACAGAAGATAATGGACATGAGAAAGAGTAGAAGGAGACTCTGAGGTCTGCGGACGTGGCAAATATACCTTGAAGTCTCCAAAACTGTCCCGGCTCACTGATAGTACAGCTGATAAGGTGAACCTGGATCTACACACAAAAAATATGTGCAGAGAGTAGCATAAGTACACCACAATTGGTACACAGTAAGTGCCAAGCCTAACCTCGGTCGAGTAGTAACGAGATCAGGTCAGGCCCCTACTAGTAAATATATAATAAAATAATATAGAGTGTAATACCGCAATAAAATAAAGGCTGAAATTTAACAACAATAAAATCATAGAAGGTAACAACTCAGTACACAGAAACACAACTGGGGATCTCCCGAGATACCATATCGTAGTCCCAGACGTAAATGTGTAGGGGTATCTCCCGGAATACTGTTCCGTAGTCCCAAAGTAAATGTGCAGGGGGATCTCCCGAAATATTGTTCCGTAGTCCCAAAGTAAATGTGCAGGGGAATCTCCCGAAATACCGTTCCGTAGTCCCAAAGTGAATATGCAAGACAGGGGGATCTCCCGGAATACCGTTCCGTAGTCCCAAAGTAAATATGTTGTACATGAGAATCTCCCGAAATACCGTTCCGTAGTCCCAAAGTAATTATGCAGCGCGAATGATAGAAATACAACTACACCACGAAATTCTTACAATTTAGACTAAGTACCAGTCAGGGAAGAAGCAGGAAATTCATTAAGCATGCTACACATAATTCACATAAATAATTAAGGCATGTAGACATGTTGTATTAGACTAAACATGATAGCTACACACATTGGAATAACTCAATTATGAATGAAAATAGATTAGTACTCATTAAAATGGTATAACTCAAAATAACAGAAAAACATATTGCTGCTCGGTAGAAAAATCGGGTTTTACCACAACTAGCCCGTATACGTACTCGTATACACGGCGCTCACATAGCACAATAGTTCCAAATCTTAAGGGGATTCTACCCCCACAAATTTAGGCAAGCCACTAAGTAGTAAATATTTTAAAAGAGGTTGAAGCATCACAATTTGATGTGATTAATGCGCGTTCAGAGGCGTGCATGTAATGCGTGAATGTGATAATATTAATAAAACCATAAATATGAACGCGTTCTTGATGTAAATATATTACAATTCACCTCCAGAAGAGTTAATATGATTGAGAGAATATATACTCAATATTTTATATTTTAAATTTACTTCTGAAGAAGTAACACAATTGAAATTTTCTCCTGAAGTAGGAAAATATTATGAAAAGCTGTTTCTTGTGCTTAAACAATTGCTTTATATTGTTCATTTGAATATGATTTTCTCTCATGACACCAGAAGTGTCTGAGCAATATCTGGTAGTACAAAATTTATCAAAAGCTCCTGAAGAGCTAGCTGTTTGTCTAGAAGACACATGACACAAGTAGTGTCTGAATAATATTTGATTGTGGACAATAAATTGAAGGCTCCTGAAGAGCTTATTTGTCATTATTGTGGTCAAAATATATGTTATGATAAGCCCGAAGTTTATTAATACAAATGACAATCATACTGAGACTACAAATGATTGAAAGATTGGAAATCTTCATGTTTCCACAATCATAGAGGGTAAATATATATGTGAGAAGTTACCCGCCTTATTCTTTAATTTATACTACATCACGTAGCAGTCATAGTAAACTAGAAATGTTTACTGAGGCAAAAGTAGCTACAGTAAATCAGAAATTTACTGATACAAAAGTAGCCACAGTAAATCAGAAGTTTACTGATATAAAAATTTATGCCATAGTAAACCAAAAGTTTACTAAAAGATAGCACATGCCATAATAAAGTGGAAGTTTTTATTTGTCATCTGGTTTAAATATAATGAGCTAATTGAGAATTCTGATAACTATATATTGAATAACTAGAAGATTCTTCAAGAATTCTCTTGTGTTGCTTGTTCTCATAATAATATGATTATACTAGCTAAAGTTGGGACTAAGACCCCTAATTCTGAAATATATAAAAGGTAAATATGAGCCCATACACCTATCATGCGAACCACTTATATATGCATATATGATATGGTCATACGCACGATTATTGTCAACCTGCAGTTTGGCATCTGAAATTATTTTTCTCAATTAAGAGCATAATTTTCAGATTATGAAATCAAGACAGTTCATCTTGATAACGCTGGTTTATATCCAAGCTGGTTTAGCATTGAATACCTCCTATTAATGGCTAAACTATTGCTTGTGAGAACAAAACTTCATGTGTTGGTCTAAGATTTTCTAAATTGCATACAACATCACTTGTATGCATCAGACCAACAAAATATGATAAGTCCTTCCCCACAATTGGTTTAAGATCAGAAATTAAATATTTTTACTATCTAATAACTTTTGATGTGTGATATATGATTAATTTCTCTACCACAATGCACAAAGATAGGTTTCCCAAAAAAGATTGAGGATATGTGTTAGTTTTTCTAACATTTGGGGGATGGAATAAACAGCTGGAAAATATGATATATGAATCAAATTATCATTAATATAATCCTCACTTAGAAGATAATTCAAGTCAAAATGCCAGAAGCATTTGCTGATCCAAAATTAAATATCATATTTCAGCTGCAAATGCTCCTATTAAAATTAAAGTCCCTGAAGGATAAATTTTACTGCACGCATGAAGCGTAGTAAACCGATCGGTTCCAAAGGTAACAATCCTTGAAAAATAATAGGAGCAAATGATCAAAATGATCACAATGAGGAGGAAATGAGCTCTAGAAGAACCCACGACATAACATTTTATGAAACTCCAGAAGAAGTTCAAGTACCTGAAAATAAAGAAAGTAATGAGATCTCAACAAGTTATGTCACTTGCAAATCGATACGAAATGATCGTCGACGATATATTTGATACAATATAGTGCACAATATTGTAAATGATTGTGAGGATCGAACCTGCAGTCCATACACCTGAAGATGTCATGCCATTTAAATGCAAGTCATAACCTATATGACTAATTTAATTAAATCTCTATAATGATCCCTAAAGAATTTAAAATGCCTGAAGCATATAGTTCAAAGTCTCGAGAAATGTACTCGATCAAATTACAAAGATCTTTATACAGTTTAAATCAATCTGGGCGCATGTAATATAATCGACTCAGTGCATATTTGCTGAAAGAAGGTTACATAAATGATGTTATTTGTCCATGTATTTTTATAAAGAAAATGGCATCAGAATTTGTTATACTTGCTGTTTAAGTTGATGACATAAATCTTGTTGGAACTCCAGAAGAGCTTCAAAAGGCAATTGAATATCTTAAGAAAGAATTTGAGATGAAAGATCTTGGAAAAATAAAATTGTCTTGGTTTACAAATTGAATATTTAGCGAATGAGATCTTTATCCATCAATCTGCCTATATAGAAAGGGTCTTTAAACGCTTTTACATGGATAAAATGCAGCCATTAAGTACACTAATGGGTGTTCGATCACTTGAAGTGAATAAGTATCCGTTCCGACCTCCATAAGAGGATGATGAACTTCTTGGTCCTGAAATACTCTATCTCAGTACAGTTGGTGCACTTATGTATCTTGCTAATGCTAACAAAGGTGGTGCAGATCGTATTGGTTATGCAGATGCAGGTTATTTATCCGATCCCCATAAAGCTCAATCTCAAATCGAGTATGTGTTTACATGTGGAGGTAATACCATATCATGTCGCTTCACAAAGTAATTTATTGCTGCTACTTCTTCAAATCATGCTGAGATAATAACTATTCATGAAGCAAGTAGGGAATGCATATGGTTGAGATCAGTGATTCATTTTATTAAAAAATAAATGTGGTTTGGAATGTGATAAAAGATTCACAATTTTATACGAAGACAATGCTGCATGCATAGCCCAATTAAAGGGAGGATTTATAAAAGGAGATAAAACGAAGCACATTTCACCAAAATTATTCTACACACATGATCTTCAGAAAAATGGTGACATCGATGTGCAACTAATCCGTTCAAGTGACAATCCAACAGATTTGTTCACTAAATCTTTGCCAAACTTTAACTTTTGAGAAGATGGATACAAGATTGGAATGCGGAGACTCAAATATTTGAAACAAGGTTTTCATGAGGGGAGAAAAATACTCGTTATACTCTTTTTTCCTTACTAAGGTTTTTTCCATGAGGTTTTTCTTGTAAGGTTTTAAATGAGGCAGCTAGAAATGCGCATTACTAAATATGTGTACTCTTTTGCCTTCACTAGGATTTTCCCACTGAATTTTTCCTAATAAGGTTTTAACGAGGCACAATATCTTTTAATGAACATCCAAGGGGGAGCGTTATAAAAATAATTATATTATGGATGTCCATTTATTACTCCGCTATAAATAATCTTCCTGAAGAAGATTATCCGTTTGGTACTCTATTGAAATTTATCTACAAGCAGCTGATGCAGGCAGGTTGGCAACTCAATGAAATGATTTGCAACAACTTCTTATTAAACAGACAGGTTGCAAACATCTCATGCAGACAGCTTACAAGCAGCTCAAGAAAAGTCTCGCAACTGCTTTCTTTTTTCTATAAATAAAAAAGTTTTCCGTTCATTATGTACATGAGTTTGAAGTTGAATAATATATTAATTTCTCTATACTTATATTCAATTTATTTACCTTACAATTTTTATTTTATAACAAAATGAAATTTTCCAAAACTTCTTTCGCCTGTTTTGAAGCAATAGCAGCTTAAACGTCACCCATTTTTAAGTCATCATTTGGATAATTCATTTGTTGTGTGTGTGGGTCCATTTTAGAACATTATATTTGGACTTTCTTTTTCTTACTGAGAATTGAAATATCCTAAATTTGACCAAAGAGAGGAAGCTTATGAGCTACGTGTCATGTCCAATCTGGGTAGTACTCAGAAAAACACCTTCATTAATATAAACTAATCCAATTTTAGAAAAAGAATTACACAAATCCCAAAGGACTGAACCCTTTTCCCTTATTTGTCGACAGCTAACCAAATCATTGTAACCATCACAAGAATTGATCCCTTCAACTTCTAATTATTCATTTTTATTTGTCCTATTAAAAATATTTTTTTATTTTTACTTATCTGCTATATTCACATTAAATCAAGAGAAAAATAATTTTTCTCTTGACCTTTATCATTAATTACTTATTACCCGAATTATTTTTTAAGGCTTTTGATAATACTATCATTATTATGAGTAAAATTGTAAAATATATACTTCATTTATTTTTTCTTAAAGGAAGTGTAAAGTTAAAAGTGAACAACTAAAAGTGAACAAAGAGAGTATATTATGAGCCCGTTTGGACATAAGAATTTTTTTTTTCCAAAAAAATTTTACTTTTTTTCGAAATCAGCGTTTGTTCATAAAATTTCTAATTTTCTCTTGAAAATGCATTTTGAAATTTTTGAAAATTTGAAAAACTCCAAAAAACTGTTTTTCAAAATTTTCACTCATATCACTCACAAAACTTCAAAAACAATCCAAAATTATATTCATGTCCAAACACAACTCTAAATTTCAAATGCCACCATTTTCACTTGAAAAATTTTTTCTCCCTATTTTACAATTTTATAATTCTTATGTCCAAACGCCCACTATATTCTAGCATGAGAATTACAAAATTCTAATAGCGACCCTTTAATAGTTGAATAGTTGGAACCTAAATTTGAATAGTTGGAACCTAAATGCAAATACAGAGCATTTAAAATGAAAAGAAATCTATAAATAAAAGAAAAATAACATAGAAGATGCTGAGGATAATATAAATTGACAAATGTCAATCCCTGTTGATTTCTTGACAAGTGTCTCAGACAGCCAAATTCATTTCTCTTTCTGGTAGTTCCATTCTGTACTACAACGCCTCACCATATCCCTCGTGTACCCTAGTGGTTGCCACGTACCCCTCCAACTTGTGGAAAAATTGCATTTACTCCTTGATAATATTCAAAATTCATCATATCCAATTGAAGGTTCAATGGATCAAGAATGTAATTCATTACAAGATATATAAAGTTCATGACCATGGACTTTTATTTATTTGCCTTAACAAAGTTATTTCTCTCTAATCAAAGTTGTTGTTTAAGAGAATTTTGAGCTATTAGAGAGATGGAAGTTTATGTAAAGTAAAAGAGAAAACACCCTATACCAAATAAAAATGTTATACAAACTCATCTATATACAAAATTTAAAATGTCAATTTATCGTATTATAATAGTTTAAAATGAAGACTAATATATTATTCTACAGGTGCAAGCAGAAAGTCCTTCAAATTTCATTTATTTGTTGAAATTGCTCCTTTCAATAAGAAGACTTAATCTAAAGCATATTATTTAAAGGTTCAATCTCAATTGTATACATAATAATGATTGATTTAAAAAATTATCGTGTTTAATTTTTACAAACTTTAGCCGATAACATCCATGATATTCGTTTCCTGCTAAAAAATACAGAAACATGAAGAGGCAATATATGATGCCTCTAATTTCAGTTCACCAAATACTTTAACCAAAAATTTTGCGTTCGAGTTTTAAAAAGTTTTTTTTTTGTTGTTGTAGAAAACACTTTTACTTTAATGAGCCTTACATGAATACAAAATAATCGGGGCTCTGAAAAAAGGTTCACTAAGTGCTAAAATTACATGACGAAATGAATCACAACAATATAAAACCCTGAAAAGTACAATCCAAAAAAGAAAAGGGGTTCAAATTAATATTTCAAAAAGAATGGTGTCTCTGCAACTATTTTTATGATCAATCAAACTTAAATTATTGGTCCCAATAGAAAAGGTTGATATCTGAGTGACCACATCTAAATAATTCCTATTCCTAATTAAACATCCTTTTCTTGGATTGAAACTTTCATTAGAGACACCACCAAAAAGGGGCTATTCAGTCATACCCACGTGTCACCCTACACCCTTTCTCATTTCAGCCACTTGTCCTTTGCAAAATACTTTCTTTGTCCCCTCCACACTCAAAATCCATGCCCCATTTTCCTTTCTTTTTCCCAACTTTTCATTTCATTAATTTGTCATTATTCTCTCTCCCTCTTCCATTTGCATTTTATGCTCCCTATTCTTCATGTTTTCTTGATTTTTTCACCACCCTTTTTCTGGAACATAACATTCCCTACAATAGCTAACAATTTTCTTGATTGTTTTTGCTTCTCCATTTTTAACATCTTTGGTGGATTTTTACAGTTATTGTGGAATTGCTCTTTTATTGCTGCTGAGGTTTTCTTTAAAGTGGGTGTAAAATACTTAATCTTGAAGCTTAGTCCAAGCTAATATGAAGTTAAAGATCAGATTTTTCTATCTGGGTGTGGTTAAATTTGATCATGGGAAGTTTTAAAATGCACCTACATGTGAAAATAATTAAGTCTGATAATAGTTCTTTTTTGGTGGGGTTTATATGGTTTTGTCATGGGTGATGCAGATGAGAGGAGGATGGAGAATCTTTCATTGGACACAAGCAGATTTTCAAGGGACTTATTGCAAAGATTTATGGGCAATACTACTTCAGAAAAATCTGAACTTGAGGATATTAATGAAGATGCGTTGAATCTTGGGTTGTCATTAGGAGGTAGATTTGGTGTTGACAAAACATCATTAGTAAGGTCTTCTTCTATAGCTGCTATTTTACCAACAGTTAAAGATGATGATGCACTAAGTTCATCATCATCAGCACAAGTATCTTATAATCATAGCAGTTTGGTTAGAACTTCTTCATTGCCAGTGGAAACTGAGGCAGAATGGAGAAAGAGGAAAGAATTGCAGAGTTTGAGAAGGATGCAAGCTAAGAGGAGAAGGTCAGAGAAAGTACAAAGGAATTTAAGGGGTGATAATAAAGAAGTGGGAGATGAAAAGAGAGGGATTGAGATGAAGTTGAGAGGCAGAAAATTGGAGAGGGAACAGTATTTGGCTACTGCAAAGAAGTTTGGTTGTGGGTTGCCAACATTGGCTGCTTTTGGGGCAATGGCAAAAGGGAAAGGAAGTTATTTGGCTAGTAAAATGCAAGGGCTTGGAAAACCAGCATCACTGGAGTCAATGGAATCTCAAGGTGGTAGTTCTTCTAGTATTTCTGAGTTGGATAGTAAACCCGCACAAGGTACGACAGTTCTTTTTACGAGTTTAACTTATATACACTCCCTTATCATCTTAGTTTTAATTAGTCATTATATGCTTCTTTATTGCTATTGTTTGCTCTTCCTACAACTTTGATGAATCAATCAAGTGCTTAGAGTTGAGAATAAGACAATTTGTACTTTCAACACATTTCGCTCCTCGAGTACTAAATTTTGAATCTAAATTAGATTAGTTCAACTCAATATTTTAAAATTAAAATTTAGATATTTAAAAACTATAAAAAAAAATGAGTATAAGTTACAATTTTTCTCATAATATGCTAAATGTGTATCTAAATTGAAAGGGAGGTAGTATCTGTTTTGGTATTTGAATTTTATACTAGTAGTATGTTTTAACAAAGTAGAAAAGAGCAGAAACACTTTTTATTTTGGTGTTGAACAATCTTGATCCTTGTATGAGTAGTCTATTTTTGGCTCAGTAGGCGTGTAATCACATGTTAAATTACTGTAGTAGGACATTTTCATTTTTCTTTTATTTTATGAGGTGGTAGAAAAAGTCTTGGTGCTTCTTGTTGAAAGCCTGCTGTCAAGATCTTACAGATTTTTTGGCTTTTGCTTTATCTGTATTCACATGCATGTGTTTTTTCTAATTGCCATTTGCCACGTTCTTGATTCAGAAGTATGTTTATCAAATTCCTTCTATTAGTGCAGGTATTATATTGAATGTTTGACTATTTAAAGGTACTTAATAGCCAAAAGTGATTTTGTTTTTGGAAAAGAATTTTTTTTCTCTAACTTGAGGTGTTTGGCCAACGCTTTTGGAAAGAAGCAGAATCAGTTTTTGAGAAGAAGAAAAAAGTAGCTTCTTCCCAAAAGCAGAAACAATTTTGACTTTTCTTTTTACCAAAAATATCCTTAACAAAATATAATATATACTAAAATAACCGTTAAACCTAATACTTAGGATATTATTGTATAAATATTTTTTATTATTTTTAGGATAGCTTTCTAATATATAGTGACTTTAGGGGTGAATGCTTTTATATTTGTTGAATGATTTTTAATATATTTAACTTATATTAAAAGAACTAAGTATTTTTAAATTTTACTTTCATATTTTACTTAAATAAAATGAAAAAATTTAATTATTGCATGTAATAATAATTTTTTAAGATTATTTATTTACTTATAATATTAACTATTAAGTAAATCTATTTATGTCCTTATTCGTAATTTGATACTTAAAAGCACTTTCTGAAAAGCTTGGCCAAACACAAATTATTGCTCAAAAGTGCTTTTCAGAGTGATTAGCCAAATACAAACCGATTCTCTCCGAAAAAAACTTTCTCAAAATAATAAGTTAATTTTTCCAAACATGCTGTTAGTCTGGCAAACACTTTAAGTACTGTTACTACTGTACTTGTCTAGGTAGGTGGCTTTTGGAAATTGGAAAAGAGCAGGAAAAACAAAAAACTAATGTTCCAAAACAGATGCAAGATGCAGTTGGAAATGCTTAAGATAATAAATGTTGGTGTGGTTGATAAACCAAACTAAGCTCAATGAAATATACTTCTTTCTTTTAATTCTCATGGTTGCTTGGTGTTAACCTAGTAGGTTTGAAATATTTATAAAATGCTTTATTCCAAAGAGAGGTTCTGACATTGCAGATTGCATTAATTGGCATTTTTTTTTTTAATTTTTAACTTTGAAATATTAATAAGATGTATTTCCTCTGTCTCATATTTATAGTATGGAAATCTTATCATTTTGGGACATCCCTAAATATGTTACACCACCCTGCTAGTGATATTATTGTGTATAATAATTTTCAGAACTTGTATAAACTTTTAAACATTCATATGATATGTTCTCTATGAAACTAGTTTTTCAATCATTGTTTTAATGTTTCTTTCACTACAAATAATTTAATGTTTAAATCAGCTCGACATCTTAGACTTAGTGTGCAGTCAAATATAGTCCTATAAAATGACACAAAAGGAGAATAACAGTAGAGAGTTGGGTTAGCCTTTCCATCTCTTAGGTAGCTTTTCATTTAACCCCCCCCCCCCCCCAAAAAAAAAAAAAAAGAAGAAGAAGAGGCACTCTTTCATATGGTGTGACAAAAGAAAAAAAAGAAGCAATAAGCAACATACCAATAGGTGGGAAATTTCTTGACAAGTTAGATAGTTGGCTGGTTAAGAATTTGTAGGTAACCTTAGTGCATTCGGCATTGTCTTAGGTAACCTTTCGATATGGTAAATTTTCTTTATGCTGAAGTTGCTCTACATGGCTACTGAGTTCTAATAGTTTTTGAGCTTTTAAGTTTGATGAGTTTGTTTGTGATATAAAACATTACCTATTGCAACCAGGAACGATTTTCCTCTATATGGTCCACCATATGCAACCAGGAACGATTTTCCACCATTTTCTCTGCCTAACCAATTCAGTAGAGTAATTCCAGCATGGTAACAGGAGCAGTGTTTGGCCTGATCCATTTCATTCTTTTCATGATCCAAAGTAATTCAGTAACCTCACAGTGCAAAAGGAGATGACTATTACTCTCTGAATTCTTCCCACACAAATAGCATCTTGAGCAAAGTTGCATTCCCGTCCTCATTTAAATTATCTTGTGTCCGACAAGCATCCCCATCAACTAATTACCACACAAAACATGCTACCTTCAAAGGTGTCTTCACTTGCCAAACAGCTTTCCAGCGCCAGTTATATGTTTGCTGATGACTTCTACTTGTTTGTTTTTTGCTTATCATATTGATCTAATACATTTTTGCTTGGGCTTTTTGTTATTTCCATTTTGGCCAGTTCTCTCTCTGTTGAATGTACGAATTAGACCATTTGTGTTTGTATTGTCCAATGATAGATTCATATATCTTCCATACCTAGTGTTGTGACATGCATGCTAATTGAGGAATGACAAGATTCAAAAGTTTCTCATCATACGGGGCAAACAAACAGGGAAAAGGAGGTCACATAAAATGCTAGAAAAGAGGAATTTATTAAAGTCGCTCTCTGATATTTAAAAAAAAAAAATGTAAACCACTATAATGGACTAAATAAAAATTGAAATTGTGCTGCTTCCATTGGGGGGAAATATTATATTCTTTAGTTGAAACAGGTTCACAATGTTGAGTAGAGAAGGAATTAGTAGTTAATATAGGTGCTGACAAACTTCAACCTTACTGTCATTTCTCTAATAGAGCTTCTTCCGGCCAAAAGTTCCATTCACTGTATTTGTTATCATTTTGTGTGATATGTTCCAAGGTGATCACGATCATTAGGTTTCTTATTATACTTGTCATACAAAGCTTTCGCATTATATAGGCATTAATCGAATAACATTATTATGACTGAGACTATTCATTTTCTTGACGGAAATTACTGTGAATGCTCTCTTCTGGATTTTTCGTTTTAGAAAATATGCATTGAACAAGTCACTTAATAAGGTCTGATCAAGATAATACTCTTGTGTTGCTGACCAAACCTGAATGAGCTATTTGCAATAAAGTGAGAATTTGAAAGGAGCTCTAATCATACATGATTGTTGTATTCGATAAGTTTGCTGTTGTTTTACTAAAAAGTTTGAAATCACGTAAAATGGTTGAAAACGTCTATAGATATTTTTCCTAATCATGTATACAACCTTTTGGATACATAGAATGTTGGAAACTTGTTTATGATTGGCTTCATCTGCCCAAGAGCCATTATTAACTAAGTTTACTTCAGAGATTTTGGATCAGAATACAATTTCGATCCTTAATTTATTTTCATGTAGGATCTACGATATCCATCTATTATTAATTTCTATATCAAGTATACAATTTCCTGAAATTACAATATTTATGGTGAGAATGAAGGAAGAGGACCGGATAGCTTTCTGCTTCTGCTCAGCTACTTGCTCATCTTATGTCCCTAGAGGCACTCAATATGAGCTGGGACCTCTTTTTTACTCATATACCTATTCCTTCCTCTCTTCTGTCCCTATGTGACCTTTATTTTCTGGCTATATAAAGATCACATTATAATGAACTTGAGCAGTAATTGATGATTAGTAGAAAATATAAAAAACAGATCGTTCACGATTGTAATGTTAAACGACAAAATATATTTGCAATCATGGGATCCTTAACTCGTGAAAGTACTTAATTTCCTATGGATATATATATATACATATAGTATCCAATAGGCTATCAACTTTTAGTCTTCTTTTGGTTTGCACCTTTGGAGACATCATGTTTACGCTGTTAGGTTTAGTCAAAAGATATAAGATTGAACAGTTCAATAGGGTTCCAACTAAGGCTGGACACCCGTGCTATTGTTGTTCCTTCATCATATCAAACAAAATGATTCAGAAACAAAAGATGTTTCTTTCAGCACATGCATATCTTCTACTGTTTCCAGCTGCTAGGTGTGACTTCAATTAGGTGCAAAATATTGGTCGTTGGTTGTGATATAGTTCCGCATACTCGTTTTGCATGAATTCCCTGCTGACAGTCACCTTTTTTTTCCCTCTATGTTTCTATCTTATGGTTTCTTTTTAAGTATATTTTTAGGGCTTAACTGCTGAATTATGCTTTTCCATTTTAAGCATACATCTTAGAGAATCATAATGTGTTCTGGATGTATCTGATTTTGAGGGTATTCATGCAATACTAGCTGGAGCTTCTATATTAGAAAAGGAGGTAATGGGTGGACCTGAGCTGATATACCTTCTCTAGACATCAGTAAGCATTTATGGTTTCTTTATGTTTATGGCCCCAAAACCTTTCGAAGTCTTGTAAGGTTGCTTGTTCATGTGTTTGTTAATGCATTATATTTCTTAAGGTGGTCATATAACCTCAACTAAGTTCTGGAGTTAATAATGAGTTGACAAAAAGTGTGCATGAGCATACATGCCATTTATATATTCCATTATATCTCCTTTTTCTTTCAATAAAATATTCTTTGCAGGGTCGGCTGAGGCGAGCCCTCCCAGTATCCAGTCATTACAAGATGGATGTGGTCAAGAAATTGGTTCCTCGGGGTCAAAAATGAGAGTTGTGAGAAGCAGAAGAGCGAGAGATCAAGAGATGGAAAGTCCATGTAACAAGCATGATACAACAACAAGTCAAGTGCAGGAAACTGGAGCAAACACGTTAGGGGATATGCCATGTGTTTTCACAAAAGGAGATGGTCCTAATGGGAGAAGAATAGATGGAATATTATACAAGTATGGTAAGGGGGAAGAGATTAGAATTATGTGTGTGTGTCATGGAAGTTTTCTCTCACCAGCCGAGTTTGTCAAGCATGCTGGAGGTAGCGACGTCGCTCATCCTCTTAAGCATATAGTTATAAAACCCAATCCTTCTCCCTTTCTCTGACCACAAAGAATGGTGATACACTGCCTACCTCAATCATGTGCTGTAAAATGTAGGTAGAAATTTCAGGTTCTAGATGTAAAAATTAACAGCACCGAGGAGAATGAGATTGTATTATAAAAAGGCGGGTTTAGGATTTAAGTTTTATGGGTTTAACTTTTTAAGGTCTTTAACACTGATTATTATATTTTTATCTAAAAAAATTTGGGTTCAAATTTACTATTTGTTACAATTTAATTAGTGAGTTTTTATAGATTAATTTATTTTCTGATTGCAAATATAGTGGGTTGAGATGAATTTGGTGTCGTAATACTGTATTTCCCTCTTGATATTTTATACTAATATTGAGGTACGTATATCAATATATCATTAAAAACAAAAAACTCAAGCGATGTTTTATGTGAAAGACCATTATCCTTTTCAATTAGTTACTTGCTCTGTCGATACTGTTATTAATCTGTATTTTAAAATAAATTCTTTTTGGTAAAATAGAAACATAACCGAAGTTGAAGAATTAAAAGTTTTGAACCCAACAGAAAATTGTGTTTTCTTAAAAAATTTAATTCTATCACAATTGCACAAGGTGTTGGATTAATTTCTCCTAGGATTGAATGAAGCATTATTGTATAATTCAGATATTAGAAATTACAGAATTTTGGTGAACTCAACAAATGGTAGCAAATCATATTGACATTTATTGTTACGACCCAAAATTTCACCACATGCGTCGTGATAGCACTTAGTCTCTAAGACTAAGTAAGTCAATTACAATTACATTTCAAGCCATTTTTTTTGAATTCAATACAGGTACCAAAAACCAACAGTGGAAACAATTATGAAAACCTCCCAAGACTGGTAATACTGAGTCACGAATTCTAACTGAATACATGGAATGATCTCAAGGATCGAATACTCAATATTGTTTGATTAATAATTAACAGTACAATAAAATGAAAAGACTCCAAGGGACTGCGACGACCAAGCAGCTCTACCTTGAGTCCTTGCGATCACGCTTTAACTCTGTCCGAGTCCGATATCTCCAATACCTGGCTCTGCACAAAAATGTGCAGAAGTGTAGTATGAGTACATCACAGCCGGTACCCAGTAAGTATCAAGACTAACCTCAGTGGAGTAGTGACGAGGTACAATCAAGACACTCACTAGTCTAATAACCTGTGCAATATAGTATACAAAAATAATAGGAAACAAATAACAATAATGGAAACACTAATCAACCAGTGATATACACAGCAGGGCAACAAGAACACCTTTAATATTGCTCAACAAATAATAAATACAAGTACAACCAATTAATCTAGTCCTTCAAACATAAATCTTTCGCTTATATACTTCTCAAATAATAATCTCCAGGATATAATACTTTCCAATAAATACATTTCAAATATGCTCCCTTCAAATAAATATTTTTCAAATATAATTCTTTCGAATAAATCTCTTTTCAAATATAATTCTTCAAATAAATCTCTTTCAAATATAATTCTTCAAATAAATATCTTTCGAATAAAAGTCACCCTGTGACACCTCATTTCAAAATCATAAAATACGGGTCTCAACCCACTTTCATATTTCCACGGCACCTCGTGCCAGTTTCTCTATCACAACAGCATGGACAACTCACGTGCCAATATCATCATCATTTAACCACGACACCTCGTGCCCATATTTCATATCACAACTGTACGGACAATTCACGTGTCAATATCATCATTATTTACTCACGGCACCTCGTGCCCACATTTTAATTCATAATCCGCCTGGCAATAGCCACAAGCTCCCAATTTTAACATAAATCAGACTATTATCAAGTTTACTGAAACAACAAGACAAATTGTACAAGTTATAAAAATAAACACAAGGAAAACATAACATCACATAAAAATTACCAACGCAATAACTCCACATCATCACGTATCATCCCTGACAATAGCCACCCTTATCTCTCCTATAGCCACCCTTATCACTCCTATAATAGCCACCCTTATAGCTCATATATTAGCCTCCCTTATCGCTCCGTTTAATATCTACCCTTATCGCTCCGCCCAAACAATATCCCAACTCACATAACCACAGTGAAATGTCACCCTTATACCCACATAATATCAACAGTAGAATGCTACCCTTATCCGCCGCATAACAGTAACCTAAATCACACAACAATTTACACGGATATTACGATAACACAAAACAACAATTCATATTATAAATTGCCCATAGGCCACAACCAATTCCAAAGATGCAACAAAAATAATTAATTTCACAGCAAATAGCTCAAGGCTCCACACAATGTATATAAACCTCGAAAACAACAACAAGAAGGAAAATTAACTCAGCATGACACACCACCTTCTTTAGTCCAAATTTTTGAAAAATATATTAGTACCTCAATTTAAACTTATTTAATAAATTATTTGCATACGAAAAAATCCATAATATAATTATTTCTAGGAAATATCAAATCAACAAACACACGAAATTCTCATAAAATTTCAAGTCGCAATCACACCAAATTATCATATAAATACAAACTCAACAAACAAAGAATGAGGCATGACAAATCAAGGATTTACTAAATTTTCATAATTTTTCAATTTAATACATAAGGGTGTCTATAAATTTTTAACCGATATAGTTTGCACATATAAACCAAGTACATACTCGTCACCTCGCGTACATGGTTTTTCAATCACACAATTTCCACATAAGACTCAATGCCTAGGGAAAATTTCGCCCTACAAGGTTAGACAAGTTACTTACCTTTTTGAAGTTAGGCCAATATTTTAAAATTGCCTTCTTGCTTGAATTGACCTCCGAACAACTCAAATCTATCCAAATTAATTCAATTCAGTCAATACTAATTATATGAATTAATTTCATATGAAAATACTAATTTTCCAACAAAATTCAAAATTTAACTCAAAAATCGCTGGTGGGCCCACGCCTTGGAATCCGACGAAACTCATAAAATCCGACAACCATTCAATTACGAGTCCACCCATACCAATTTTATCAAATTCCGATAACAACTCGACCTCCAAATCTAAAATTTTCGTTCTTGAAAAGTTTTGCAAAAATCTTGATTTCTTCCATTTAAATCCGAAATAAATGATAAATATAACCATGAATTTATGAAGTATTATCACTTTTGGATATAAGACACTTACCCAAGTCGAAGTCGTGAAGAAATCCTCAAAATCACCCAAGAACCGTGCTCCAAAAATCCAAAAACAAAAATGAAGGAAATGACTATTTTTGGTCCTTAAGTTTCTGCCCATCCGTCACTAAATGTCTATTTTCAGTCACTAAAAGTCCATTTTTCGTCACTAAAAGTCCACCCCAGAACTTACTTGCACCAACAATTCTTTTTCACTCAAAAGGCTCTAACTCCATCATACGAACTCGGAATTCGACGATTCTTGTTCCTATGAGTCACAAATAATAATACGAACCTAGTTGTTTAATCGAAACTTAATTTGGAGCTTATTTGCTCAATACGATACCAATTTCGCTCGTTAAACAATTAACTCATTTTTCGCGCTAAAAATCCAATCGCGACTTGATGAAATTGGACCAAACTTTTCAGATCACTCCTATAATTCATTATCAAAATCACAGATATCTCAAAATTGAATTTTGATCTCTAGAACTAAAAATGGACATTTGGATCATTACATGATTATGCTGAAAATATCAAACTCTTCCAAAACTCTTCCCCGACAGCCTGTAGTATATCAACCATAACTTCTTGTACTCAACTCGAACTACCAAACGGTTTAAAATTCTACAAACTAGATACAAAGGGCTACAATTTTCATGATTTTCTAATCGCCCAACTTGTGATGACCCAATATGTCATCTTTAAATTCAATAATTAGTTCTGTATTTTAAGACCTCGAAAAGCACTATTTATAATTTCTCGACTTGCGTGCGCAGTCCGTAAAATTTTCCAGAAAGTTTTAGGTAAAAAAATAGATTAAAGTGTGAATTAGAGTTTTAAAACTTAACTGAGTTTACTTTGGTTAACATTTTGAAAAAACGGACTCGGATCAGTATTTTAACAGTTCCGGTAGGTCCGTATCGTGATTTGGGACTTGGGCGTATGCCCGAAATTAAATTCAAAGTCCCTAGTGCGAGAAATAGAATTTTGATGAAAAATTTAAAAGTTTAAGTTTAAATAGTGACCGGATATCGAATTATGTGCAAACGACCACAGAATAGAATTTTGATGATTCCAACAGCTCCGTATGGTGATTTTGGACTTAGGAGCGTTATCAAAATTTTATTTGAAAGTTCGTAGTGAAATTAGTTTTGAAATGGCTAAAATAAGAATTTAAGTTTGGAAGTTTGACCGGGGAGTTGACTTTTTGATATCGGGATCGGAATTAAGTTCGAAAATTTTTTACAGCTCCGTTATATTATTTATGACTTGGGTGCAAAATTTGAGGTCAATCGGACTTGATTTGATAGGTTTCGACATCGAATGTAGAAGTTGGAAATTCTTAAGTTTCATTAAGCTTGAATTGGGGTGTGATTTGTGATTTTAGCGTTGTTTGATGTGAATTAAAGTTTCTACTAAGTTCATATGATATTTTAGGACTTGTTGGTATTTTCGGACGGGGTCCCGAGTACCCCGAGTGCGATCAGGATCGAAATCGGATCAATTTTTGGACTTACGCAAATTCTGAAATTTGCAGCTTCTAGTATCATCGCACCTGCAGAGGGACTGACCGCAGGTGCGGAAAGGGCTGCCCAGGTAGAGCCGCAGAAGCAGAAAAAGCTCCGCAAAAGCGAAGCCGTTTCTGCGATTGAACCCACCGCATAAGCGAAGGACGCGCAGAAGCGAAAGGCATGGTCGCACCTGCGGTTGCGCAGAAGTGGACCAACTTCCGCAGGTGCGAGGGGGGGATGTTCATTGCTTCTTCGCAGAAGAGGAAATGTGGTCATAAATGCGACTCCGCAGAAGCGACAATTGGTCCGCAGGTGCAAAAGCACTGACCAAATTACAAAACAGAGGGGGTCCGATATTTTTTGTCATTTGGACATTTTCAACACGGTTTTGGGCGATATTTTAGAGAGAATTCACGGGAAATTTTGAGGTAAGTCCCTTGTGAGCCTTTCTACTCCATAATATTGGATTATCATTGAATATTTCGAGTAGATTACATGTTTTTGAGGTGAAATTTGAGGATTTAGGCCTAAGGATTTCAAAATGAGAAATTGAGATTTGGAGGTCAAGTTAAGGTCAAATTTTGGTAAAATTAGTATTGGTAGACTCGTGGTTGAATAGGCGTTCATATTTCGTAACTTTCGCCGGATTCCGAGTTTGAATTAATTTTGGATTTTATTAAAAAATGTAGTATTTTCTTATGGAATTGATTCTATAATTTTGTTGACTGTATCGAATTAATTATAACTAGATACGAGTCGACCGGAATCGAAAAATCGAGAAAAAGGCAGACTACTTGGTTAAATTGGAGCAAGTCGAGGTAAGTGACTTGTCTAACCATGTGTGGGGGAAATTTTCCCTAGGATTGTTATTAATTGTAATGTGATAAAAGTCGTGTACACGAAGTGACGAGTATGTACACGGGCTAAATGTGAAGGATTATATTTTTAAATTATGTAGATCATTATTGCATATTAATTAAATTATTAAATTTTGTTATATTCTCCATCATTGATTTGATTTATATACTTTAAATTTGCTTGACATTTTCCTGCTAATTGTTTTACATGTTTTAGTTGGAACTTGGTTTCTTTTATTCCGTGCATTATTTGCAGGTTGATTTTCTTTAAATTAAATATTATTAATATGAAGTATTTGACATTTTTAAAATTGGTATTGAAGCAACGTATTAAAGATTTTGAAATATTATTTTGCTGAATTTCGTACTCATTGTGATGGAGCCGTGAACTCTTTATTGTGAAAAAATATTATTGGTGATTTATTTTGGCAAGAGCCATGAGCTCTTTATTGTGAAAAAAGATTGTTGTTGAATTATTTTGGTAAGTTAAATTATTTGAGCACTTGAGGTGCAAATTATGATATGTTGTGATATTGATACGCACACGGTGGTATAAGGTCTGGGTATTGAAATGCATGCGGTGAGATAAGTGTGGCTTGATACGCGTGGCTAGTAGGGAAAACTACTAAAAGTCATGCGGTGTGATAAGGATGGCTAAAACGCGGGATGCTATTTCGGAAAAAATAATTTCTTTAAAATAAATTGTGAAGGATCCCGCGGTGAGATAAGGAAATGATATATTGTGAATTTATTATGATTTGAAACTACTAGGCGGTACCTCGGGAGTGCCCTTGCTGATATTGATTTATGGCCACAGTTACCTTTGAATATTGTTGTGATTTTCTTAAAGTTGAAAAGAATTCTGTTATGTTTCCACGAGGTATTTATTTGTCATTATTTGGTGTAATTAAATGTGACATACTACTTGATTTATTTCCATTGTCATTTTATTTTATTATATTGTGAAACATTTTATCATGCTATTAATATTATTATTCTAGTAGGGCCTGACCTGACCTCGTCACTACTCTACTGAGGTTAGGCTTGGCACTTACTGGGTACCGCTGTGGTGTACTCATACTACGCTTCTGCACATCTTTTTGTACAGATTCAAGTACATCCTACCAGACCAGGCATCAATAGACTAGCTGTACGAGGAGACTCGAGGTATATCTGCCAGCGTCTGCAGACTCCGGAGTCCCATTCTATCTTACTATGTTGTCTTACCTTATTTGTTTTAGACTCTGATATATAGAGATATAAAGAATAAATTCTTAGATGCTTGTGACTTATTTCTACCGGATTTTGGGAGTTGTAATTATTTGAATTGTAGTTTATTTATATTCAGATATTTATGATTATTCCGCATTGATAGGCTTACCTAGTCTTAGAGACTAGGTTCCATCATGACCTCCTACGGAGAAAATTTGAGGTCGTGACACAACTCCTTATAGATTGCGAGATATAAGCTCCCAAAGTCAGCCATATGCAGCAGAAATTTCTGGCGATGCACACTACTGTAGCCAAAATCTGCAGTACCAGATTCAGTCAATCGATCATAACCTTTAGTACTAATGTCTGAATGATGAATGGGTTATCATTCTGGAAACTAGAATCAAAGGGTCACAACTTTCATGTTTTGATAATTTTCATATTCCTTATAGATTTCGAGATATAAATTTTCAAAATCAGCTCTACGCATTAGAAATTTCTCACATTGCTGTCAAAAAGACTAGCAGTTAAAAATGATCCGAAACCACTCTGAAACTCATCCGAGGCCCTCAGGATCTCAACCAATACACCAACAAATCCTAAAACATCATACTAACTTAGTTAAAATCTCAAATCACATAAAACAACGCTAAAACCACGAATCATACCCCAATTCAAGCTTAAGGAACTTAAGAATTTCCAACTTCTACATTCGATGCCGAAACCTAACAAATCAATTCCGATTGACCTCAAATTTTACACACAAGTCATAAATGACATAACAGATCTATAAAAATTTTCAGAACTTGATTCCGAATCCGATATAAAAAAGTCAACTCCCCGGTCAAACTTTCAAAAATTCAACTTTCGCCATTTCAAGTAAAATTTCACTACGGTCTTCCAAAAACTTTCCGGACACGCTCCTAAGTCCAAAATCACCATACGGAGTTATTGGAATCATCAAAACTCCATTTTGGGGTCGTTTACATATAATTCACCATCCGGTCAATTATTTCAACTTAAGCTTCTAAAACAAGAATTGTTCTTTCAATTAAATCCTGAATCATCCGAAAATCAAACTTGACCACCCTCGCAAGTCATAATATACATTTCAAAGCTGCTCGAGACCTTAAGCCACCGAACGGAATGTAAATTTTTAAAACGACAAGTCGGGTCGTTACATTTATATTTTTGTGCTTTGCAAAAATGCAATATGCAGAAGAGAGAGAAGAGTATTTTCAGTATTTTAGATTTTCGGTGAGTAAAAATGAAGGAAAACCTCTGAATTTATAGCCAACTGGTTCAAGTTCAAAAGGTGCGTCAGTGCATGTTGTGAAAATAAATTAAATAATGGAAAAAAATTGGTCTAAAAAATATATCAATCAGTTAGATCATTTGATCAAATTCAGCTGAAACTGAGCGGAGCGACGACGATGACGACGACGACGACGCGATATTTGCTTTTCTCTTAACTCTTTAAGAGGTAGAAGAAGTATTTTTCTGTAAAAGCACACGTTCACTTAGGGCTCGTTCGATAGATGAGATAAGGATAATAATTTCGAAATAAAATTTGGGATTAACTTTATTCTATATTTGGTTTGAGATATTAGTTAATTCGGAGATAATTTTTATACTAAAATGATGGAATTAGTTATCCCATGTAGAAAGTGGGATAACTAATCAAGTGGAATATCGTATCCCATGGATATCCCACCATTATACCTAACAATCCCATGTGTTTCTATAGCAAGACTATGCAAGGACTTGGAAAATAGACCCAAGTTGCATTTCTCTGGCAAGATTGCGCGTTGACTTGAATATGACATCATCTTTTTAAAACTTGGAATTGATTGATATGAAGGCTGCGGTCTTTTCCCAATTTCTCAGCTTTGATCGCCTTTTTTTTAAATAGCAAAGGAGAACTCGATTATTTTATCGAATACTTGTTACCTTTACCCCCGTAAACATAACTAGCTACCACGGTTTAGGCCGATTTGAAAGGATCAGACTAACTTTTTTGTCTCTGATAAGATGACCTAAGCCTTATACTCCTATAATTTTCACTAATTTCATTGATAATTAGCTACTTATTGACCGTTAAATCACATACACTTGTCGACGCTGATAAATCCCAGTAGACAGTAATCTGTGAATAACATGTGTTTAGATAAAATAAATTGAGATCATCATTTGCACTATCATCTAATAAAATTTTAGTACATTTTTTTCCTGCTTTGGGGAGAATCACAAAACAAAGGGGTCTTTTAAATAGTCCAAAACAGTAGAAGAAGAGTTGAATAGATAACTACCTACACATAACACACGATGCTTGACAATTAGAGTAAAGAATACGTTCACTTGATGAATAAACATCAAAGCGAAAAACCAAATATCATGTCTCTCTTTATTGTTGAAGACGCACAAAGTGCACGTTATAAATAATTCGAGTCTCGCAAATTAAAGTTCAGAAGAAAATCGATCGTATGTGTATAATTTGAAGAATAAAAATACTCCTTGTCAAAGAACTGTTTTTCTTTGGTTATATCCTTCACCTATTCACGTCGGTTGTTTTTTGCAGTTGTCTATTAATATTGTTCGGGCCTAAATGCTCCCCCGCTTTATAACTCGCAAACCCATTCTTGGATTGCTACTAATTCGTATGATAATACTAATGGACATTATTCAAGCTTAATGTGATTGTCTCTTAGCTTGAATGGTCCCATTAGCTAGAAGTCTCTACTAAAGTATTATAAGAGTATTATTTTGTGTTTTTGTTAACAAAATACCAGTATCGATCGTTTTCATAGAATACACATGAATAGGAAATATGTTATACTATGTTATGGTTTTAGACTTAAATGATTTGTTTTGCTTTGTCATCATCTTGTGTTTGTATTTCTCATTTTTTTCTTTCTTTTGGTGCTTGGATTTGGTTTTGGATATGATCACTATATATTTAGGGGACTTATTTTGGGTGTGTTTGGTATGAAGAAAATATTTTCCTAAAAAAGGTGATTTTATCACTTATTCTTCCATGTTTGGTTGGTGAATAAAATGTTTTTGCCAGAAATTATTTCCTAGTGTTTGATTAGTGAGTAAAAAATATTTTTTTTTAAGAAAATATATAATTTAGGCAAATATTATAAAAGACGAAATAGGTAAGAGGGTGGGCGTGAAGTTGGGGTAGTAGGGATTTGGGGGTAGGGGTAGGGGTAGAGTGCATGTAGGGGTGAGATGGGTGTGGATGGGGTGGGTGGGTGGGGGTTGGTGAGGATGCAGAATTAGGGGTGTCAACAGTTCTGTTCGGCCGGTTATTTTATAATATTTGTACCATACCAATTTTTTAGTTATTCTATTATGTATAACCAAAATTAGACTTTCTGAAACCGTCCCAATCATGTCGGTTTATCTTTGGTATCGGTACGGTTCAAATAATTTTTTAAATATCATGTAACAGTCACTAGTAGAAGTAAACCACAATAATGTACGTACTTTTATGGGACTTAGCAAAACTCTCTAGATATTTTTAATCTTTAAAGGGGTGATGAATTAAGAAAATATGAAAGATGGCTAGAGTATAAATCCATCAACTATTCTACGTCAGTGGAAAGAAACTAAGCAAAGAGAAGAAAAATATAAATCACATGAGTGAAAAGATATTAACGAAGCTAGGACTCAAGAATAAAGTTTATAGAAGATTAGATATTCAAAATAAGAAATCTAAATCATACAAAAAAAATATATTTAATACATTGCAGTTTGCTGCTCATAATCGCTAGAATACCTTGTGTCTTGCTAGTGAATATGTTGGAACTGATTTAGTTTCAATATAAGTAGCAGAATAGGTTTGGGAATTGGGATTTTGAATTTTAATTACTTGTTGGCTTGTAATAGTATTCATAATTACAAGGACCAAAGAAAAATTTAATACTTTATTATTTTTAAACTTAATATCTAAATATATTTACGTATAAATTTATTCGGTACAGTTCAGTATTCAGTTAGTTTATTTCATAAAATTAAAAACCTAACCTAATTATCGGCACGGTTATAGATTTATATAAAAATCTACGATTTTATTAAAAGAAACCTAAAAATCAATTCAATACAGTACGATTCGATCGGTTTAGTCGGTTTTTAAATATTCATTGACACCCCTACGCGGAATAGTGTGACGAAGGTTGAAAACGAGTAAATGTTTTCCTTCTCTTGTATTTATGAGAAAAATATTTTTCAAAATATTTAAACCAACCAAACATGAGAAAATTAATTTTTTTTTCCGTATGTGCCAAACACACCCTTTGTATTTTGATTGTTTTTTAAAGTAAATGTGGATGTGTTTGGGCAAGGAAAAGACAGGCAAAAGAAAAATAATATATTTTCTTAGACAAATAAATCCAATTGACATTTTACCCGGCGAGACTTGTGCATTGACCTAACAATCACAACATCTTCAAAACTTGGGATTGCCATGTAAGGAACAAGTCCTTGCTTGGCTTTTCCCTCTATATTCTCACTTTTGAGAATAAAATTTATACTAATTTATTTCATAGAAGAAAAATAGTGGTGGTGTTTAGGACTTTAGAAACTTGAGTGAACCTCAATTATTTCATCACCTATCTACTAACTCTTTCTAATATAAGTATCAAATAACTTTGCCCATCATAGTTTAAATAGATAAAAACAAATCACCTAATATTGTTGTTTGTGATGTAATTTATGCTCTAGTCTCCTCTGATTTTCACCCATTTCATTGATAAGTTGTCCACTTAATTGATTGTTTAACCACACTCACTTTTTGGCACCCATAAATCTCAGTAGTCTAAGAATAATTTATGTTTCAATATCATCACTTAAACTATATATCATCTAATGTAAATATTACTTTTTGTTATCCTTTTTTCCTTGGGGAGCAACACCAAAACAAGGGGTTGTCTTTTGTTCAAAACAATAGAAGAAGACTTGAATGACTACTATTTACTAACCCATGATCCTTGGCAATGAAAATTAGAGTGAAGAATGCGTTCACTTAATGAGTAGTAACATCAATATCAAATTTCATATGAAAGGGACGTGTGTCTTAAGTAGCTTTCATTTGAAATTTCCACACCAACTTGAAAAACAACAATATTTTCGCTCGTCACTTAGTGAGCTGTCCATGCAGAGTTTACTATGGATTCTAAGGACCCGTTTGTCTATAGATTTTTTTTTCTTTATTTCTATTTAAAAAAAAAAATGTTTGTCCATAAAAATTTGTAAGTTTTGGAGATTTTCGGATAAAATGTTTTGCTCCACTCACAAAGCTACAATATTTTTTCAAGTGAAATGCATATTCAAACATAATTTTAAATTTCAAATATTATTTTACAATTTAACTCTAAATACTTTTGTAAATAACATAATTTTTACGTTCAAACGCCCACTAAGTTTGGTTTTAATTGTTTAAGTAAATTCTAGGCTGGGGAATAGTGAAACTCCTTGAGCTAATGGATTTTCAAAATCGAAAAGTTAGCTTAACAGTTAAGATTTAAGAATATTTAGACGGTTAGTTTGACATAGCCTTTTTAGTTCATGAAGTAACTAGTGAATTTATTATGGTTGATGAGATCAAAAGTTAGGAAAGAAATTCTTAGTTTAAAATTTAGAGATCTGGAAAAGGCATGTATATTGTAGGGGTGTATATAGGTCGGGTTGGTTCGGATTTTTCAATTATCAAACCAAACCAGTGGTGTCAGATTTGTAAATTTATAAACCAAACCAACAAAGTTGGGTTTTTCAATTTCGACTTTTCCACTACTGGAAAATGACAGATTTCCGACCGCCAAAACGGTCGGAATTCGGTCGAAAATCACGAATTTCCGACTACTTTCCGACCAAAATTGGCCGGTCGAAAAAAAGGTTGGTCGAAAAATAATTTCTGACCGAATCCGTCAGTGATTTCCGACCAAAGTGGTCGCAAATTTCAAAAGGTCAGACGACCAAATATTTGACGTTTCCGACCAAAGTGGTCGGAATTTACCGACTGAATCAGTCGTAATAATACAAATAAAATAATTAATTATTTAAAATTAAATAATATAAATATATCATTTCCGACCGAATCGGTCGGTAATTAATAATTAAAAATTAAATTTTATTTAATTTCCGACGGAATCCGTCGAAAACTATTGAATATTATTTTTTTTAAAATTTCCGACCGAATCGGTCAGAAATTAATAATTAAAAATTAAATTTTATTTAATTTTCGACGAAATCCGTCGAAAATAATTGAATATTATTTTTATTTTTTTAAATTTTCGACCGAATCAGTCGGAAATCTGGGAATTTATGATTAAATCTGGCCAGCTGTCCGACTGTTTTCGTCGGAATTCAGTCGGAATTTTGTATAAAACTGGGCAGAATTCTGCCCAATTTTGAGCTACACTACCTGTCAAACTATTACAATACAATAATACCAACCAACAATACATTAACACAATCTAAACCAACGATATATTAATATAATAATACCAACCAACAATACATTAACACAATCTAAACCAACAATACATTAACACAATCTAAACCAACAATGCCAACCAATAACACAACTTGAACCAACAATACCAACCATTAAATCTAATAATTTTGGGCATAAAAACATCCAAATAGCAGCCTACATTCAAGTTTAAAAATAATACATAAAGTTCTCTCACAATCAAGTTTACCAATCAACCAAAATATCATAACTAAACTACTACACATCAGATTCAGTTTGTTCATCCTCCTCATCAGATAGATCATGCCCATGTTTTCTCATGAATTTCTGCATCTTAATAAATATTCCGTATTGGGAGTCCAATTGTTGTTTCAAATCACGAATTTCGTTTCTCATATCTTCCATTTGTTCTTGATTTTGAGAAGAAGAATTGTCTAAGAGTGGGTTTGGATGACCTGTAGGTCGACGTACTCCTAGTCCGTAGACTCTGCCTTTGTTTACTCCACCCGCTGCCTTTGTCCACAATGAAGCCATATCATCGGGTGTTGATTGAGTTGAAGGAGGCTGAGTTTGTTGCCATTCTTCCAACCTTTTATGCTTCCTGAAATGAAAAACATAACTATTATGTAAACAAACTAATATTAATAAACTATAAATAATTATAAAGTTAGAATTTTACATATGTGTCTGACGCACGTGTCTCCACCCAGTATTCTCTTGTACCATCCTTTTTCTTTTTCTTATGCAATTCCTCGAAGACCTCAGCGTGACTCATATCTCGCCCTCTTTCCTTTTCCTTCATAACAAAAAGTATAAGTTAGACATTACAAACGTAAAATTCTATATGTAAAACTAAGAAAATATTTATAAGTAATTACTGTAAGCACGTAATTTTTGACCCGCACATTAGAATTATCATTAATAGTCTTAGTTTTTTTAGGATATTTATTTAAGTTTATTTCTATAGGATTTCACTTTATTATTAATTTTAATTCTAGTTTTAAAGCATAAAAATTGAAAAATACAAAAATAGTTTCATATAGTTTGCCTTAATTAGTTGGAATTAATTTTATATTTAATAGTATATTTAAGATTATTAAGTTTCTTAGTTGTTGGACTTTAAGAGTTAAAGTCCATAACCTTAGCCCAAAACCTCAAAGCCATCTGAGCCCAACTCCCTCAAGCCTATACCTACTCTCCATTTGATATTAGAGCTAACCTAAATTCCTAAGTGAAGGGACGGCCGCTGGGAACCTCTTCTCAGTTTTCAAGCTCCGCATCACAAAAGAGCCGGAACCTCTTCTCAGTTTTCAAGCTCCACACCACAAAAGAGAGAACAAAAATCACCCTAGAGCTAAGGCAAAAGAGGAGCCGCTGCTTTTATTCTTCTTCCTCCAAAAACACTACCATTTTTAGCTCCAAAAATACCATTTAAGCAGCCCCAAATAAGCTGAAATTCCAGCTCAAAATCAGCTAAAATACTGCCTCAAAAATGCCATGAAACTAGCTCCAAAATCACCCTTTAACACCACGAAACAGCCCCAAGATCTTTCAAAAATCCGAGCCGTCGTTAAGATGGTCGTCGTCCGAGGTTCCGTTGATGAGGTCGACGATGTTCGGTTCTACTTCTAACGAGTTGTTGTATAAGTTGGAGGATGATTGTTATCATCATATTAAATAAGTACTTTGCTTTGCAATACTACAGGTTCTTTTCCTTGTGTTTATTTTATCTTACATTCATTTTACTAGTTTGGTGAAAGATATTGATTAATTTTCCTCTCTGTATTAGTTTTCCTTCGGTCCGCCATCCTAATGGGTTTATCTGTTTCTTTGAGATTACCATCTCTCTGTTTTACTTCCTTCTTGATATAATTGTTGTGGTGTCCATTTGGTTAGTCTTTGTCACATTAACAGTGAACTTTTGACTACTAATGTGCAAATATGGAAATTAGTGATTGAAAGATGTTGAGATGTAGATTGATTTTATGGTTTTAAGCCTTTGGTTCTATGTAATTATTTAATAGTTTAGATGAGCTATTAGTTCATACATTGTGGTACAACTCATTTAATTATCCATTGGAAAATTCTTGGGTCTTTACACTCTTTCTGATATTTTATTGAGTAAATGAATCTCTTCTTCTGTATCTCATCATGGTCACTACCTGAAATCTCTCCTGCTATTTCTATAGACTCAATGACAATTGGCACGCAAGAAAGCAAATTGTGGATGTGAAATTTAACAGAATCTGTATTCTTGTAAAGAACTATGGCTTTTGCCCAAAAATCCTTCATTTCCAGGGATGGCTTGATGTACTGCTTTGCTTCTTCGAATACCCTGAGAAGCTCTTTTAAGGGGGTTCTCAATAATTTTTCATTTGATATTCTTCTCTTCAAACCTCAAGTTCTGTTTCATAGTTTCTGCAATTGTCTTGTAGGTATATTTGCATGGCCTCACAACAATCTCAAACTTAGGAAAATAATCACTTATGAATATCGTAGTTTGCTTTAGGTGCGATTAATAAAAATAATCATCGTGACTATGGGTACGATTCCCGTGGCATAGTCATGATACGTAATCCCCAATTCGAGTGTGCGTTTCACGTGACTCGACCATAACTTCGAATAATAATAAAATTAACATGTTGTAAATCGTGGGTACGGTTCCCGTGATGCGATTCGCAATATATACAAAAGCAAACGAGTGCACGACATCGCGACTTGTTCAAATAAACTCCATAAATAATTAAAAGCGGTTAAAAAGCTAAAATGCATAATAGGTTTTAAATATGTAATAAATCATATAATTAGGCCAATTAATAATAGTTAAGCGACCGTGCTAAAATCACGGAACTCGGGAGTGCCTCACACCTTCTCCCGGGTTAACAGAATTTCTTACCCGGTCTTTTGTATTTGCGGACCATAAATAGAGTCAATTTCCTCGATTTGGGATTTAAAATAAATCGGTGACTTGGGACACTATAAATTATTCCAAGTGGCGATTCTGAACTAAATAAATAATCTCATTTCGAATAATGTCACTTAAATTGAAAAAACTCCCCTACCCCTCTCGGGAAAAAGGAGGTGTGACAGCTTTGGCGACTCTGCTGGGGAAAAGAACCCAGAACTTCTGGTTCAGGGTTCAGAATTCGAGCTTAGAATAACTGTTATGCTTGGCTTTCTTGTGATTGTCTGATATTACGTGTTTGGGCTTAATGTGCTAATTACCGTTCATTTACCGCTTTGATATTCTGTGAACTATAAATAAACTGTTACGACACCCCTCTTCTCTCCGAGCCTTCTAAATCTTCTGGGAAGCGCATGCTGGCGTGGCTTCTTTTCTGTTAGAGTGTCATATCCCTAATTTTAGAACGAGGATCGGATCAGTTACAATGCCGGATGGCCTTTTGGTTCCCGGTACGTTGCCCCCCCCCGGCTCGAGTTGTTCGCTCGGGTAAGCCAGGTCTAGAACAATACACCCAGGTTTTAAACTTAGAATAAACAGCCTCATGTCGGATCCTTAGTAGGTACGTTTGCTTGCATCACGTGCATTTGACTTAGAGGACTCAACACAGGGATTGGGTCCGTCTAGGACAAGTGTACCCAAAATTAAAAGACCATCCTGATGCATTACGTGCTACTTGTGTATTCATTTGCTTCGGGTTGTATGTTGACCGACTTCTAGAATAGGGAAAGAAAATCAAGAAAAAAAAAACAACAAGAGTGAGGTAGGTATTTGAAACATTTTGAATCTCTGTCGAAATTTTAAAAACAAAGAGAGAAAATAAGCCAATGTTTTCAAAATTCATGTTTCCTCTGTTCCGTCAAAACTGACCGAACTACGCGGCTCTGATTCTCACCGGATATGAAATACGTAGGCAAACCTCATCGGTTCCGGCCCACAATTTTAAAAATCCAAAAATATTTTTCTTTACTTCCTCCTTTAGAAAAGTTTTCCTTTGAGACCCCATTTTTTAAAAAATCCAAAAATATTTTCCTTTAATTCCTTCTTTAAGAGTCTTTTTTTTTAGAAAATCCTAAAAATAAAAAAATAAGAAACTTTTTAAACCAAAAGATATTTTATTTGTAGGAGTTTTATTAGAAAAAGAAAATAAATGAAATCAAAATCCAAAAAAAATAAATATTTTCTACATTTCTTTTAGAAAGTCTTTCTCCCAAAAATCGAAAAAAAAAAACATCAAAAGCCAAAAAATATTTTTCTTTCTTATATAGAAGTCCTTTCGGAAAAAATTAGAAAAAAATAAAATAAATCAAATTTCAAAAATATTTTCTTTCTTCTTTATAAGTCTTTCTTTCAGAAATTAAAAAAAATCAAAATCCAAAAAGAGTTAGTTTATTTACTTTATTTTTGATCTTCCCGAACTACGCACGATCTGATTCATATTCCCACATGATACGTAGGCAACCCACATCAGGTTCGATCGACCAAAAAAAATGAAAAAAATAAAATAAAAAATGATGATGATAATAAGGACTGACTGAGTCCATTCTAACGTGTCTCTTATTTTGAATCATAGAAGAAAGTTTGAGGTGGTCGGTTTGTGGCAAGCTGGCAACACAAAATCCAAAGGAAAAATGTCATTGACAGCTGACATTGAAGCTGTTACGAGTGGTCAAGAGACTCGGGGTCAGAGGGTTCAACAAGAGTCTATTATGGTTGAGGAAAATAAAATACCGAAACAGCAAATGACTGAAATGTGTCAAGCATCGGCCAATGGTCAAGGACCACCCCTTTCTCATGTTTTCCCAAAATTCACACCCATCTCGACTATTACCACTCATGTCTCATTGTCTGATCGATCCTATCCATTTGGGTTCAGTCTTTATCCCAACTGTACGACTATAGCTGAAACTTCTGTTGCGCACTCCAAAAGTGTGCCATTGATAACCAATCAGACAATCACTGCTGTTATGCCCGTTTTCACAATCCCACAGCCAACAGTGGTACAAAAGAAAAGTCATGAGTCACAATTTGCTATCCATCACGAACGATACCATTCTCCTGAGTATCACTCATACCTATTTGATCTTCCTTCAAAAATTGAGAAGCCTACCCGAAAGATGGCACAAGAAGAAATGACCCAAAGAGTGAAAAAACTTAGAACAAAAGTTGAAAAAAATACAAGGGTCGGCAGGTCAGAAGAGTATTGCCTTCAAGGATCTATGTATGTTCCCCGGTTTTCGTTTGCCACTTAGTTTCAAGACTCTCAAATTTAAAAAGTATGATGGACACAGAGACCCCTTAGCCCACCTAAAAAGGTATTACAATCAACTAAGAGGTGTGGAGGGAAAAGAAGAACTAGTAATGGCTTATTTTAGGGAAAGCCTAACAGGGGTAGCCTCTGAATGGTTTATGGATCAAGAAACCTCTCACTGGCATGTCTGGGATGACATGGCCCAGGCCTTTGTCAAACTGTTCCAATACAACATCGATATCGCTCCAGACCGCAATTCCCTTTCAAACCTGAAGAAGAAACCAACTGAAAGTTTCAGGAAATATGCCATTAAATGGAGAGAGCAATCGGCTAGAGTTAAGCCACCCATGGATGACCACGAGCTAATCACTGTCTTCCTTCAGGCTCAAGAGGCAGATTATTTTCAAAACATGATGTCTGCAGTGGGCAAATCCTTCTCGGAAGCAATCAAAATTGGGGAAATGGTTGAGAATGGCCTTAAGACAGGCAAAATTATAAGTCAAGCAGTTCTCAAAGCTGTAACTCAGGCTGTCCAGATTGAATCTGATAATTTTAGTGACATGAATGAGAAGGATGAAGAAACCATGATGACAATAAGGTCGAGAAGAGGTCCTAGGAGAACATCTTGAGGGTATGAGCAGCCTCATCAGGTTTCCGATGATTCCCCAGAGCACTACTATCCACATTAGAACCCACAATACTCTATTGCTCCACTTCAGTATGTTGTCCAGCCACCAAGACATCCTAGAAGGCGAGCACCAGCACCGCAAAATATCCATCATCCTTCACAAATTTTTCAAGTGCCCTATAACCCACATCCAAGCCAGGGGTATAGAGGAGAACAAAGGTTGAAAGATAATTTTACACCAATAGGAGAGTCCTATGCAAGTGTGTTTGAGAAATTAAAGCATTATGACATGATTGCACCTATTCTTCCAAATCATGTGGACCCACGTGCAAGAAGCTTTGACCCTTCTAAAAGGTGTGAATACCATTCCAATGCCCAGGGGCACACTGTTGAAAGTTGTTGGGATTTGAAAAGAGAAATAGAAAGGATGATCTAGAAAAAACTGATTGTGATCCAAGATAATGACACCCAGAATATCACGCAGAATCCTTTACATGCACATGATGATGCACACTTTGTGGGGATGATGTGTGGTGACATGGAGTATGAGAATCCTCTCGGGAACTTGCCAACTGAAATTGGAGAAGGCCATGGTGATTCTGATGAGCAAATTTGTGGCTAAATGTCAAGCTTAGCAATTGAAAAGTCATTCCCTCCTCACTAGGAAGGAATCTTGGTAGCTTGTTTTGATGTTTTTTCTATTATCTAGGTTATTCTAGAGTGTGATCCAGATTTTATTTGTTTTATTGAGTCAAACCCTTCTATCCCTCTATTTTGTTTGTGTGAGTCTTGTCTGTCCGTTTTGTTGCTATTTTTCATTAGCCGGGTTATTTTAGGGTTGTAACTCAGATTTTAGGTTGTTTGTCTTGTTGTTTACTCAATGAAATACAGTTTGTCCTTTTGTGTCATTCCATGCTTAGTTCTTTTCCCACTAGTTTTAGTGATATGACATACATGCAGAATTTTTGGCCAGATCTTAGAAAACTAATTTAAGCTTGAATTGGATAAATGAGAAAAAGGAACTTTTGAGGATGAATAAAGAGTTGAAACACTTTGGAATTAAGCTCGAATAAAATGACCCGTGGAGGTTAATGATCTTTACCTTCAAATCATTGTGAAGGTCGGGTTTGAGGAAGAATCAATTGAAGTTTATTGGAAAGTTTGACATTAATGGGTGAAAAGTATCTTCCGACCACGACACACCAAGAAGACAAACATGTTCATCAATGCTGTGTCACGAAAGGAAACCATGATTGGCACTCTAGAGGCTAGAAGACCCTTGTTCTGCTACCCAAACACTTTATACCCTTTGTTACACCTTTTAAGCCTGTGTTATTTTCTTTGATCACCCTCTTTTGGAATCAAGTTTAGAGTCAAAAGTCAAAAAATAATGAAAAGAAAAGTTCATGCTCCCAAAGTACAAACTGGGGAAACTCTTAAAAAGTTCAAGTAAAAAAGAAAAAGAAAAAAGAACATTCGAAGGTCCATGCCCTTAGAAAATAGAAGCTGAGGCAGTTTGTTTTGAAAAAAAAAGAGAAGAAAGAAGGGAAAAAAAGAAATAAAAGAGACAAAAAAAGGATGGAAAAAAATAGTTAGGTCAGATGTTTGAACTACGTTTGACCTGATTTCTTTTTTAAAAAAAGGATATGTAGGCAGCCTTACACGGTTCGGTCCAACAAAATAAGAGTTAAAAAAAATCCAAAAAATCCTCGATATCTGAAACTGGGGCAAAGATTTTATTTCACTTTTGAAAGAGTCGATTCTAAGAGTTGTAAGTTTACAGCCCCTTATTTTGAGTCTACTTTGAGCCTTCATGTCAATCATTCTTTCCAACCCTATCCAAAAAACCTTCCAAAAAGACCTCATGATATGCCTTCAATAATGTCAAGAGAAGCATGCAATGAGGAAAAGTTGTCACGCGACATAGAACACTGTCAAGTTGCTCACACAAGAAAGCAAAAGAAAAAAAATAAAGAAAAATGAGAGAGTCTTACTAGTGAAAACCCTCACGGGCACTATAAGTCGATGGTAAGAAGAGATAAATAAATGAGAAAGGCTTGTTGGTGAAAATCCCTCGGGGCACTACTTGTCGAAAGTGAGTCGTGAAGCTGATGCAAAGGATTGGCAAGAACAAGCCCGGCTTCAAAGTCATAAGAATGATAAAAGGGAAGATTTGGTTAGTTTGATAGATCAGACTGTTAGGTCCAAAATGCATGTCATGATCATTAATGCTAGTTACCGTAAAATAAAAAGAAAAAAAAAATTCTTCCTTCTGTCCTTCCGACAGGGGCATTTCTTGTTAATACTTGTTTCTTTGCATCATTGTGTCCTTCACTCTGAGTCAGTCCTTGTCAAAACAAGCAAGAAAATATTTCAAAATCTGCTACCAGCTTTTTAGTTGTACAAAGTAAATTTGGCCAGCACACTTAGTCGTTATTGTCAACATGCCTTGAGGGTTCATGAAAATGTTTGCCCCCAAAAGACTCATGTCAACCTACTGGGCGCAAGCAAAGATAATTGGTGATTCTCTCTGACAGACAAATTGCTCAAAAAGCAGAAAGACATTCAAAACATAGAAAAGGTCACCTAAGCAAAGATCTCCAGTTGGGATAAGGTTGATTGAGCCACAAATACAAATAGTACTGGGTGTGAAACGATCAGGGTTGATGTAAAGCAAAAAGTCTCTTGAAACTGACTCAAGACGATTGAGCAAAAGCCAAGTTGCCCAAGACTCAGCCGCAAACCGATCACCACTTTTAAAACTGACAAATTTTTCTTTGTTTGAAACAGGAACAAAGCAGTGCAAGGAATTTGGGTTTCAGAAAAAAAAAGAGAAGAAAAGAAAGAAAAAGAAAAAAGAAGAGAAGAGCTGACAAAGGTAAGTTTCACAAATCTTTGCCTTTATTTGTCTTGCTAGTGTGCATAAATATTGCCATTGCTCTTCACATTTTTCCTCTTAGGATAAAAAGTCCTAGTCTGATGGATTTTCTCCCAATCAAAATCTTAGTTTGATGAATTTTCTCCTAAGATCGAAGTCTTAGTCTGATGAACTTTTTCCTAGGATAGACGTTTTAGTCTGATGAATCTTTCTCCTAAGACTAAAACCTAGTCTGATGAATTTTCTCCTGGGATAATAATTTTTTTTTAAGAAAAGGGAAGTCTGGATTTAAAAAAAAAGGTCAATTTTTAGTTTTCTTAAGTTATCAATCTTTAGTTTTCTTGAAATTAGCGGTCCCGCCTGGAGAATAGGGTCAGTTTTTAGTTTAGTCAAAGCTCAGTTTATAGTTTTCCTCAACCTCAATCTCAAATCTAGGAGACGCACATCCTAGTTTGGGTTTTTCAGATTTTATTTCTTTAGGAGACGCACTTCCTAATTTTAGGTTAAAGGTTTCACCCCTAGGAGACACACTTCCTAGTCTGGGTCTTTCAGGATATACTTTTAGGAGACGCACTTCCTAAATTGAGATTTCACCCCTAGGAGACGCACTTCCTAATTTGATTCATTCAAGTTTTAAGTTAGCATCAGGCGCCCACCTGGAGAATGAGGGAATTCATTTCAAGTTTTAAGTAATTAGCAGGCGCCCACCTGGAGAATGAGGGAATTCATTTCAGTTTTAAGTTAGCAGCAGGCGCCCACCTGGAGAATGAGAAAATTCATTTCAAGTTTTAAATCAACATCAGGCACCCACCTGGAAAACTAGGGAATTTATTTCAAGTTTTAAACATCAGTCACCCACCTGGAAAACGAGGGAATTCATTTCAAGTTTTAAGTCAGGCAGCAGGCGCCCACCTGGAGAATGAGAAAATTTATTACAAGTATTAAGTTAGTAGCAGGCGCCCACCTGAAGAATGAGGGAATTTATTTCAAGTTTTAATTCATCAGGCACCCACCTGGAGAACGAGGAAATTTATTTCAAGTTTTAAGTCATCAGGCGTGTCACGACCCTAAATTCCCTCCGTAGGATGTCGTGATGGCACCTAGTCTCTAAGACTAGGCAAGCCTATCAATGCCGAATAATAATAATAAATATCTGAAATAAATAAACTAAAATTCAAACAATTTCAACTCTCAAAACCCGGTAGAAATAAGTCACAAGCTTCTAAAAATTTATTCTCAATATCTCTATATATCAAGGTATAAATAAAATATAAGGAAGCAACATAAAATGATAGAAGGGGACTCCGGAGTCTGCGGACGCTGGCAGATATACCTCGAAGTCTCCGTGCGCAAGCAACTCACTGACGTCTAGGCTGGTAAAATATATCTGGATCTGCACAAAAAGATATGCAGAAGCGTAGTATGAGTACACCACAGCAGTACCCAGTAAGTGCCAAGCCTAACCTCGGTAGAGTAGTGACGAGGTCAGGTGAGGCCCTACTGGAATATAATAATGGCATGGTAAAATATTTATCAATGTAGTAAAATAAAATGACATTGGAAATGAATCAAATAGTATGTCACATTTAATGACATCAAATAATTACAAATAATATCTCGTGGAATCAAAACAGAATTTCCTTCAACTTTATGAAAATCACAACAATTAATCGAAAGCAACTATGGCCATAAATCAATATCAACAAGGGCACTCCCGAGGTACCGCCTCGTAGTCCCAAATCATAAATAAATTCACAATATCTCATTTTCTTATATCACAGCGGGAGACTTCACAATTTATTTAAAGAAAATATTTTTTCCCGAAATAGCATCCCGCGTTTTAGCCACCCTTATCACACCGCATGACTTCTAGTAGTCACCCCTACTAGCCACGCGTATCAAGCCACCCTTATCTCACCGCATGCGTTTCAACACCCAGACCTTATACCACCGCATGCGTATCAATATCACAATATATCACAATTTGCACCTCAAGTGCTCAAATAATTTAACTTGCCAAAATAATTCAACAACAATATTTTTCTACAATAAAGAGCTCACGGCTCATGCCAAAATAAATCATCAATAATAGTTTGCCACAATAACGAGCTCACGGCTCATTCAAAATAATTCAACAATAATATTTTTTCACAATAAAGAGCTCACGGCTCATGTCAAAATAATTCAACAATAATATTCTTCCACAATAAAGAGCTCACGGCTCCCTCACAATGAGTATAAAAATATTCTGGAGTAAATAATTTAGGAAAATAATATTTCAAAATCTTTACTACGTTGCTTCAATATCAAGTTTAAAAATGTCAAATACTTCATATTAATAATATTTAATTTAAAGAAAATCAACCTTCAAAAAATGTACAGAATAAAAGAAACCAAGTTTTAACTAAACAGGTAAAACAATTAGTAAGAAAAGATCAAACAAATTTGAAGTATATATCTCACATCAATGATGAAGAATATAACAAGATAAAATAATTTAATAAATGCGCAACAGTGATCTACAAAATTTTAAAATATAATCTTTCACAATTTAGACCGTGTACACACTCGTCACCTCGTGCACACGACTTTCAACATATTTCAATAATCACATCAATACCAATCCTAGGGAAAATTTCCCCCACACAAGGTTAGACAAGTCACTTACCTCGACTTGCTCCAATTTAACCAAGTATTATGATTTTTCCTCAATTTTTCGACTCCGATCGACTCGTATCTAGTCATAATTAATTCGATACAGTCAACAAAAATTATAGTAATCAACTTCATAAGAAAATATTACATTTTCATTAAAATCCGAAATTAACTCAAAATTTGCCCGTGGGGCCCACATCTCGGAATCCGGCGAAACTTATAAAATCCGACAACCCATTCAATTACGAGTCCACCTATACCAATTTTACCAAAATTCGATAACAACTCGACCTCCAAATCTTAAATTTTCGTTTTTGGAAGATTTTGCAAAAATCTTGATTTTTCTTCCATAAATTCACGGATTCATGATATAAATGAGTATGGAATCATGAAATATAATCAATATAGGATAAGGAACACTTACCCCAATGTTTTTCTCGTGAAAATCGCCCAAGAACCGTGCTCCAAAAATCCAAAATGAAATGAATGAAATGACCATTTTTGGTCCTTAAGTTTCTGCCAATCCGTCACTAAAAGTCCATTTTCCGTCACTAAAAGTCTATTTTTCGTCACTAAAAGTCCACCAGAAACTGCTCTATCAGCCTTCATTCAATTGATCATAACTTCATGTACAAATATCCAAATGATAAATGGTTTAACTTTCTGGAAACTATAATCCAACGACTACAACTTTGATGTTTTAAAAATATTCTGATTCCTTAAGAATTGCGAAATATAAGCCTCCAAAGTCGGCTCCACGTATCAAAAATTTCTTTGGCGAAACTGCTCTACCAGCCTTCATTCAATCCGTCATAACTTTCTGTACAAATGTCCAAATAATGAATGGTTTAACTTTCTGGAAACTATAATCAAACGACTACAACTTTCATGTTTTGAAAATATTCTAATTTCTTATGAATTACGAGATATAAGCTTCCAAAATTGGCTCCACGCACAAAATTTCTGCAACAGAAATTTCCAGCACTCTTTGTCCCAAATCCATTCCGTTTACCTTACGAAATCCACCCGAGACCCTCGGGACCTTAACCAATTATTCCAACATGTCCCAAAATACCATACGAACTTAGTCGAGGCTTCAAACAATATCAAACAACATCAAAACGACGAATCGCACCTAAAATCAAAATCAATGAACTTTGAACTTTCAAATTCTATATCTTGTGTCGAAACACATCAAATCAATTCGGAATGACTTCAAATTTTGCACACAAGTCATAAATGACATAACTGAGGTATAAAAATTTTCAGAATCGGATTTTGACCCCGATATCAAAAAGTCAACCCCTCGATCACACTTCCCAAAAATTCAACTTTCGGTATTTCAAGCCTAATTCCACTACGGAATTCTAAATAAACTTCCGATCACGCTCCTAAGTCCAAAATCACCATACCGAGCTGTTGGACTCATCAAAATTCTATTCCGGGGTCGTTTGGACATAATTTGACATCCGGTCACTATTTGAACTTAAACTTTTAATTTTTCATCAAAATTCCATATCTCGTGCTAGGGACCTCGGAATTTGATTTCGGGCATACGTCTAAGTCCCAAATCATGATACAGACCTACCAAAACTGTCAAAATACTGATCCGAGTCTGTTTGCTCAAAATGTTGACCAAAGTCAACTCAATTGAGTTTTAAAGCTCTAATTCACATTTTAATTCATTTTTCACCTGAAAACTTTCCGAAAATTTTTACGGACTGCACACACAAGTCGAGAATTGGTAAATAGTTCTTAGATCACATAATTAATTATTAATTTAAATATGACTTTTTGGGTCATCACAAGGCGTCCCCTGGAGAACGAGGAAATTTATTTCAAGTTTTAAGTCATCAGGCGCCCACCTGGAGAACGAGGGAATTTATTTCAAGTTTTAAGTCATCAGGCGCCCACCTGGATAACAAGGGAATTCATTTCAAGTTCAAGTCATTGGCAGGTGCCCACCTGGAGAACGAGGGTATACCCCTCAGAATTTATTTCAAGTTCAAGGCATTAGAAGGGCGCCCACCTGGAGAATGAGGGAATTCATTTTAAGTTTCAAGTCATTGGCAGGCGCCCACCTGGAGAATGAGGGAAGTCATTTCAGAATTCACTTAGAGTTCGAGTTAGAGGCACCAGGAGCCCGCCTGAAGAACAGGGTCAACTTTCAATTTTCAAGTTCCAGTTAGAGAGGCATCAGGAGCCCGCCTGAAGAACAGGGTCATTTTTCAGTTTTCAAGTTCAAGTCAAAGACAGTAGCAGGAGCCCTCCTGAAGAATAGGGTCAATTCAAGTTAGAGGTAGCAGAAGCTTGCATCAAGAATGCGAGTCGACAAGGGTTCGAGATGAACAAAACAAGTCTCAATCAAGAATAAAATAAAAGAAAAAAAGAAGTGAATCCAAAACGCAGAAGCAGTTGAAAAATATGAACTGTTCAAGACATGGTTGAAGTCACGAGCACTGCATGTCCGGTCTTGATCCGAAGAAGCCGTGGAAGATTGAATCATCACCTGCAGCTAGCAGACATCAAGGTTTAAAGCAAAAGTCTGCATGAAGAACCATTCAAGACTCAAGATCAAGCTTCAGAAGACTTATAGATAGGAATCTTGTAACTCATAGCTGACAGGCTTAGTTAGTTTTTTTTAATTTTGATTTTGATGTAATAACAAGACCACAGACCGGAGTCTCGATGGAACCTCACTCGACCTTCTCATCCTCTCCACACACTCCATCACTTCATTTCCAGGGATGGCTTGATGTACTGCTCTGCTTCTTCGAATACCCTGAGAAGCTCTTTTAAGGGGGTTCTCAATAATTTTTCATTTGATATTCTTCTCTTCAAACCTCAAGTTCTGTTTCATAGTTTCTGCAATTGTCTTGTAGGTATATTTGCATGGCCTCACAACAATCTCAAACTTAGAAAAATAATCACTTATGAATATCGTAGTTTGCTTTAGGTGCGATTAATAAAAATAATCATCGTGACTATGGGTACGGTTCCCGTGGCATAGTCATGATACGTAATCCCAAATTCGAGTGTGCGTTTCACGTGACTCGACCATAACTTCGAATAATAATAAAATTAACATGTTATAGATCGTGGGTACGGTTTCCGTGATGCGATTCGCAATATATACAAAAGCAAACGAGTGCACGACATCGCGACTTGTTCAAATAAACTCCATAAATAATTAAAAGCGGTTAAAAAGCTAAAATACGTAATAGGTTTTAAATATATAATAAATCAGATAATTAGGCCAATTAATAATAGTTAAGCGACCGTGCTAAAACCACGGAACTCGGGAGTGCCTCACACCTTCTTCCGGGTTAACAGAATTCCTTACCCGGTCTTTTGTATTTGTGGACCATAAATAGAGTCAATTTCCTCGATTTGGGATTTAAAATAAACCGGTGACTTGGGATACCATAAATTATTCCATGTGGCGACTCTGAACTAAATAAATAATCTCATTTCGAATAATGTCACTTAAATTGGAAAAACTTCCCTATCCCTCTCGGAAAAAAAGAGGTGTGACAATTACCAATCTTAGTTTATGGGCCGCAAAAGTAATCGAACCTCCTGTGTGCAACGAGCCACCTTTACTAGAGGCACGATTTGCCTTTGCTTGTTCACTCTTTGCCTTCCATTTTGCGGTATTCTATTTCTTAAGAAGTTTATCCCAAATATCTTTTCTTAACCAATCCGGCATTTTATCGGAATTCCGAGCAGCGAACATAGTATCTTTAATCCTTATAGCAGTTTTCTTCTCGAAAATACTATTTATTTCATTTTGATGCTGAGAATGCCATGTACACTTTGTCTGCAATATAAAAAAGTAATATTAGATGAAGACGATAATTATTAAATAAATATAATTAATTTTTACCGTAAATTGATTCCACATTTGCTCTCTGATGCTGTATGATATCTTTCTCCAAGAAGTCCACGGCTCATGATAAAATAGCTTCAATGAATCCGTAACCAAATGTGTAGTCTAAAAGGATGGCAAGAACCTGCAGTAAAGTTAACATATATATAATTAATAAACATCTTAAAATTTCAAAAGTTTTAATTGCAAATAAATATTCCTTAATGTTAACATATCTAAAAGTACATTCAAAACATAAATATTAGTATAAGAACCTTCTTAGCCATCCTCGTGGGGGACGATTATCAATAGATTATAAGTATCAAATTGTACATCCCCTCCAAGATTCTGCCTGCATCTACTAGATGGTGCAGAAGCAACACTAGATGTAGCTGGGCGAGAGCCTCCAATATCCAACCTAGATATGCTGGGAATGGATGATGCTGATGGACTGGAAGATGGTGGAGCAACAAAAGACGAATCATCATGCTGACTACCATGAAAGCTCGGGGGTGCATCGGCTGGTGAGCCAGTATGATGACTACCAGGAAAGCTCGGGGGTGCAACAGCTGGTGAGCCAGTATGCTGACTACCATGAAAGCTTGGGGGTGCAACAATTGGTGAGCCAGTATGCTGACTACCATGAAAGCCCGGTGAAGATGATGGTATAGAAGAACACCTAATCCTTCCTCCAATAAGAAAATCATCAAGTGTTTGAGCCGTAGCAATAAATTCAGTAACCCCTTCAATAAATTCATCCCTCAACCCTGCACGATTAGGATGATTCCTATTATACATCCATCTACGATGAACAAATTCCATCTACACAAATAGAAATCTATAAATGAGATATTTATAATAATTTAATTTATTTAAACTGGTTACAAAGTTATTCTCTTTCAAAGGTTCCTTTTAGAAATATACATATCATTGTGTCAAAGCACTTTGGCGAGATATTTACTTCCTCATCTTCCTTTGAATTCCCATCTCATTCTACCTTTCTTCATTATTTTTGCATTCAGTTGTATTACAGTATTACTTCTCAAGCCAATTTAATTACCTTACTCTTAGTCAAGTAGCTCCTACACTAACTTGGAACCCTCTAGAGAAAACACTACTCCATGAAATCATAAAAAGAAAAACGGGAATGTTAATTAGAAACAATGCTTTGGGATCGAGTTGCGCGCCGCAGCATGCCACATTGGCTTTATATATATTATTATTATATGGATCGGGGCTGCCCGCCTGCAGCAGGCCTTATAGGCTTTATTACTATATGGATCAGGGGTGCCCGCCTGCAGCAGGCCTTATAGGCTTTATTATTATACGGATCGGGACTGTTCGATTGTAGTAGGCCATATCGGTTTTATATCACGCTTGGGCTGAAGGAGTCCCTCCGGAGTTTATACACACCCCTAGTGAGCGTAGATGATTATATATTCGGGATGGACTTCCCAGGGCATGGACTTGCCTTACTTTTTTATATTACGATAAATTTTCCTGGACATGAATCTTGTCCGTATCATTTACATTTGGGAATGAATTTCCCAGGGCTGGATTGGCCTTATACGATACTAAGTGACTGACTGTCAGTCGATGTGTATATATATATACAGGATGGAATATCCCTGGGCTGGATTATGCATAAAGAGTACTGAGTGACCGAATAATTTGTGACCAGTAGTACATGAGGTCTTACCACTTAGATGTCATATTCTTTATATTATGCAATATTGATCTATTTTTGCTTGCACTGAGTTTAACTGTTGAACTTGAAAGCATGCCTTCATTTCTGTACCATTATTTATGTACTGAACTGTACCTACAGAGCTCGTCACTACTTTCAGCCCAGAGGTTAGTTTTGTTACTTATTGAGTTGGTTGTACTCATACTACACTCTACACCTCGTGTGCAGATCCAGGTGCTTTCGGACACGGCGACTGTTAGATCTCAGAGAGCTATCAGTTGGAGACTATCAAGGTAGCTGCCTGGAGTCCGCTGACCTTGACTCTCATTCTTTCAGTTATTGTACTATTCTATACTTTCTGAGAATATTTTATCAGTCAGATTTTATTATCATTTAGATGCTCATGTACTTAGTGACATCAGATTTTAGGAGTGATTATATCCGTATTTGTGAGATTTCTTCCGCTGAATTTAATTATTATGTTTCAAACTTAAAAGATATGGTGGTTTATTGAGATTGTCGGCTTGTCTAGTATTGAGATAGGCGCCATCACGACATGTGAGATTTTGGGTCGTGATAAGTTGGTATCAGAGCCTAGGTTACATAGGTCGTACGAGTCATGAGCAGATTTAGTAGAGTCTTGCGGATCGGTACAGAGATGTCTGTACTTATCTTCGAGAGGTTGCCTAACCCTTAGGGAAATTTCACTTTCTTCTATTCTGTCGTGCAAATTTGTTGGTTCTGGAAACTAAATTTTTTGCGATTTTATTCTCTCAAGATGGTGAGGACACGCACTACCGGATCAAATTGTTAGCCACCAGTGCCACCAGTTAGGTCCGTGAGAGGCCGGGGCCATGGTAGAAGTCGAGGTGTAGTTCGTATAACAGTTGGAGCAGCACATGTAGCACCACCGGTTGCTCCAGCTCAGGAGCAAATTCCAGATATAGTTGAGCCGGCGGGGCCAGCTCAGGCACTCGTTGTGCCCATTGTGATTCCATGAACAAGGTTCGAGACAAGGATTCTGTGTTTTAGTGATGGGCCAGTCTGGAGGACTTGAGGCCAGGGTTAGACCGCAGCTTAAGCTCGGTAGTTTCGGATGTGAGAACTTGTGCGTTTGGACTTATACGTCGGTAGTATCCCTATGAGTGGAATTTGTGGCTCGATGGGCGGTTGAATGACTATATGATGAGTATGATATGAATGCGGGATGTGTTCATGTGGGTTGAATAAGACAAATAAAGTTTACTTGTGACTCAAGAGTCTACTATTGGGTACTTGATTCCTATTTTGATATGACGTACAGTCTTGAGTTATGAGTGCGTTGAGGGATCTGACATGCTGTTTAATTGTGGAGCGAAGTAGATTTTCATGTCATGTTGATGAGTTCAAACTCAGAAATATTAAGTGATTCCGTGGTAATTGTGGATGCGAAAGGGTATAACAAGATGCCAATTTGAGGCTAAGCAGGTAGGTTATCTCCTGCGGAGTAATCTACGTAGGCGTGTTCCTTATAATGTTGAGTGAAGAGCTTCTTTTCTACCAGCGGGGCGTATGTGTTGGGACTTGAATTTGAATCTGGTTGAGAAAGTTGACTTAACTGTCACGAGAATAAATGGGAACTTAGCGGATGATTGGGGTATTTTATTATGGGTGTTGCATAAGCTTGAGAAGAATTTTCGTTGAACTGACTACAATATTATGACAGTAATAAAGTATGGGTATTGTGAGTTATCGAGTATTTTGTTCTATGACTTTGAGCCAAGTGGAGGAGCCTGCTATTGACAATTCAATTTCATGGATATATATTAAATTTTAGTTTTGGTCTGAGGCATACTTGTGGGTTAGTTATGACTTGCAGATGTGGAGATCGAAGATGACTCGGGTAATGAAATTCCTGGATACGGGTTACATTTCACTTTATGAAAATATGAAAAATTATGAAATGATTAAGTTGTTATTTTGAAGGATGTAGTGCGCACGAAGTATGAATTTGATTGGTCGTGTTAAGGTAGGGTTACTTCTTTGAGTGTTGATTGTGCTAAAGGAGCACATGTCTTTCGGCCCATTTGGGCAGAGCAAATTAGATTTGAGAAGAGTGGATGACTCTCGAGAGGATTCTAATAAATTCAAAATGTATATGTGGCAATTAAAAATTTTTCGAATTTGTATATCACTAGAATCGATTACTTACATTGGATGGTATCAGGACGTGTGGTAATTTTGTTTGACTATGGATTCTACATTTCAGTATAATAATGGAAAAAGGAATAATTTTAAATTCACATAAGGTCTTTAAGATTGGGTGTCTCGGTTGTTGTATTTATGGAGGTGCTTAAGAAAAATACAGTGGCTTATGGGCCTTTGGGAGGTGTGGTTTTATGTTAGGATGTCTTGTAGTTAGATTTGGGTAAGTATCATAGTGTTCTGACAAGGAGAAGTGTCAACTTGAGGGTAATTCAGAAGAAACTCAAAAACAATAGGACAACTGGGTAGTAGGCTAGACTAGTATGGTAATAGTATGTTCGGTTCTTTTGGGGTAATTACGATGTGGTGAGGCTCTACAGATGTTTTAGTGGAATTATTCTTGGGTTTGGTAACCTACGTGGCTTGGTCGAGTTAGAGGAATTCAATTTTGATAGATTGGTTATGTGCAAATAAATTTCAAAGTGTTCTTGATGGTTTCTACCATGGTTTGATCCAGATATTTTCTACCGGTGTGAGGAACATATTGTGTATTGTGATTTCCTCCTGGAAGGGAGCATATGGAATATTTCTAACTAACCGGGTATGTATTCTACCGATGACTCAGAGTTGATATGAAATTCTTGTACTTTTTGTATGGTGGTTTAATAGAGGCGGTAGGTCCCGTGGGATTGAGAATTGCATGTACAAGGTGGCAGTTCAGTTTTGAAGGGAAGGTCATGAATTATAGACAACATGGTCAGTTTCAGTCATTTAGATGAATGTTATAATTGCTCGGTAATTTCTGAGAATGGTGAGCATTTCAGAAGGAGCATTGTGTTTTGACTTACAGATGTTCATTGGTATTGCGGTACTCACCTGGTTGATAGGCTACTGATATTCAAATTATTGTTATGTGGCACGGAAGAATTATGGAAGTATTCCTAGTGGGATGATCGTGCATGAAGGATTTTTTAGTCATTCGAGTGCTGGAGTTGTGATCAGTTATGGTGGTTGATATGTTCTATGAATTTGGGGACTAGGAGTTCTTAGAAGCAAATTGTTTCGGGGCTGCGGACTGTGAAGGTGTGGCCAAGTTAACTAGATAAAAGTATGTGTTATGGTTAAGCCATTGAGGACTTTTTATAGGGCTATTTATCCATGTTCAGATTGCATTTGGGATATAATAAGCCTGGAATCGACTGTTGAGCTTTAAGCTATGATGTTTCTCATATCTGTAACATTGAGTGAGCTATTTGAGCCGTGATTGAGGTTACATAGGAGTTAAAATCACCGAATGAACTTGATAAATGCCTTAGTGATGAAAGATTTTCGATTTGAGCTACGATAGCATACTTTGTACATGCCTACACTTTAGCATGTCATTTATACCAGTCTATGAACATGAGAATCTTATCATACTCATCATATACCTGTATACCTATTTAAATGCTCCCATATGATATATTTGGACTAGAGGCCTAGGACTATACTAACAAATTATATTATTGGCATGTGAGTTGTCCGTGCGAGTTTTATTGTTAGCACACGAGTTGTCCGTGCAGTGTGTGGAATTTCCGTTTCCTTGATCGTTTATCTGATTAATTATTCCATTCCTCTATGATAGTAGGCTATATTCATGCAATTTAGACACTACTTACACTATAATTTAGCTGCACTTTATTGATATTTGAATGCTAAAAGATAACAAAATGCTCTAATTAAGAATTTGATGCTTTTGTAGGAGCTACTCCGAGCTAGGAGGGAGCTAATGAGTGTTTTGGAGTCAACATGGAATGTGAAAGGGCAATGGAAGGTTAGCCCGGTCGAAAAGGAGCGAGAAAAGCAAGCGAAACGACCCCTCTAGGCGCGCAGCCGCAGAGTGGGCCGCGAACTGGTCCGCGAACTCAAAGCAGTGAGGCAGTCCAAATCTGAGGCCGGATTCGCGGCCGCGGATGGGCGGACGAAAGCCAAACACGTAGGGTTAATTATGTAATTTCTTAGGCGACTAACCTAAACCTATATGAAACCTAAACTCGCCTAGAAGTGGGAGATAGCTGTTTTTAGAAGATTTTAGAGGCAAGAACGAGGGAGAGAAGACGGATAAATTCCTAAGAGTTTTCATCTTCTTCTTCATACTTTTATTTGTTGATTATGAATTATTTTAGTGATTTATTTTTCATTAGTATGTGTAGCTAAATCTATTATCTAGAGTTGATGGAACCAATTGTTGGATGAAGTCTGGACTCTATTTTGTTATAATTGAGCCGTGTTTGTTCTATGATTGTTCAATTACGTATTGTATTGTGGTTAATTGAAAGGGCCCTCGATTAATCATGTCTATTCACCTTGTGTTGCTTGAGAAAGAAAACTTGGTTAGATTGTTGTTGAACAACACCACTTTTGGGGAAGTTAAGAGTTTAATTACTCGAATTTAAAAGTGGGGTTAGAAATAACGAAGCTTTGGTGGGATAATTCTGAGTTGCATAAATTGTTAACTAGAATAGTTCGAGAGAATGCTTCTAGTAAATTATCGTAATTGATCAAAAGGTAATTACGGTAGCCCGGAACTCATAATCCTCATAGAGTATTACGGCGAGATTATAGCTAAAGAGTTGAGAATTAATCCGGCAATTGGGGAAATCAATAGCCCTAGACCCTTTTACCCTTGAATTCAATTTTAGTCTTGATTATTGCTAATTTTATTGTCATTTTTCCTTGGCTAAAAAAATTCCACGGATTATTCATAAAACTATTGCATCAGGAAGTTGTCTGAGCTTATCATAGGTTAGTTCCCTGTGGGATTCGACTCCGGACTTGAACCGGATTATATTTTCAGCGACCGCTTAGTCCTTCTTATAAGACATAGTTGGGCGTGATCAAATTTTGGCGCCGTTACAGGGCAACTAATGGTGTTATTTATTACAACTTAGAAGAATTGCTAGGATTCTTCGTTTAGATCAATTTCTTACGGTGTTTAATATTTTTTTCATTAAAATTCTCACGTTTGAATTCTCCTGTGACTCAGGTGTACGCCTAGAATCTCTTCGAGGAATGGTGAACTTTTTGAAGGACTTTCAGACCTCGAGAAAGCATTCAAGGCATTAAATCGAGCCAACAAGAAGAACAAACAGTTACAACAAAAACACACACTCGAAATTGAAATGGACAACGTGGACGATGTCAACAAAAATAATCGGAATAATCGGGTTGACCCAAACAATGGAGTGGTGGCACCTCTTGTGCCAGGAGCTGCTCTTTATGATTGGGCACAACCAACTGTTGATAACTTAGCCACCGCCATTACTGTACCTCAGATACAAGCGGAGACATTCCAGATCACCAACAACATGCTGCATCTGTTGCAAAATAAGGGACTGTTCTCCGGGTCATACATTGAAGACCCACAACAACATCTGAAGAATTTTCTATCAATATGTGTGACCCAAAGACAGCCGGATGTGACTCCTGAAGCCATCAAGCTATAACTATTTCCATTCTCTGTGACTGGAGAGGCTCAAACTTGGCTGAATTCACTCCCAATAAACTCCATTGCCACTTGGGAAGAATTAGTCAAACTGTTCTTAAACAAGTTTTATCCTCCTAACAAGACTGCAAGGCAGATTGATAAGATATTGCAGTTCAGGCAAAAACCAACTGAGTCCTTGCAAGAAACCTGGGAGAGGTTCAAGGGTATGCTAGTGAAGTGTCCACACCATGGCATTCCAGATCAGATACTGGGACAGAGATTCTACATGGGTTTAGCAGATAGTGTGAAGGCCAATGTAGACGATTCAGCTGGGGGTGCACTTTTGAGCAAGACATTCATAGAGTGCAAGATTCTTCTTGACAAGATGGCTCAAAATTCAGGCTGGATGGCTAGAGGTACGTCACTTACACTAATAGTGCATTTTGTTGCTCTTGACCCAAACAATTCCCATGTAGAGAACATAGGCACTCTCATGACTCAGATGAGCATACTGACAAAGAAAATTGATGAGATGGGTACAAAGCAAGTGCACATTGTTGATACAACGAATGGAGGATTGTGCACTCCTTGCATAAACCAATCATATGTGTGCTCGTGGAGTGGAGAGAATGACAATCAGGGCTTCAGAGAAGACATGAATTATGTCAATAATTTTGGAGTTTAGAGGCAAGGTGGGAAACAATGGGGACCAGCACCGAACCAGCAGTACAGACCCAACCTGCCACAACACAACCCCAATTCTGGAGGCGCACGACCATAAGGTCAAGTTATGCCTTATCAAAGGCAGCAGGGCTATAATCAGCAGCACCATCAACAGTTGGCCTACCAACCACCTCATCAACAACATGGCAAAAATATGGTAGAAATCAGGGGTATGCTGCAACAACTCATTGGGATAAATGGTAAGATGCAAGAAAAGTTAGCAGCATATGATTCAGCAATCAAAGGCATTGAAACTCAACTGGGACATCTGTCTATGGCCTTGAACAATTGCCCCCAACGAACATTGCCTGCAGATACAAATATTAACCCAAAGGAACAGAACCTAAATCAGCTAATGGCAGTGAGTCTCAGGAATGGAAGAGATTAAGACAGAGAGCAAGAAGTTGCTCAATTTAGGAGAGAGACTACGCCAACTACTCTAGTTACATTAGAGGCAGATGAGTTAGCAGAGCTCACCGAGGTTGTAATTGAACAAGCACAGGTTGATAAGGGTAATGAGAAGGACGGTGAACAAGTCTCAGAACAAGGGACACCTCTTGTGCCAGAAGCTTCCAACAAAGAAAAGACATCAAGTAATGGACAAAGATTTACTCCTGCACCATTCCCTCAGAGATTGGCAAAACAAAAGAAAGATAATCAATACAGGAAATTCATGGAAATGCCTTGACAGATTCAATTGAATATTCCACTAATGGATGCTTTGAGGGAAATGCCAGGGTATGCAAAAATGATGAAGGACCTGATGTCGCGGAAATTTGACTTCCAGGACCTATCCACTGCAACTCTGACACAGACCTGCAGCGCGCTAGTGACAAGACCTATGGCACAAAAGGTGTCTGATCCAGGTAGCTTCACTATCCTATGCACTATTGGGAGTTATGCTTTTGCTAAAGCATTGTGTGACTTGGGAGCCAGCATAAACTAGATTCCCTTGGCAATCTATACAAAACTGGGCATTGGCAGAGCTAGAACGACCTCAATGTTGCTGCAACTGGCTGATCGCATAGTCAAAAGACCGACATGAATTCTTGATGATGTGCTTGTGCAAGTGGGATAAATTTGTATTTCTTGCAGACTTTGTTATTCTTGATTGTCAGGTGGATAAAGAGATACCCATCATTCTGGGAAGGCCATTCTTAGCCATTGGGAGAGCATTAATTGATTGTGAGACTGGAGAGTTGAAAATGAGGTTGAACAATAAAGAAATAATATTCAACGTTCAACAATCCATGAAGAGACCCAGTGAATTTGCAAACTGCTCACTAGTGGAGGCCGTAGATGTGATACTGCAAGAAGAGGACGAGACCCTTAATGTCAATGATCCACTAGAAGCCTGCTTGATAAATTTGGAAGAGATGGACGGTAAAGGGTTGGCAGAGTGGGTCATGGCTCTCGAAGGTCAAGGATTCTGGAAAAGGGAACCTCAGTTCGAGCCCCTACGCTTAGAAGAGAGAGCAACACCACCTACAAAACCATCAATAGAGGAGCCACCACAACTGGACTTGAAACCGCTTCCAGCCCACCTCAGGTACGCTTTCTTGGGGCCTAATTCTACTTTGTCTGTTATTATATCATCTGGTTTGCTAGCTATGCAGGTAGAGAAACTATTGAAGGTATTGCAAGAATGTAAGACTGCCATTGGTTGGACCATGGCAGACATAAAGGGTATCATCCCAGCCTTTTGCATGCACAAGATTCTTCTGGAAGAGGGGCACAAAATTTCCAGGGAACATCAACGACGTCTAAACCCAAATATGAAGGAAGTAGTAAAGAAGGAAGTGATCAAGTGGCTGGATGCGGGTATCATCTTCGCCATCTTTGATAGCAACTGGGTCAGTCCTGTCCAATGTGTGCCGAAAAAGGGAGGAATGACGGTCTCTCAACTCGTACAGTCACGGGGTGGCGGATTTGCATGGACTATCGGAAACTTAACATAGCCACTCAAAAGGACCATTTCCCATTGCCTTTCATTGACCAAATGTTGGACAGGTTAGTTGGGCAGTCCCACTTCTGTTTCTTGGATGGATATTTCGGGTATAACCAGATCTCAATAGCCCCGGAAGACAGAGAGAAAACATCCTTCACTTGTCCATATGGCATCTTTGCCTTACGCAGAGTGCTCTTTGGACTTTGCAATGCACCGACTACATTCCAGCGGTGCATGTTAGCCATTTTCACTAACATAGTGGAGGATATTATGGAGGTATTTATGGAGGATTTCTCCGTGGTGGGGGATTCATTCGAAGATTGTCTTCACAATTTAAGAAGAGTTCTCAAAAGATGTGTGGAGACAAATTTGATACTGAATTGGGAAAAATTCCATTTTATGGTACAAGAAGGAATAGTTTTGGGGCATCGATTGTCCAGCAAGGGAATTGAGGCCGACCATGCTAAAGTTGATGTGATTGAGAAATTGCCACCGCCCACTTCGGTCAAGGCAGTGAGAAGTTTCCTTGGGCACGCCGAGTTCTACAGGCGATTCATAAAAGATTTTTCCAAGATTGCTAACCCTTTATGTAAACTTCTTGAAAAGGATCAGCCCTTTGTGTTTTCTAATGATTGCAGGATGGCATTTGAGGAGCTGAAGAAGAGACTGATAACTGCACCCATCATTGTTGTACCCAACTGGGAGCAACCATTCGAGCTCATGTGCGACACCAGTGATTATGCTATAGGAGCAGTCTTGGGACAACGAAAAGACAAGATGATGCACCCGATTTACTATGCAAGCAGGACGCTCAGCGGTGCACAACTCAATTACACTGTAACGGAAAAGGAAATGCTGGCTGTAGTGTTTGCCTTCGACAAATTCAGGTCATACTTACTTGGTTCAAAAGTTATTATTTATACTGACCATGCAACAATTAGGTACTTGATAGCAAAGAAGGAGTCAAAGCCACGCTTGATTCGCTGGGTTCTTTTTCTACAAGAATTCGATCTGGAAATTCGTGAGAGAAAGGGGACGGACAATCAAGTGGAAGACCACCTCTCAAGATTGGAAGGAGCTGAAAAGAGAATGGAGGTTGAAGACATAACAGAGACATTCCCGGATGAACAGTTACTTGCGGTGACAATGGAGGAGACGCCATGGTATGCTGATATTGCTAACTATTTAGCAAGTAATATTGTACCTTATGAACTCTCCTCAATTCAAAAGAAAAAGTTCTTCCGCGACTATCGAGCCTTTTATTAGGACGAACCTCTATTGTTTAAAATAAGTGTAGATAACATCATCCGGAGGTGTATCCCCGAGAAAGATCAACCTTCTGTTTTGTAGGCTTGCCATGCTTCACCATATGGTGGACACTTTGGAGGAATCCGAACAACAACAAAAGTGTTGGAATCGGGATTGTAATGGCCTACTCTGTTCAAGGATGCCCATGCTTGGGTCAAAAGTTGCGATGAATGCCAAAGGACATGCAACATATCTCGCCGTCACGAGATGCCGATGACCATAATTCAAGAGGTGGAGGTTTTTGACATGTGGGGGATCGACTTTATGGGACCGTTCGTCAGCTCGTATGGTAACAAATATATATTGGTAGCGGTTGACTATGTCTCCAAGTGGGTTGAAGCGGTGGCTCTCCCAACCAATGATGCAAAAGGGGTAACAAGTTTCCTAAAGAAAAACATCTTCACACATTTTGGCACCCCGAGAGCTATAATCAGTGATGGTGGAACCCATTTTTTCAATAGAGCTTTTGCATGTCTATTGGAAAAGTATGGAGTTCACCACAAAGTAGCCACACCATACCACCTACAAACGAGCGGGTAAGTTGAAGTGTCCAATAGAGAAATTAAAAGTGTCCTGACAAAGACAGTGATTGCAACAAGGACCGATTGGGCGAAGAAGCTGGATGATGCATTATGGGCATACCGCACAACATTCAAAACTCCAATTGGTATGTCACCGTACAAGTTGGTGTTTGGAAAGGCATGCCACCTTCCAGTAGAGCTCGAACATAAAGCACTTTGGGCACTGAGGCAGCTGAATCTGGATATAGAGACCGCAAGCATCAGCAGAGTCACTGAGTTACATGAGCTCAAGGAATTCAGGTTCCATGCATTTCAAAATGCTAGATTATATAAAGAAAAGATGAAAATGATCCATGATAAGCACATCTTAGATCGAAACTTCAAGCCCGGAGATCTAGTGTTGTTATACAACTCGAGATTGAGGTTGTTTCTGGGTAAGTTGAAGTCCAGATGGTCAGGACCCTTCAGAGTGGTGCAAGTGTTCTCAAGCGGAGCTGTGGAGATTGAATCCGAAGATGGGACAAACAAGTTCACGGTAAATAGGCAAAGGTTGAAACATTACCTTAGAATGGTCGAAGAGAAAAGGAATAGAGTGGTGATAACTTTGGAAGAGCCCTAGTACGCGAATGAGGAGTGATAATGAAAGCCTGCATCGTGCTGCGATGTTAAATCAGGCGCTTCTTGGGAGGCAACCCATGGTTTGTTGAAAATCGTCGTGCCCCAACGTTAACTTAGGCGCTTTTTGGGAGGCAACCCATTATGTTTCTTACTTTGTTTGTTGTAATTGATTTTGATCGACTTTGACCGACCTACTAGCGTGCAGGGCAAAGATCACGCGCATCGGAAGGATTCGGGGGTCGAAATTAACCCAAGACTAGGTAAAAAATACGGCAAACACAAAAATTGGCTGGAGACGGAGATCTGCGGCCACGGATTGGACCGCGGATTGGGCCGCGGATTTTGGCCTATGTTCTGCCCCCCGTCCACGGTCGCGGATCGGACCGCAGATTAGGGCACGGATTTTAGGACCCCCTATGCCCAGAATCCGAGGCCGTGGATTGGACCGTGGATTGGGGCACGGAAGCCCGGGCTTGTCCAGGTAAGTTTTTTAATTTTAATCCCCCACCCCCTTCTTTTCCTTAACCCAAACCCTCACTTCCCCCACTTCTCTTCTTCCCTTCCTAACTCCAAGAACCCAAACCTCTCACTTCCCCCCACTTCTCTTCTTCCCTCCCTAACTTCAACAACCCAAACCCCCCACTTCCCCCACTTCTCTTCTTCCCTCCCTAACTTCAACAACCCAAACCCCTCACTTCCCCTCACTTCTCTTCTTCCCTCCCTAACTTCAACAACCCAAACCCCTCACTTCCCCTCACTTCTCTTCTTCCCTCCCTAACTTCAAGAACCCAAACCCTTCCTTTCCCCCATATTTTACTTTTAACACAAGACTCTTCTCCTTCCTTCTCTTCTCCACTCAACCGATCTCCAACCTCCGTTATTCTCAAGATCTCCAAGTAAGTACATGATTTTATTCCTCTTTCTTAGTATTTTTTTTTCCTTTTCTGTATAGGGTAGTAAAATCATAGGTACATTTGTCTGGGATTTGGATTGTGATTTATATGTGGTATATGGAGTCTATTTGAATTGATTGATTTGGAGGAAGCCATTGTTGGGTTTGATTGGGTCTTTGGGTAACTTGGGGGTACATATGCACACTACCTGTTTGTTGATTTTCCTTAATGCGTGTTGAAGATAAATTATGACCAATTGTGCGAGTGAAGTCTGAGTAACCGCCATTGGGACACATATTCCTCTCTCCACTGATAGTAGTATTTATTGTGTAGGTAATATGCAACCTTCAAGGAAGCGACACGCTACCGGGACCTCATCAAGTGGTCATGGAGGCTCATCTCGGGGACGGGCACCGACCAGTGTGGCTCAGTTTGATCGTACCAGGTTTGTCTCCAGAGCTGCCCAAGACCGTTTCAGTTTGAAGGCCACTAAAAAACCTGTACCAAAAAGGGGTATTGAAAGGGTGTCCCTCCAGGATGAATGCCCTAATATGTATCGAGAGTTGATCAGGCACAGATTGGACAGCTTTTTCGAAGAGCCGGAGGAGGGTAACTTGATGCTTGTTCGGGAGTTCTATGCCAACTGCCCTGAACATGAAGATAGAATATGCACTGTGTGACACACGAGGGTGGATGCCTCGTTAGAGGCCATCAGGAGAGTGTATCGATTGCCTGAATTCAATGGGAAGGAGGATTTCTATGATACTTATAGGAGAGAACCCATCACATGGAACAAGTTTTTCAGAACTATCTGTGCACCAGACAAAGAGGTAGTGTGGGTTACGCCGGGATCGAAGCTACACTCTTCCTCACTCACTTTTGAAGGAAAATGCTGGTGGTACATCATCAACAGTCGATTACTGCCGTCCCACAACACCACCGAGGTAAATGGTTTGAGAGTTGCCTTGATATGATGCTTCGTGAATGGCCATGACTTCGATGTGGCCAAGGTTCTTCAGTCTGAGATGTCCGTCCGTTCAACACAGAAGAGGTATGGGTTCTTTTTCCCCTCTCTGATCACTAGATTGTGCTGGCCAGCAAGGGTGCCTGAGAACCCAAATGCGGATGGCATGGTAAAGAAAGAATAAAAGTTCCGGGCAGACAAAGTGACCATCGAGAAAGACCCGATGGCACCAGGAGCAACTCATAGTGACGATTCTAATAAGTCGGAAGAGGGCGACGAAGTGCAGGAGGAGGTTGAACCTGCCTCACCCCCACAGGAACAAGCTGCAGTGGCTGAAGAACCATCCCAGGGAAGACGGAGCATGCGAATGACACCCCTAGAACAAGACATGGCAGGACTGCGCACTTCCGTCACGGAATTGGGGACCAGAGTTGATGCTTTGGCAACCCAAAATGTGAAGTCAGAAAAGAAAATCATGGGCTGGCTGCGTGCGCTGGGGAGAGCATGTCATCTCAACCCTGGCACTGTCTCCGATCAAGACTAATCCACCAGGGAAGTTCCGTTACCTCACATTACTTTACTTTGTATGACATGGGGACATGCCATATTTTTAAGTGTGGGGTGAGGAATACTTTGTTGTATATAGATAGTTTCGTAGTTTATTTGTATAAATCAATTTCGACTTGGCCCAACGATGGATATCATTCGACGGGTTTCTTGAGGGACTAAAGTCAAAAAGAAAAAAAAAGATTTTCTTTTGTAGTAGTGTATCAATTTCCCCTTGGTTTTTCTTCAAACCACGGTTCTTTTTCAAGGGTTTTATTTGAACCGGGTGTAGTTAGCTTTTTATTTTTTAGTTAGGAACTTATGGGCTATGGGCAGAATTAAAATAGGAAGCCTTGTTTGATTTCGTAATGCCTTGAATATAGCGGTTACTTTAGTGTGACGCTTAAGCTCATTTGTTGACTCTTGTAAGAAGGCCTTAAAATGTATGTTCTTAATTTGGCTGAAGTACCATGATCTGTGTGTTTGATGATCTAATCTGGAATGAGTTAGCTGCCATGTGTGTGGGAGGCTTGTTATATTCTATGCACGACATTTAACGCCTAGAACTTGCCCTGTGTGTCTGCAAAGCGAAATGGTAGTCTTGTTTAGTCTGGGAAGTGATATAGGCATTTCTTTGTTGAACCATATATATACATACTCCACCCACCTATTTGAATTGACCATCTTTTTGAATTCTTTACCTCTCTTAAGCACTGGAAATACTATGAATTTATAAAGGATAAAGTCTAGGGTAGTTGATGGAGCTTTTGAGTGGAACTAGGAAATAAGGAGAAAGGTATATCTTGTTGGAAAAGGCCAGTTGTGAAAAAAAGAAAAGAAAAGAGAAGAACATTGTTAATAGTGTATCATGTTGATTGGTAATAAATCTTTAGTGGCTTTTAAGGTGATTGTTCTCAAAGAAGAAGTGTGGGGTGGTATATGTGGTGTTAAAAAAAATGAAAATATTGGTTTAACTTAGGTGTGGACTTGATTGTAAAATAATGTATTAAAGTGCTTAGGGAGGTGTAGTCACTATTATATATCCAAATATATCCTACCCAACCTACAGCCTACATTACATCCAAATAAAGTCCTACTTGATCCTAGACTGAGTGAGCTCAATTAGTAGAGTCGTACACTACGGGCAAGCCTATAGTACGTTTTCTGTGGCACAAGAATGTCACACGAAAGCCAAATACGCAGGGTTAATTATATAATTTCCTAGGCGACTAACCTAAACCTATATGAAACCTAAACTCGCCTAGAAGTTGGAGATAGCTGTTTTTAGAAGATTTTAGAGGCAAGAACGAGGGAGAGAAGACGGATAAATTCCTAAGAGTTTTCATCTTCTTCATACCTCTATTTGTTGATTATGAATTATTTTAGTGATTTGTTTTCCATTAGTATGAGTAGCTAAATCTATTATCTATGGTTGATGGAACCAATTGTTGGATGAAGTCTTGACTCTCTTTTGTTATAAATGAGCCGTGTTCTTTCTATGATTCTTCAATTACGTATTGTATTTTGGTTAATTGAAAGGGCCCTCGATTAATCGTATCTATTCACCTTGTGTTCCTTGATAAAGAACACTTGGTTAGATTGTTGTTGAACAATACCACTTTTGGGGAAATTAAGAGATTAATTACTTGAATTTAAAAGTGGGGTTAGAAATAACGAAGCTTTGGTGGGATAATTCTGAGTTGCATAAATTGTTAACTAGAGTAGTTCGAGAGAATGCTTCTAGTAAATTATCATAATTGATCGAAAGGTAATTACGGTAGCCCGGAACTCATAATCCTCATAGAGTATTACGACGAGATTATAGCTAAAGAGTTGAGAATTAATCCGGCAATTGGGGAAATCAATAGCCCTAGACCCTTTTACCCTTGAATTCAATTTTAGTCTTGATTATTGCTAATTTTATTGTCATTTTTCCTTGGCTAAATAAATTCCACTGATTATTCATAAAACTATTGCATCAGGAAGTTGTTTGAGCTTATCATTAGCATTATTTAAGGTTGTAGTAAATAGGTTAGTTCCCTGTGGGATTCGACTCCGGACTTGAATCAGGTTATATTTGCAGCGACCGCTTAGTCCTTCTTACAAGGCATAGTTGGGCGTGATCACTCTACATGTTATGCTATCGCCTAATTAGGGCAATTTGAGAAGAAGAAAAAAATGTGCACATGCACACACATATGTTCTTCTCACAGAATTTGATGAGTTGGTTTTAAATAATGTTCTGTGCCGGAAAGGCAGGATTACATCGGAATAGCTAGAATAGTTATGTTTGGTGATATAAGGTCATTGGACCTAGAATGGATACTATCATGTTTGATTACAATGTGTTAGAAGAATAATTTAGAATTCAGCTTATATAATTGGCTATGGTACTTGTTGAACGAGGAAAAGCTCCGTGACTTGTTGATCTGGTAAGTGGTCATGGAATTTCATGTGTTTCTTTCATTATCGGCAGTGAACGAGGTTTTGGAATGAGGTGTTGTTTGATATGGGGTTTAATACTGGTATTCATTTTTTTATCAGCTACAGTGATTAGAAACTATTCCAAGTATGCGGGTTGTGTGGTATATCATGTGACTACATCTGGAGTTATGGCTAAGGCTTAATACAACTTGTTAAGACTCATACAAAGTGTTGATGTGAGATTCGGTTCTTGAAAAGAAATTTTTGGATGTTGGAAATTGGATTCCAAGGTTTATGGGCTAGTGCTAAATTAGTAATTTTCAGTTATGTGGTGTCGTCAGGCCTATATGGAATAGGGTGACGTGGGATCACCCCCGGATATATGCGTGATAAGGTGAAATAGTGATTTGAAGGTTTAGGGACAACAACTCCTGGCACGTTCGAGGTCGAACATATGTTTAAGTGAGGGAGAATGTAACGATCCGACTTGTCATTTTGATAATTAGCATTCCGTTCAGTGGCTTAAGATATCGATAAACTTTGAAATGTGTATTATGACTTGCGAGGGTGGTCAAGTTTGGTTTTCAGATGATTCAGGATTTAATTGAAAGAACAATTCTTGTTTTGGAAGCTTAAGTTGAAATAATTGACCGGCTCGTAAAATATATGTAAATGACCCCGTAATGAAATTTTAATTGTTCCAATATCTTCGTATGCTGATTTTGGACTTAGGAGTGTGCCCGGATATTTATTTTGAGGTCCGTAGCTAAATTATGCTTGAAATGGCGAAAATAGGAAATTTAAGTTTGGAAGTTTGACCAGGGAGTTGACTTTTTGATATCGGGATCGAAATCCGATTCTGAAAATTAGAATAACTCCGTTATATCATTTATGACTTATGTGAAAAATTTGAGGTCAACCGGAGTTGATCTGATAGGTTTCGACATCAAATGTATAATTTGAAATTTCTTAGTTTCATTAGGCTTGAATTGGGGTGCGATTTGTGGTTTTAGTGTTGTTTGATATGATTTGAGCTCTCGACTAAGTCCGTAATATATTTTGAGACTTGTTGGTATGTTCGGACGGGGTCCCGAGGGGCTCGGGTGAGTTTCGGAGTGGTTTCGGACCATTTCTAGGCCATTTTAGCTGTTGGTGTTTTTGCTACAATAGTGTGCATCACAGAAATTTCTGCTGCATAGGACTAACTTTGGAAGCTTATATCTCGTAATCTATAAGAAATTTGGCAATAATCTAAAAATGAAAGTTGTAGCCCTTTGTATCTAGTTTTCATAAATTTAAACCATTTGGCAATTGGAGGTGGGTACAAGAAGTTATGATTGATACACTACAGGCTACCGGAGAAGAGTTTTGGAAGAGTTTGATGTTTTCCGCATAAGCATGTAATGATCCAAAGGTCCATTTTTAGTTCTAGAGATCAAAATTCGATTTTGAGACTTCCGGGAGTTTGATAATAAATTATAGGAATGATCTGAAAAGTTTGGTCTAATTTCATCAAGTCGCGATTGGGTTTTTAGCACGAAACATTGAGTTAATTGTTTAACGGGCGAAATTAGTATCGTATTGAGGAAATGAGCTCCGAATTGAGTTTCGATTAAAGGAATAGGTTCGTATTATCATTTATGACTCATAGGAACAAGAATCATCGAATTCCGAGTTCGTATGATTGAGTTAGAGCCTTTTTAGTGAAAATAAATATTGTTGGTCCAAAGGTTATGGTGCGCACATTAAGCGGCCAGATTTGGCACTTTACGCGACAGGAATTGGGCTTTTAGCGACTAGAATAGTGTTTTTATTGAGAAGTTCTGTTTTTACCTCATTTCAACATTTTTGGACGAAAGAATACGGCTTGGGGCAATTTTTGAGCAAGAAATCACGAGAAATCTTGAGGTAAGTCACTTGTGATCATTTCTACTCCATAATATTGAATTATCATCGAATAATCCGACTAGATTACATGATTTTGAGGTGTAAATCGGGAATTTGGACCTAGGAATTTAAAAATAAGATTTGAGGATTTGGAGGTCAAGTTGATATCGAAATTTGGTAAAATTGGAATGGTTAGACTCGTGGTTGAATGTGCTTTCGGATTTTGTAACTTTTGTTAGGTTTTGAGACATGGGCCCCACAAGCAATTTTTGGGTGAAATTTCAGATTTTGATGGGAAATCTGTATATTCATATGGAATTACCTATAATTTGTTTTGACTAAATCGAATTATTTATGATTAGATTCGAGGCGTTTGAAGGCCGATACGCGAGGCAAAGGGATTGCAGAGTAAGAAATTATACGGTTTGAGGTAAGTAACACTTCTAAACTTGGTTCTAAGGGTATGAATCCCCGAATTGGTGTTATATAAATTGTTTGGAGGTGACGCACACGATAGTTGACGAGCGTGAGGACGTGCACCATATAAATTATTATCTGAGCATGTTCCACGTATTAGAGAAATTGAGCTGAGGCTCTTATTAAAGATCATGTTTAGGCGACGTGCCGATATTTTGGGACCTATGAGGTCCTGTTGTTGTTGAATTAATTGTTTTAAAAATGTACATTTCACAGTCAGTCATATTCGTCCATTGTGAGGATATTTATGGGATCGAGCTGCGCGCCGCAGCAGACGACATTGGCATATATATATATATATATATATATATATATATATATATATATATATATATATATATATATATATATATATATATATATATATATATATATATTATATGGATCGGGGTTGCCCGCCTGCAGCAGGCCTTATAGGCTTTATTACTATATGAATCGGGGTTGCCTGCCTGCAGCAGGCCTTATAGGCTTTATTATTATACGGATCGGGACTGCCCACCTGCAGTAGGCCATATCGACTTTATATCACGCTTGGGCTGAAGGAGCCCCTCCGGAGTCTGTACACACCCCTAGTGAGCGTAGATGATTATATATTCGGGATAAACTTACCAGGGCATGGACTTGCCTTACTTGTTTATATTGTTATGAGTTTCCCTGGACATGAATCTTGTCCGTATCATTTACATTTGGGAATGAATTTTTCAGGGCTGGATTGGCCTTATACGGTACTAAGTGACTGACTGTCAGTCGATGTGTATATATATATATACAGGATGGAATATCCCTGGGCTGGATTATGCATAAAGAGTACTGAGTGACCGAATAATTTGTGACCAGTAGTACATGAGGTCTTACCACTTAGATGTCATATTCTTCATATTATGCAATATTGATCTATTTTTGCTTGCACTGAGTTTAACTGTTGAACTTGAAAGCATGCCTTCATTTCTGTACCATTATTTATATACTGAACTGTACCTGCAGAGCTCGTCACTACTTTCAGTCCAGAGGTTAGTTTTGTTACTTATTGAGTTGGTTGTACTCATACTACACTCTGCACCTCGTGTGCAGATCCAGGTGCTTTCGGACACGGCGACTGTTAGATGTCAGAGAGCTATCAGTTAGAGACTATCAAGGTAGCTGCCTGGAGTCCGCTGACCTTGACTCTCATTCTTTCAGTTATTATACTATTCTATACTTTCTGAGAATATTTTATCAGTCAGACTTTATTATCATTTAGATGCCCATGTACTTAGTGACATCAGATTTTAGGAGTGATTATATCTGTATTTGTGAGATTTCTTCCGCTGAATTTAATTATTATGTTTCAAACTTAAAAGATATGGTGGTTTATTGAGATTGTCGGCTTGCCTAGTATTGAGATAGGCACCATCACGACATGTGAGATTTTGGATCGTGACACTAATGTGGATATTAGAGATCATTTACTCGGGCTTATTGGTCTAAGAGTGAGAACCAAATATGTTTGTATCATCTTTGTCCGATTGGTTTGATATGGTTTTGAAGAGAATATTCTTACTTGAGCAAGGATATTTGTCATTTTTCGCTTTTTGGTTTACGTAAATTTAAAAGAATAAGTAATAATTAAGCTTTGATCAATTGAAAAGTTATTCCTTGGTTTTAATTACTTTCCCTGGAACCTGGAGAGTGAGAGAAAGATTCATTGACTTCCAAGTCGTTCTACACGCAAGTCTTGTACTGATTTACTACCATATAAAATAGTATATATATACTGCACAAGTTCACCCATAAAAAACCAAAATAATCAACTCAACATAGTTTAGCGATATATGATGAAGGTTCCCAGTAAAATATTTTCTTTACTTCAGATTTTCACTCTCTTATACCTTTTTACAGTTACTTTTGCTTCCACTGAGGAAGCAACTTCTCTCCTAAAATGGAAAGCAACTCTCCAAAACCAGAACAGTTCCTTATTGGTTTCATGGACACAAAGTTCTAAAGCATGCAAGGACTGGCATGGAGTTGTATGCTTTAATGGCAGGGTAAACAAGTTGGATATTGCAGATGCTAGTGTCATTGGTACGCTCTATGATTTTCCATTTTCATCTCTCCCTTTTCTTAAATATGTTGATCTTAGCATGAACCAGCTCTTTGGCACCATCCCACCTGAAATTAGTAAACTCACTAATCTTGTCTATCTTGACTTGTCGTTCAATCAGATTTCAGGCACAATCCCACCACAAATCGGCTTACTTGCCAAGCTTCAGACCCTCCACATAAGTGGCAATCATTTAAATGGTTCCATTCCTGAAGATATAGGTTACCTAAGGTCTCTTACTGAGTTAGATTTGAGTAATAATAGTCTAAATGGTTCTATTCCTGCTTCTTTGGGGAATTTGAACAACTTGTCCCTTTTGTGTCTTTATGATAATTACCTTTCTGGCTCCATTCATAAAGAAATAGGTTACCTATCTTCTCTTACCGAGCTAGATTTGAGTAGTAACTTTCTTAATGGTTCTATTCCTGCTTCATTGGGAAATTTGCACAGCTTGTCCCTTTTGTATCTTTATGGCAATCAACTTTCTGGCTCCATTCCTGAAGAAATAGGTCACCTAAGGACTCTTAATGGTTTGGAATTGTCCAACAACTTTCTTACTGGTTCTATTCCTTCATCATTGGGGAATTTGACCAACTTGTCTTTATTGTATCTTTTTGCCAATCAGCTTTCTGGGTCCATTCCCAAAGAAATAGGTTATCTAAGTAGTCTTACTGATTTAGAATTGTCTATTAACCTTCTGAGTGGTTCTATTCCTACTTCATTGGGGAACTTGACTAGCTTATCTCGTTTGTACCTTAATAACAATCACCTTTCTGGCCCCATTTCTTCTTCATTGGGGAATTTGGGCAACTTGTCTGTTTTATATCTTTATGCTAACGAATTTTCTGGTCCCATTCCTAGTGAGTTAGGGAATCTAAAAAACCTTAATAATATGCAATTATCGTTTAATCAACTCAATGGTTCAATTCCTACTTCCTTTGGCAACTTGAAAAACTTGCGGTATCTGTTTCTCCAAAGCAACAATCTCATTGGGGAAATTCCTTCATCTATCTGCATTTTGATATCATTGGAAGTGCTGTATTTGGGGAGAAACAACTTCCAGGGAGAAATTCAGCAATGTCTAGATAATATCAGTGGCCTCCAGGTTATGAAAATAGCATATAATAATCTCAGTGGAGGGATCCCCTCCTCTATTTGCAATTTAACATCACTACGAATTTTAGATTTGGCGAGAAACAATCTTAACGGAGTAATTCCACAATGTTTTGGCAACATGGGTGGTCATCTTGAGGTTTTGGATATCCACAACAATAATCTTTCTGGGACTCTTCCAAATACTTTTAGCATTGGAAGTGTACTCAGAAGCATCGACTTGTATGACAATCAACTTTGGGGTAAAATTCCCCGATCTTTGGCCAATTGCAAAGAGTTGCAAGTTCTTGATTTAGGAGATAATCATCTCAGCGATACATTCCCGTTGTGGTTGGGAATTCTGCCAAATCTAACGGTTTTAAGCTTGAGATCAAATAAATTGCATGGACCCATTAGAACTTCAAGGGATGAAAATATGTTTCCTGAGCTTCGAATCATAGATCTCTCTTACAATGCCTTCACAGGAAACTTGTCGACGACTCTATTTCAACAATTGAAAGCCATGAGGATAATTGATCAAACAACGAAGTTACCGACATATCTTGGTAAAGTTGGAGAGAGAGATTACAATGATTCTGTGACAGTTGCAACTAAAGGACTTGAGCTTGAGCTGAGTAAAATTTTGACAGTTTACACCATTATTGATCTTTCAAGTAACAAATTTGAGGGACATATTCCAAGTATTATGGGAGATCTTATTGCACTTCGTGTATTGAATTTATCTCATAATGAATTGCAAGGTCATATACCACTATCACTTGGAAATTTATCTGTAGTCGAATCATTGGACCTTTCATTTAACCAGCTTTCGGGAGAGGTACCACAACAACTTGCTGCTCTTACATCTCTTGCATTCTTAAATCTCTCCCACAATCATCTCCAAGGATGCATTCCTCTAGGACCTCAATTTGCTACATTTCAAAACAATTCATATGAAGGTAATGATGGATTACGTGGATTCCCTGTTTCAAGAGGTTGTGGAAGTATTTGGATACCAGAAACAAATTATACAGATTATGCGCTAGATGATAAAGAAAGCACTTCTGAATTTCTCCATGATTTCCAAAAAGCTGCTCTTATGGGATATGGAAGTGGACTATGTATTGGATTATTCATAATGTATTTCATGATCTCAACTGGAAATCTGAAATGGCTTGCAAGAATCATTGAAGGATTGGAACACAAAAGGAGAAAAAAGAAGCAGCGAGATCAAAGGGATTATAAAAGAAGAAATAATCGCTTCTAAACAAGGAGCAAGCTTTGACTTCAGGTATTCAAGTTATACGTCTTTCTTTTAGTTTATTGTAACTATTAAGATCTTAGTTTTCTTACTTTTTGTTGTAACAACTAATCTATACTAAGTGTTTGACTCACACTATCTTATTTTTCAAAATTTCAGATGTCAATGATAAGAGGACATTAGCGTAATGGATTTGGTTATTCCCAAGTTTGCTTTTAAGCTTTATTTTCTGGCATGTCTCTAATTTGCGTTTACGCATTTGTTTTCTTTTCTTGTTCGTGACTTGACAAGGTTTGTATTGATCTACTTGAGTTTTATTAGTTATCCACTTAGGTTCTTGAAGTTGAAGAGCCTCTTGAAGTAATTCTAAAGTGCAATGTTCAAGACATGTGGAAAAATAATGAAATAAACTAGAACTGAAGTAGTCTGAATAATTTGTGTTCCAATATCATAAATTGAGATCATCATTTACATTATCACCTAGTAAAAACCTTACTTTTTGTTTTTTTTTTCTTTTCTTTTGGGGAGCAACATGAAAAAAAAAGGTCTGTAATATATGGTTCATGAAAACAGTAAAAGAAGACTTGAATGATCCTTACCATTATAGAGTAACATATCCCTACTTTTTTGGCTACTTAAGTATGGCTAGAACTTTTATTGGTCCTAAGATATTTTTGAAATAAGACTTATGAATTACAGGCAAGATATAGGACATTCTAGTAGAGAGTATATTAGAGATAATATACTAGAGAAATTACTCAGGTTACTATAGAAATTACTCAGATATAGTGAGGAAGTGGTGAAATTCCTTGAGCTAATATATCCAAAACAACTGTGAAAATCTTTAACCGCTGGAACTTAAATCAATCTTTATCTACTCAATCTGTATTTTAAAAGGATGTTTTCGGACTCGCCTCCGGACTCGTCCCAGGGCGGAGCACTATCAAAACTCCCCGAGGCTCACATATGAGGCTTACTTCTATGAGACTTACAATCCAAGCGGCCGTTTGTGCGTCCGGAACACGCCTAACGCTCTTCGTTCGAGACTCGCCTAATAGTTCGGTAGTTCCTAGCATAAATCATGCATTAAATTCCCTAATTAGCATTGTCGAAACTCAAATTTCTCTAATAAATGAATGATTAAAGTTTTATTCAGCTATAGAAATATGAAGATTTAGAGTAATTCAAAATAATGAGTTATAGTATTGCATATTTACTAGTAATTGAGAACATCCGAGAGTGAATATCATTTGAATAGCCAAATTTTCATCTTTACTTACTATAGATATTCATATTTTAGTTCTGCCTCTCAAATTATCGAACTTTTATTATTTTACTATTTGAAAGTAACTTTATATTTACTCACGAGAAGTAATATTTTAAATTACATTATTGATGGAGTTTATTTATTATTAACTTTTAAAAAGCTAAACTGTGTAAGTTGATAATATTTTTTAAAATATTATGATCTTTTAATCGTTTGAAAGATAAGAAATTATAGTTGATTTTTATCTTTTAGTAACTTTAAACAGTATTGTATTGTTTACATTTAAAAAATGCTAGATATTTTATTTTTGTGAGGTTTTTAATTTAACTTTTAATGTACTTTATATATTTTTATGATTATTTTTTATATTTTATTAATTTATAATTTAAAAAATTTAAAGACCTATTGGACTTACGCCTCATGTATTGGGCTTATACCTCACCCCGTATTAAATAAAATACTCTGCCTCCGTCTTTTACAACACTATACTCAATTTTGAACTCTAATAGCTGGTGTGGGAGATTATTTTCCTATTTTGATTGCATAGATTTAATTTTGGACAACAAAAACTATAAAAAAATTATTTTCTTAAACGATTGGACTCGATGATTTAACATTTTGCACGCTTGTGCATTGACTTGAGAATGACATTTTCTTAAATCGAAATTTATTGCCATTAAAGCACCCGTATTTGCTTGCCCCCCTGTTAAATAAAATACTCTGCCTTATGCCTCCGTCTTTTACAACACTATACTCAATTTTGAACTCTGATAGCTGGTGTGGGAGATTATTTTCCTATTTTTATTGCATAGATTTAATTTTGGACAACAAAAACTATAAAAAAATTATTTTCTTAAACCAATGGACTCGATGATTTAACATTTTGCACGGGCAAGACTTGTGCATTGACTTGAGAATGACATTTTCTTAAATCGAAATTTATTGCCATTAAAGCACCCGTCTTTGCTCCCCCCCCCCCCCCCCCCCCCCCCCAATTTTTCTTTGAGATAATTCTTTCTCTTATTTCTGAAGTTTGGTTGCCTCTTTTCCCGTCAAATTAGCACGGGTGACCCCCAAAAGTGGTGGTCTTAGTGAAATATCCCTATTTTTGACCGTCTTACAAAAATGTCTCCCTTTTTTAGAACATTATAGATGTTCACTTTTTAAAGTTTAAAATTTTTGCCTGGCGGTGAAAAATAAAAGTTAACAATCGATTATTGTTAAAATTATTTAAATGTTAATAATTTTTGCTTAACTTTTAGTTCAAACACATATTTTGGTGATTTAATGTAAAAATCTCAAAACTGCATTGTTGAACCTTAGAAAATATTGAAGAAGACAAAATGATTCTTTTTGGTTGGTGTTATTTGATTAAATTGGTGATTGGGGATTATGTGTGTTGATATTTGAAAGCTCTGTTTCAAATTAGAGATTATTTGGAGCAGATTAGGGGTGGTTTGATCGAAATTGAAGTTGTAAATTCGAAGAACACTTGTTAAAACAATCCAGGAAAAAAGTATGCCAGTCCGGTTTACTTCGATGAACAACTTAACAGATAGATAAAGAAAATATAACATAAACTCTACCAACCCAGTAGAGAAATAATTGAAGAGCAGAAGTCTGACAATCTAGTAGATTTCAATGAACAACTTAATATATAAGTAGAGTAATAATAACATCAACTTTACCAATTCGGTAGAGAAATCGTAAAGAGGGAAAGTATGACAATCCGGTAGACTTCGATGAAAAATATAATCCAGTAAAGAAAACCCTGAAGAGATGTGTACGGTTCTGAAATTATTAATTAAATACCGCCAATTTTTGGAACATTCTGCTAAGACCAGCCCCAAAAAGTCCGTTGTGGTGATTAATCACCGTGTTGCACATGACGGTCTCATCGGCAACTATAGGTGCTGCCGTGGGGTGATTGTGGTAGTGATCAAGGCCACGACCATCACCGCGATGCAAATGAGAAGGAATGAAAGTAGTTGCTTGTTTAGCATTTGGAGATGGCCAATAATTTGTGATTTCCTTATCAATATATATATCTACTATCAACGGGTATCATTATACTATATTATAATGGCCCATGTCAAGACACCAAGCCTTTTAACCTTGTCTCTTCTCTCTGCCCCACCTTGTTCCTCTGCCCTAAATGGAATCCAACAAATATTTATCAATCATGTTAGTTAGATAGTTATTGCCGTATTTTAGAAGCTCACATTGAATATGTGAATTACGTTCGTAGTTGATGAAGTAGGTTTCTTACAAGAAATGTTCAATTCTTCCAATTGAACCCATTCTTACCCCTATGTACCTCCATGGAACCCCCCCCCCCCCCCAAAAAAAAAAAAAACAAGAAATTTGTCATTGATCTCATTTTAGTGTTATAGTTTAATGATTCTAATTTTACATTGTACCTTTTTACTATTCTTTTGTATTTTCCTTTTTAACCACGCAATAACTCAGTGAAGGCTAAGCCGGCGCAATGAAGGAAATGCCGAACACTTAGGGCCATCAAAGCTAAAACCTAAAATGTGTTATAAAATAAAAACTGTAAAGTAAAGACAAGTATAGAGAGAAACTGATATATTGTTCAAACTTCAAACTTATGTACATAATGAACTGAAAACTCCTCTATTTATAGAAGAAAGGAAGCAGCTGCGAGGCTTTTCAGGAAGCAGCTGCAAGACTTTTCTTTAGCTTCTTGTAAGCTGTCTGCATGAGCTGCATGCAACCTACTTGTTTAATAAGAAGCTGCTGCAAATCATTTCATTGAGCTGCTTACAACCTGCCTGCATCAACTGCTTGTAGATAAACTTCAACAGAGTACTAAATGGATAATCTTTTTCAGGAAGATTATTTATAGCGGAGTAATAAATGGACATCCATAATATAATTATTTTCATAACACTCCCCCTTGGATGTTCATTAAAAGGTATTGTGCCTCGTTAAAACCTTACTAGGAAAAATCCAGTGGAAAAAATCCTAGTGAAGGAAAAAGAGTACACATATTTAGTAACACGCATTTCTAGCTGCCTCATTATAAAAACCTTATAAGGAAAACCCCGTGGGAAAAAATCTTAGTAAGGAAAAAAGAGTACATCGCGTATTTTATTCTCCCTGATGAAAACCTTGTTTCAAATATTTGAGTCTCTGCATTCCAATCTTGTATAACATCTTCTCAAAAGTTGAAGTTGACAGAGATTTAGTAAATATATATCTGCCGGATTGTCACTTGAACGACTTTGTTGCACATCAATGTCACCATTTTTCTGAAGATCGTGTGTGTAGAATAATTTTGGTGAAATGTGCTTCGTTCTATCTCCTTTTATAAATCCTCCCTTCAATTGGGCTATGCATGCAGCATTGTCTTCGTATACAATTGTGGATCTTTTATCACACTCCAAATCTCATTTTTCTTGAATAAAATGAATCACTGATCTCAACCATACACATTCTCTACTTGCTTCATGAATAACTATTATCTCAGCATGATTTGAAGAAGTAGCAACAATTGACTGCTTTGTAGAGCGCCATGATATGACAGTACCTCCACATGTAAACACGTACCCGGTTTGAGATCGAGCTTTATGGGGATCAGATAAATAACCTACATCTGCATAACTAACAAGATCTGCACTACCTTTGTTAGCATAAAACAAACCCATATCAAGAGTTCCCTTTAAATATCGCAAAATATACTTAATCCCATTCCAATGTCTCCGAGTAGGAGAAGAGCTATATCTTGCTAGTAAATTAATAGAAAATATTATGTCAGGCCTTGTAGCATTAGCAAGATACATAAGTGCACCAATTGCACAAAGATAGGGTGTTTCAGGACCAAGGAGTTCCTCATCCTCTTCTGGAGGTCGGAACGGGACCTTATTCACATCAAGTGATCGAACAACCATTGGTGTACTCAATGGGTGCGCTTTGTCCATGTAAAAGCATTTTAAAACCCTTTCTGTATAGGCAGATTGATGCATAAAGATCCCGTTTGCTAAATGTTTAATTTGCAGTCCAAGACAAATTTTTGTCTTTCCAAGATCTTTCATCTCAAATTCTTTCTTAAGATATTCAATTGCCTTTTGGAGCTCTTCTGGAGTTCCAACAAGATTTATGTCATCAACATAAACAACAAGTATAACAAATTCTAATGCCATTTTCTTTATAAAAATACATGGACAAATAACATCATTTATGTAACCCTCTTTCAGTAAATATTCACTAAGGCGATTATACCACATGCGCCCAGATTGCTTTAAACCGTACAAAGATCTTTGTAATCTGATTGAATACATTTTTCGAGATTTCGAATATGCTTCAGGCATTTTAAATCCTTCAGGGATTTTCATGTATATCTCATTATCAAGTGACCCATACAGATAAGCTGTAACCATATCCATCATATGTAATTCAAGCCTTTCACGTAAGGCTAAACTGATGAGATATAGAAATATTATGGCATCCATAACGGGTGAGTATGTTTCTTCATAATCGACTCCAGGTCGTTGTGAGAATCCTTGTGCGACAAGGCGAGCCTTGTATCTTTCAACTTTATTTTGGTCATTCTTTTTTCGTACAAAAACCCATTTATGACTAACTGGTTTTATACCAGCAGGTGTTTGGACTACTTGTCCAAAGATCTCTCTTTTAGCAAGTACGTTCAATTCTGATTGAATTTTCCCTTGCCATTTTGGCCAATCAGATCTTTGTTGACATTCTTCGACAGATCGGGGTTCAAAATCCTCACTATCGTGCATAATATTAAGTGCAACATTATAAGAAAAAATATTATCTACCACTATTTCAGATCGATTTAAATTAGTCCCATCACCAGTAGAACTTATTATAAGTTCCTCGCTCACTTGAGTCTCGGGTTCAGTGATTTCTTCAGGAATCTCATAACTAATCAGATCTTGGGTCTCTTCAGGAGATCCCTTCATAATATCATTTTGATCATTTGTCGATTTTTATTTTCTAGGATTTCGATCCTTAGAACCCAAAGGCCCACCACGCTTCAGGCGTGCTTTAGGTTCACTAGCTCTCATGCTAGTAGATGGTCCTGCTAGGACATCAATTCGGATAGGCACATTCTCTGCAGGGATATGTGACTTAGTTATCCTTTTCCAATCAATAAATACGTCTGGCATTTGATTTGCTATATTCTGTAAATGGATAATCTTCTGGACCTCCTGATTACATATAGGGGTATGTGGATCAAAGTGAGATAATGATGAAACTTTCCACACAATTTCTCTTTTGATTTCCTTTTTCTCTCCCCCTAATTGTGGAAAATTTGTTTCATCAAATCGACAATTTTCAAATCGAGCAGTAAATAAATCTCCCGTCAATGGTTCAAGATAGCGAATAATAGAGGGTGATTCAAACCCAACATATATTCCTAACTATCTCTGCGGGCCCATCTTACTGTGCTGTGGTGGTGCTACTGGCACATATACAGCACATCCAAAAATTCGTAGATGGGCAATATTTGGTTCATGACCAAAAACTAATTGTGACGGAGAATATTTATTATAATTTGTCGGTCTGAGACAAATAAGTGATGTTGCATGCAAGATAGCATGGCCCCAAACAGTAGTGGAAAATTTTATTTTCATAAGTAGTGGTCTTGTTATCAATTGCAGGCGTTTAATAAATGACTCTGCAAGGCCATTTTGAGTATGAACATAAGCTACAGGATGTTCAACTTTTATCCCAACTGATAGACAATAATCATCAAAAGCTTGAGATGAGAATTCTCCAGCATTATCAAGGCGAATAGCCTTTATAGGATAATCTGGGAATTGTGCCCTTAATCGAATTATTTGGGCTAATAGCTTTGCAAATGCCAGATTGCGAGATGATAGTAGGCACACATGAGATCATCTTGAAGATGCATCTATTAGGACTATAAAATATCTAAACAACCCACTTGGTGGGTGAATAGTGTAATACCCCGAAAAATTTTGAAGTATTTCAGTGTAAAGCCCCGTAAATTTTGCAAGTGAATTCAAGGTTTCGTGGTGCCGGAGTAGGCTTACGTGTTTGAGGATGGTATAAAATCTTCGCGGCGAGCTTGCAAGCCACAGTTCGAACTTTTTAGGTTGAACAATGCACCGGAAAGTAAAGAAAAAATTTTGACAGAAAAGAGCGTTTATGCGGTCCATTATGCGACCGCATAATCACTCTGCGGGCCGTATAATGGCCGCAGAAGTGAGCAGGAGAAGGGCCAGTCTGGGGGCAATTATGCGGTCAGCTATGCAACCGCATAACTGTTATGCGGTGCATTATGTGATCGCATAACAGTTATGCGGACCACATAGTGACCGCATACACAGGCAGATTTTTGATCGTTTTGGTCTGTAATTATACGACCGATATGCGGTCTGCATATCCTTTATGCGGTCGCATTTGCGACCGCAGAACCTGTTCCGGAGCTCCATTTTTGGGTTTTTAAAACCCGATCATACTTCGTTAAATACACGCTTTGGGTCATTTTGAGCAAAAACTCTGATGTTTTAGAGAGAAGGGAGAGTGTTTTAGAGAGAGGAAAACCCTAGGCTAATTATTCATCAAGTCTTGCTCAAATCTTGGAAGATTAATAAGGAAAACCCACAAGTTCTTCATCTAAGAGGTAAGGTTCCATACCCTAGTTTTCAATTTCAAATTTGGGTAGAAGATGGTTGATTAGGAGTATGATTCATGGGTATGAGTTTATTATTTATACATGCATGTACCAATAAGAATTTTGAGAAGATTGTTGAGCTGAAATAAGTAAGGATTTGGGTTGTGGAGTGAAGAAAATCTTGTAGGAGAATCTTGTGGTTAAATTTGCACACCTACTGTTTGATAAAATACTCAAATGAGCTGAGACCATGAATATCTTCCTAATTATGGTTCAATTTTGTTATGTCTCAAATAGATTGGGATTGCTAAAATTTTCGGAACGTTGTAGTAATTTAAGAAAAGTTCAATTGAGGTATGTTGGCTAAACTTTCTCTCTTGGAATTGAATTCCATAATGTTTCCGTGAGTTTCAAAGTATGGATTGAGTATTAAAATATTGTGGCTTGAATCATATTTCAAAAGAAAGCTAGTATGCCAAATTGTGTGAGAAAATCTCAATATTTTTAAGACTCTTAATTGCTCATATGTGTACCTAAAGTCTTGATTGGGAATATCTTATTGTTGATAACCTATAAAGATGGTTGGAAGTGAAATCAGTGAATTGGGGATATAAAGTGTGGCCAACGTGCCAATAGTGAAAAGTATACTTATGGCCAATGGTGCCGATGTAATAAAATAATGTGAGAAAGAATATGAAATGAGCTTTGACTCAACTATTCCAAAATTAACTTAGACAATATAATTGGCTAACAGTTTATGAATTCAAGTGATGCCCATATGTGGCTGTTTTAGCTAATGCTATGCTTTGTAAGTAATTTTCAATGTGCTTTGCATTCTTACATATTCGTGAGTGGAAATTGTGTATAATTTTAATGTGTGCTTCGATTGCCAATCATTTTACTCCATTTATTGGAAAGAAATCGATTATGTTTAAAGCTTTCATTACTAATGAACTTAAAGTTGTGATTTCCAGAATATTCTACTTGTTGATAATTATGATGATGATCTATGAAAGGGAAGAAATGAAAGTGTGGAATATAAAATACGGCCATTGCGCCATGAATAAAGAATCATATGTATGGACAAGAGATCCAATGAAATAATAATGTTGTAAGTTGTTGAAAGTACGGATTAGGTGATATGTGATGTGAAAGGTTATGAGATGTACGTATTTGTACTTTTATTTCCAATGTGTTATGAAACCCTATGGACGGTCTATGAAACGCATAGGTACATTGTGTTATGAAATCCTGTGGACGGTCTATAAAACGCATAGGTACATTGTGTTATGAAATCCTGTGGACGATCTATTAAGCGCATGAGTGCATTGTGTTATGAAATACTGTGGACGGTCTATGAAATGCATAGGTACATTGTGTTATGAAATTCTGTGGACGGTCTATGAACGCATAGGTATATTGTGTTATGAAATCATGTGGACGGTCTATGAAACGCATAGGTACATTGTGTTATGAAATTCTGTGGACGGTCTATGAAACGCATAGGTACATTGTGTTATGAAATCCATTGTGATATAAAATTCTGTGGACGGTCTATGAAATGCATAGATGCATTATGTATAAGAGGTGTAGATGTATGATATGAATAGATACTATGGACGGTCTATGAAATGCATAAGTTTATAACATGATATGTGAACACTAAGGATGGTCTAATGAGACACATTATTAATGCAGACAATAGGTGCCCCTTTTGTTGTCCTTGTTTGTACAGGTTGTTTCAATTACATTATATTATGTGTTCCACGTATAGATCATATGGGCATTCTATTTTGAAAGAGGATTTCTAGCTATACATATTAGTGCTATTCGACAGTACTAACGTCCCTTTTGCCCGGGGCGCTGCATCTTTAATGGATGCAGGTGGTTCTACAACAGGTAGCATTGATCAGTGATAGCAGTATACTCCTTTCAGCCGATTTGGTGAGCCCCACTTCATTTCGGGGTCATGTATCTTTTGTTTCTCATGTACTTTATGGTTGAGGTATAGCCGGAGCCTTGTTGCTGGTATTTCCATATTACTCTTCAGTTGTACTTAGAGGCTCCGTAGACAGGTTGTGGGCTATGGTTGATGTTGGAATTGAACTAGAAATGTTGGTATTTGGAAATTATGTTTTTCATTAATTCTATAAACTCGTAATGTTTTGGAAATTATGAATGAAGTTACTAATGGGAATCAAAAGGAAGTTGTTAATAAAAAAAATTTTAGTGATTGATTAATGGAGTACATCTCCTCTTTATTCATGGATGAGTTTGGGTAGAAGGAAGTCTAATAGGCTTGCTCGGCCGGGTTCTCTCGGTTGAGCGCCGGTCGCGCTCTCTGAGTTTGGGGCGTGACAAATAGGTCCACATATATCCCCATTTTATACGTTCAAAAAAGGCAGGGGATTCAATGCCAACCTTCATTGGTGATGGTCTAGTGATCATTTTGCCTTGATAACAAGCATCACAAGAAAATTCAGCATTTGTAAGAATCTTCAGGTTCTTTAATGGATGCCCACTCGAATTTTCAGTAATTCGCCTCATCATTATTGATCCAGAATGGCCCAAACGGCCATGCTAAAGCACAAAAGTATCTGAATCAGTAAACTTCCGGTTTACGATAGAGTGTGCTTCAACTGTACTAATCTTTGAATAGTATAAGCCAGAAGATAAAGTTGGTAACTTTTCTACAATGCACTTCTGGCCAGAAACATTCTTTGTAATACAAAGATATTCCATATTCATTTCATCTATCATTTTAACATGATACACATTTTGGCGGATATCCATAAAATTCAACAAGTTTCTTCGGGACTTGGAAGAGAATAATGCATTGTCTATAATAAGTTTTGTTCCCTTAGACAAAAATACAATAGCTCTTCCGGAGCTTCAATCAAACTTATATTACCAGAAATTGTAGAAACATTTGCTTTTTCCTTATGCAAATAAGAAAAGTATTTCTGATCTTTGAATATGGCATGAGTTGTTCCACTATCAATTACACAAATATCTTCATGATTGGTCTTTGATCCAAACATAATTTGAGGATTATCCATATTCTTCAAAATGACATAAATACAATAAATATGATAGTAAACATTATTATCAAATCATAGCTTTTATTTATGTACAACTATTACATAACCATACTATCTACTACAAACAACAAAAATTAAAATATTTACATCTCTACAGATTCACTACCGATCACATGACTTGTTTCTCCTTCTGGGAGTGCAAAGTAATCAGCTACATCCAAATACATGAAGTCTAAATTATCTTTAGAAATAAAATTTGCTTCAGTATTTTTCTCTATCTTCTTCAGGGAAGCTTGATATAGCTCAACAGGTTCTTTGGCGTACAACATGTACGTGACCAGTGCCCTTTTCCTCCACATCTATAGCATGCATTTTCTGGCTTTGCTGCTTGCACCGCTTCATGCTTTTGCTCCTTCCTTTTCCACTGCTGGTGGTGAGGAGGGTTCTTTGGTGCATTATTATTATCATGATTAGAGTTTCTTCCCCGACCACGGCCATGACCACGACTGGGGCCACGTCCTCTTCTACGCTTAGCTTGGTGGAAGTTTGTCTCATTCACTTCAGGGAATGGACAAGAACTAGTAGGTCGGCTTTCATGGTTTTTCATTAACAACCCATTATGTTGCTCGGCTACAAGAAGATGTGAAATAAGTTCAGAATACTTTTTGAATCCCATCTCTCGATATTGCTGCTGCATGAGCATGTTCGAGGCATGAAAAGCGGTGAAAGTTTTCTCCAACATATCATGATCAGTAATATTATCACCACATAATTTTAATTGGAAAATAATTCTGAACATAGCAGAATTATACTCACTGATAGATTTAAAATTTTGTAGCCTTAAATGAGTCCAAACATATCGTGCCTGTGAAAAAATGATCATCTTCAGGTGGTCATATCTATGTTTCAAATTATCCCACAGTATGACTGGATCTTTAACAGTAAGATATTCCATTTTTAGGCCCTCATCAAGGTGATGGCGTAGGAATATCATTGCTTTGGCACAGTCTTGGTTTGATGCCTAATTTTTGTCCTTGATGGTGTCTGCTAGACCCATCGCATCAAGATGAATTTCGGCATCAAGCACCCAAGACATGTAGCTTTTGCCCGATATATCCAGGGATACAAATTCAAGTTTAGAAAGATTTGACATTATTTAGAAAAAGAAAGTTCGTACCTGTGATACTTTCAAAGTATTTGCTCGAGATGGCAGAGTCTTGTGCTGATAACGTGTTATAAAATAAAAACTGTAAAGTACAGACAAGTCTAGAGAGAAACTGATATATTATTCAAACTTCAAACTTATGTACATAATGAACTGAAAACTTCTCTATTTATAGCAGAAAGGAAGCAGCTGCGAGGCTTTTCAGGAAGCAGCTGCAAGGCTTTTCTTTAGCTGCTTGTAAGCTGTCTGCATGAGCTGCTTGCAACCTACTTGTGTTAATAAGAAACTGCTGCAAATTATTTCATTGAGCTGCTTGCAACCTGCCTACATCAGCTACTTGTAGATAAACTTCAACAGAGTACTAAATGGATAATCTTCTTCAGGAAGATTATCTATAGCAGGGTAATAAATGGACATCCACAATATAATTATTTTCATAGCAAAATGCTTGTTCTCAGTTTTGTGTAACATTTATTGGTTGGTTTATTTGTCGGGTTGAGTTAGGTGTCATCACGACTTAGTAAATTTTTGGGTCGTGACATCGAAGAACACTTTATTAAAATAATCCAGAAAAAGTATGTCAATCGGTAAAATTCGATGAATAACTTAATAGATAGGTAGAGAACCTAATAGTGAAATCACTGAATAGAAGAAGTATGACAATCTAGTAAATTTAATGAACATACTAACATATAGGTAGAGTAAAATAGTATCAACTCTACCAATTTGGTAGAGAAATTCTAAAGAGCAAAAGTATGACAATCCAGTACACTTTGATGAACAATTTAATTCGGTAGAGAAACCCCTGGAGAACTGTGCAGTTCCAGAATTATTTTTTAAATACCGACCAATTTTGAAAACATTACGCTAAGACCAACCCCAAAAAGTTTATTTTGTGCCAATCAAACCTAAGTTTCTTTGCAATTACATTCCAATGTTAAAGGAACCATATCAAAGTATTCATTAATATAATTAAACAAATGTAATTTTTTGTCCACTAAATTTGTGTTACAATATCATTAACTGAGATATCATCATTTACACTGTTAATTAATAAAAACTTTACTTTTCTATTTTCTCTATATATAATTTTTGGGGGGTACAACACCCCAAAAAAGTTTTTTTTTAAATAAAAAATTATTAGTTCAAACAGCGGGGAAAAGACTTAATGCACCATGATCCACTGCATTCAGAGTAGAGAATACGTTCAGCGAAAGAGTAACATCAAATTGAAAGGATTTGTGTGTTGTAGCTTTCTTTTGAAAATTCTATGGCAAGAGTACTTGTGTATCATTTGTGTGTTAGTAGCTTTCTTTTGAAAATTCCAAGGCAAAGACTTGTGCATTGACTTGAGAAACAACAAAAATTTTAATTCATCAATTATAGTCTTGGCTTGACGTTAATTTCTTCACATAAATCCTAAGCTCAAATAAGATTAGAAAAAGAACTGAAAAAGCGGGTTTTATAGCATTTTTAGTTATACTTATTATAGACAACTTAATGTATTCAGTTGAATCAAATTGATATAATAAATATATACAACTTCGACTAAGTTTGAATTTTAAAATTAACTGACACAAATAGCATTAGTTTAAAAGTTGTGAAATATCTAAAACTAGGTTAGATGCTAAACAGACCTTCTTGAGTACTTTACACGAACTTTGACAAGTCAAAGAAAACTTAATTTGATGCAAAGGGCTACAAGCAACTCTCTTAATGACGAGTTCATGAAAAGTAATGGAAGGTTGAAAATTTTATGAAAGTTGTAACCATTAATCATGTAGATGCCCCTGTTTGGAGGAAAATCTACATAAAATTTCTACTGACGCTCTCAATGACATGTGTGTAACTAGTTGAATTAATCCTTTGGATTTTTCCTATGTTTTTCGAATATTATGCTAACTAATTTTGTACTCCATGTTAAGCTAACAGATAGCCCAATATACACATAAAAATATTAACTTTTAAGAATAAAAAGATTAACGACTCAAACCTCATTCTGCTACTTAGGATATGTTTAGAAAAAACGCTAACCATCCCAATGTTAAAAGAAAAAGGAATTATTTATCTCAATTTGACTAATTTTAAAAGTAATAAAGTTATACAAACTGTAAGATTATTCGAGTTTAATTAATTCTTCAAATCATCGGAACAAACTATACTATACAGTATAAGAAAATATTTTGCATATATTTATATCTATATCTATCATCTATCTATATCTACATTATACTAAAAGTTGGAACTAAAGTGTAAAGTTAAATTATTATAATGTCCATAAAAAACCGAAAGATATTTTTACCCCTCATCTAAACACTATTTCTATAATATTATTGTACCAAATAGTAAATTTACCCAGTAACGACCCGACCGATCGTTTTGTGTTCTAGCGTCATTCGGGTGTTTGGGGCCTTGAATAGCTTCACTTAATGTATTATGAGCTGAACGTGTGGTCGGTTTCGGTTTTCGGAAAGTTTGGAGTTAATTTGGAAGAATAATTTTCAATTCGGAAGCTTTAAGTTGGAAGATTGACCAAGGTTTGACTTTTGAGCAAATGACATCAGAATCAGGATTTGAAGGTTCCAATAGGATCATATGATGATTTTGGACTTGGGCGTATGTTCGCATCGAGTTTCGGGTGGACCGAGAGCGTTTCAACACTTATTGTGGAAGTTGAAATTTTAAAGGTTTTAGAATTTCCTATGTTATATTTGAAGTGGACTTTGATATTATCGATGTCCGTTTGGGATTTCAAGCTTTGGAATAGGTTTGTATCGTGATTTGACTTGTACATAAAGTTTGACGTCATTCCGGAATGTTTAAGAATGATTTATACGCATTCAGTGAAGTTTGAAAGTTTAAAAAAGGATTTCGATCATCGATTCATAGTTTTGATGTTATTCGTGGTGTTTCGAGCCTTTGGATAAGGTATTGGGACTTGTTGGTGTGATTGGACGGGGTTCCGGGGACCTCGGGTGTGTTTCGGGTGGTTTTAGACCATTTTTCCCTATTTTGCAACTGTTGATAATAATGTCTGATTTTGTCCTTCACGAACGCAAAGAGATTCACGCATTCGAAGAAGATGGATTTTGGCTGCTGTGATATTGTGCTTCGCATTCACAACTATTGTCTCGTGTTCGCGAAGGTTTGTACGACAAGGCTTCGCATTCGCGATTCCATGAGCGCGTTCGCGATGAAGAGGCTGGCCTGGTGGTGGACTTGGTCTTTGCGTTCGTGATGGGCAGGCTAGTAAAGCTTAGCGTTTGCTTGCCATTTCTCGCGTTCACGTAGAGGAATTGTGGAGCAGAAGGTGGTTGTGCTTCACGAACGCGAGGGACTTGCCACGTTCGCGAAAAAGGGTCAATTAGGCAGTGTATAAGTTTACAAAAATGGGTTTTAGTTCATTTTATCTCAATTCTTCCATGGGAGTGAGCTTGGGGTGATTTTGAAGTCCCATTTCATCATCCATCATGTGGTAAGTGAATTCCTACACATTGTGAGCTAAATACATGAGTTATATATGGATTTAAACATAAAAATTTGTAAAAAATTATGAAATTTTTGAAGAAAACCTAGAAATTGATTTTTTGGATTTTGATCATGAAATTGGATATGGAATTGGGAATATATTATATATTCGAGTTCTTGGAGTTATGGGTAATGTTTATCTTTGAAAAATTTTGGAATTCGGGCACGTGGACCCGATTGTTGACTTTGTTGACTTTTCGAGCGGAATTGAAAATTATTATAAATTGATTAATTATGAGTGTTGGAGTATATTTTTATCGGTTGTTGTTTGACTAGTTTCGGATTGATGGGCATTGGTTTGAGGTGTTAGAGAGGCGTTGGAGCCGGTTATGGAACTCCGAAGCGAATCAAGTCTCTTGTCTAACCTTGTGAGGGGGAAACTACCCCCATGTATTAAATTATTATGTGCTACTGTCACGACCCAAAATTCAACTAGTCGTGATGACATCTAACCTAATCCGCTAGGTAAGCCAATTAACAACTAACTGATTCCAATGAAATTAATGAGGCAATTAATTAAAAGAAAATATCTGAAACTGATACATTTCCCCAAGAATTGGTAATACAAATCATGAGCTTCTAAGCTTAGAATTTACAAAGTTGGTAGGAAATAAATACATCATCTATTCCAAATGTACAAAAACAGATTTGTATAAATCTAAGGGTACCATGAACAAGAGGCAGCTACAACCGGAATGCAGGCATATCTTCAGTTCCAACTCCCGTCGATCACAGCAACATGAACAACCAACATCTGCACGCAAGGTGTAGAAGTGTAGTATGAGTACAACCGACCCCATGTACTCAATAAGTAACAAACCTAACCTTAGGTTGAAAGTAGTGACGAGCTGGAATAAAGGTCGGGTCCAACACCAATAGCCAACAATAATTCATAACAATATAATGCAAGTAATAAAAGAAGTATCTCAGAAATAAAATGCTCAGCTTAATCATGATTCCTGAAAATAGTTATGCCTTTCAAGTATATCATTGAAAACCCAAATCATTTACCGAAGTCGCCAAAATATGAGTAAGTTTGAAAACAATAATTTTCCCAAAAATCCTTTCAACAATAAATAAGATGTTGCATTTTTCTTTCAAGATAGAAATTTCATGGTTACAGATAAGATCAGGTAACTACACATTACCACAGGAATAACAAAGTTACAATTCACACGGTGCATGCCCACACGCCCGTTACCTAGCATGTGCATAACCTTAACACCAATCACATAGCACATAATTCGGGATTTCAAACCCTCTGCACTAAGTTTAGAAGACTTACTTACCTCGAACAAGCCGAATCCAATGCCGAGCAAGTTAAACAATGCTCCAGAAATTCTATTCTGCGCGTATCAACTTCCGAACACTTTCTATCTCCTTAATTCAAGCCAAACAATCTGTATCTATTCAAACAACGCGCAAATTAATCACAATTTACTCCAATGCTTACAATTAACAATTTATAAAAATTCCCAATTACGCTTGAAAAATCAAGAGAAGGGCCTATATCTCGGAATCCGACGAAACTCACAAAATCCGACAACCCATTCAATTACGAGTTCAACCATACTAATTTACTCAAATCCGACTCTGAATCGATGATCAAATCTCGAAAATTAATTTTATGAAATTGTAGAAAATTCCTCCGATTTATGTTGAAATCAATAATCTACTGCTATAATGTAATGCCATCCATGAAGTAAAATACCCCGAATAGTTAGCAAACGTAGTAGTAGTCCCTAAGAAAGGAAACAAACTTAGAATGCATGTAGATTACAAAAATCTAAATAAAGCATGCCCCAAGGATTCTTTTCCTTTGCCTAATATCGATCGCATGATCGATGCGACGACCGGCCACGAGTGTCACGCCCCAAAACCGAGGAGCGCGACCGGCGCTCAACCGAGTGAACCCAACCAAGCAAGCCTGTTAGATTCCTTCTACCCAAACTCATCCATGAATAAGGAGAATATGTGTTTTTCCTAATTATACAATAAAGTGGTCATGTCTGCAATTACTAATTTCTTACCATAAATTTCACCATTTTTAATGTCTCAAATGGACAAGTAATACAACCACTACATAGCATAGTTTGTCTTTTCCAGTACCAATACACAACCCACACTATGTCTATGGAGCCTCTATAGATAAAGAAGAGTACAACGATAATGCCGGCAACAAGGCCCCGACTATACCTCAACCATAATACATAAAGAACAAAAGATACATGCCCCCGGGATGAAGTGGGGCTCACCAAGTCAGCTGGGAAGAAGATGTACTGCTATCACTGATCAATGTCTCCTACTGTGGAACCACCTGCATCCATTTAAAGATGCAGCGCCCTCGACAAAAGGGACGTTAGTACTGTCGAATAGTACTAGTATGAAAACTAAACACCAATTTAAGAATTTATAAATACAAGATAATTATGATGAACCAGTGCGACAATAAAATAATATAGATAACTGTCTCAACCATAGCAAGCTTATTAAAAGCTATTAACAACATTTATAGGATTTAAGATGAGATCCTCTATAACCATCTTCATACAAAGCGGCCCCGCCGCCTCACCCGATGTATGCAGGTGGAGGTGTATGTACAATACCACAACTTTAATCAAGCAGCCCTGCCACCTCGCCTCAATGTATGCGGGTGGATGTATAACCACAGTACCAAGAACCTACACAAAGAGGCTATGCCGCCTCACCCCAATGTATGCGAGTGAAAATGCATCAACGATACCAATACCAACACAAAATGGCTATGCCGCCTCACCCCAATGTATGCGGTTGGTGGTGCCACAACAATACCAAAACTAGACACAAAGAGGTCGTACCGTCTCACCCCAATATATATGCGGGTGGAGGTGTATCCCAATCACAATCTCTATACCATAATCCCCACACAATGCGATCATGCCGCCTCACCCCAATGTATGCGGGTAGAGGTGTTCCACAATCACAATCTCTATACAACTTGGCATAATAACTTTCACATAAATCACGACTAGAAATTATAACATGTGGATACGTAATCCATGGTTTGGGGCACATCCTCAATTTATAATGCAATATGATACGAGCATTTGAAATACTAATTGAACATATATCTTCATCACAAAACTTATCGGAATACTCGGTTTATAATCACCATCTCGGAACTTACAAGGATAATGAGAATCACAATTCTTAAAGAAGAGTTTAGCCAACATACCTCAATTGAGCTTCCTTAAACTCTAAAACGTTCCAGAATTCTTAACAACTTTAATCTATTTTAGAAATATAATAAATTGAACTACAATTAGGAAGATGATTATGGTTCTAGTTCATTTGAGCATTTTATCAAATACTAGGTGTGCATTAAGGTTTCAAGGCCCTTTTATGGAGGATTCCATCATCCCACAACCCAATCTTTACCATTTTTAGCTCAACAATCTTCCTACACCCTTTGATAACACATGCATGTAAAATAACCAATCCTCTTGCCTAGAAATTATCTTGCTTATTATCTATTTCTACACAAAATTTGAAATTGAGGGTTAGGGTATAGAATCTTACCTCTAGGATGAAGACCTAGTGAGCTTCCCTTCTTAATCTTTCAAAACTTGGGCAAGAATTGAAGGACAAATATTGGAGAACACCTTTTCACTTTAGGGCACCCTCTCTCACTCTAAAATGTCAGATTATGTCTCAAAAATGGCCCAAAGAGGGTATTTAACGAAATAGGGTCGGGTTTTAAAAACCCAAAAATGGAGCTCCGGAACAAGGTATACGATCGCATAACCGATATGCGGATCGCATATCGGTCGCATAATTGGTTACAAAATAGCCAAAAGAACTGTCTGTGTATGCGATCACTATGCAGTCCGCATAACTATTAAGCGGCCGCATAATGCACCGCATAATAGTTATGCGGTCGCATAGTCGACAGCATAGTTGCTTCCAACTGACCCAATTAACTGCCTCACTCTACGGTCATTATGCGGTCCGTAGAGTGGTTCTGCGGTCGCATAATGGACCGCAGAAATGTATTTTTCCGCCAAATATTTTTCTTTACTTTCCAGTATATTGTTCAACCCATTGTTTCGCCACGTAAGCCTAGTCCGACACCATGAAACATTATTTTCTTTGCAAAAATTTACTGGGCTTAACACTTAAGTATTTTGAAATTTTTCCGGGGTGTTTCAACGAGATCCTTATTTTTCTCGATGCCTATTCCGGGTACAACTAAATACAGATGAACCCGGATGATCAGAAAAAGACCTCGTTCATCACTAAATATGGTACCTACTTCTATAATGTAATGCCATTTGGATTAAAAAATGCTGGTGCCACTTATCAACGCATAGTAAATCGGATGTTCGAAGAACAAATAAGGAAATCTATGGAAGTTTCCATTGATGATATGCTAGTTAAGTCCCTGCGAGCAGAGGACCATTTAAAGTAATTGCAGGAAACTCTCAGTATATTGAAGAAATACAACATGAAGCTGAACTTGGAAAAATGCGCATTCGGGGTCGGGTCAGGCATATTTCCCGGTTTCATGGTATCCAACCGAGGAATCGAGATTAATCCCGACAAGATCGAAGCTATCGATGACATCACGGTAGTAGACAACGTAAAGGTTGTGCAGAGGTTAACCAGGCGCATAACCACCCTGGGGAGAATCATCTCGAGGTCTTCCGATAAGGGTCACCAATTTTTCTCGTTGCTAAAGAAAAACAACAACTTCACGTGGACTCTGGAATGCCAGTAGGACTTGGAAGAGCTTAAACGGTACTTATCAAGCCCGCCGCTACTTCACACGCCGAGGGAAAATAAACAACTTTACTTGTATTTGGCAGTATCGGAGGTAGCGGTAATTGGAGTCCTAGTCCGAGAAGAACGAGGTACGCAATTTCCTATTAATTATGTTTGTCAGACTTTAGGTGAGGTTGAAACTAGGTATCCCCATCTAGAAAAATTGGCACTTTCTTTGATAAGTGGCTCTAGGAAACTAAAACCATAATTTTAATGTCACCCCATATGTGTTGTAACAACTTATCCACTTCGAAATATTTTGCATAAACCCAAGCTTTCAGGACGGTTGGCCAAATGGGCCGTAGGTATCAGCGGGTATGATAGTTAATATCAACCGTGAACAATCATTAAGTCTCAAATTTTAGCAGACTTCGTGGCTGACTTCACACTGGCCCTAGTACCTGAGGTTGAAAGAGAGATGTTGGTGAACTCGGGTACGTCCTCGGGAATCTAGACCCTCTTTACGAACGATGCTTCGAACGCAAAAGGGTCCGGACTCGGCATCATATTATAACCACCCACAGGCAGCGTGGTTAGACAATCTATTAGAACTGTGAAATTGACTAACAACGAGGCCGAATATGAGGCCATGATTGTAGGTCTTGAACTAGCCAAAGGCTTGGGAGCGGGGGTGATCGGAGCCAAATGCGACTCCCTCCTCGTGGTGAATCAGGTTAACGGAACCTTTGAAGTTAGGGAAGAACGAATACAAAGATACCTAGATATGTTACAAGTAACTTTTCACCGATTTAAGGAGTGGACTTTGCAACATGTGCCTCGACATCAGAATAGTGAGGCCGATGACCTCGCAAACTTAAGGTCATCGGTCGAGGACAACGAGTTCAGTTTGGGGGCCGTCATGCAACTCATAAGGTCAGTAGTTGAAGAAGGCCACACCGAGATAAACTCCACAAGCTTGACCTGGGATTGGAGAAATAAATACATAGAGTATTTCAAAACTGGAAAGCTTCCCTCATGTCCAAAAGAATCGAGGACCCTGTGCATGAAGGCAGCACGATTCACCTTGTCCGAAGACGGAACCTTGTTCAGAAGAATGTTAGATGGTCCACTAGCAATATGTTTAGGACCAGGAGACATTGGGTATATTCTGAGGGAAGTACACAAGGGCACTTGCGAAAATCACTCCGGTGCTGAATCATTGGTTTAAAAGGTAATCAGAGCCGGCGTTTACTAGATCGATATGGAAAAAGATGCGACAAAGTTTGTTCGAAAATGTGACAAATGCCAAAGGAATGAACCAATGATTCACCAATCCGGGGAACTGCTCCATTCGGTCTTGTCACCATGGACATTCATGAAGTGGGGAATGGACATCATTGGCCCTCTTCCATGGGCACCATGTAAAGCTCAATTTCTTTTATTTATGACTAACTATTTTTCTAAGTGGGTTGAAGCACATGTCTTCAAGAAAGTTAGGGAGAAGGAAGTCATCGACTTTATTTGGGATCACATCATATGTCGATTCAGGATGCCATCCGAAATTGTGTGTGATAACGGGAAACAGTTCATCGGCAGCAAAGCGACCAAATTTCTTGAAGATCATAAGATCAAAAGAATCCTATAAACACCTTATCATCTTACCGGGAACGGGCAAGCCGGATTGACCAACAAAACCATCATCCAAAATCTTAAGAAGAGGCTAACTGACGCCAAAGGAAAGTGGAAGAAAATTTTGCCCGAAGTTCTTTGGGCATACTGCACAACCTCGAAGTCCAGTATTAGGACTACCCCATTCTCATTAGTTTATGGCACCGAAGATCTAATACCGATCGAAGTCGGAGAGCCGAGTATCAGGTTCAGATATACAATAAAGGAATCAAATGACGAGGCCATGAATACGAGCCTAGACGAACTATTGGATAAAAGGCGTGAAGCCACCCTCGATCGATTGACCGCCCAAAAGCAACAGATCGAGAGATACTACAATCAAAGATCCAATCTTCGATATTTTAACGTCGGGGACTTAGTGCTAAGGAAAGTAACCCTCAACACATGAAATCCAAACGAATGGAAATTGGGTACGAATTGGGAAGGACTCTACCAAATTCTCGAGGTCATAGGAAAAGGGTCCTACACACTCGAAACGATGAATGGGGAATAACTACCAAGCAATTAGAACATATATCACCTAAAACGGTATTACTGCTAAGGTACGACCCCTTTCTATTTCCTTTTTATTTTAGACTAACACTTGCAGGTGGTCAACAAGAGACGACGGTGGATGTTTCGGTGAACGACACAAAGTATTTAGGTCTGAAAGCACATGTTTCACTCTTTTTCCCTTGGAACGATTTTGTACCAAATGGGTTTTTCGACGAGGTTTTTAATAGGAAATAATGAATCGTGCTAACTCAGAATCAAGCCCGATTATGAATCGGTACCGAAGATCAATTCAACAATATCCAAGGTTCCTTTTCAATCAACCTCGAATACTAGGGAGCTACCCTCGGATATGCATTATATTCGAATATCAACTCTAGCTAGGAAACTATTTCATAAATAGAGGGTCTCGATAGATAGTATTTATTGTAAGGGTCAAACGGTCAAAAATGAACCGTGCCCGCGTAGATTGCTCAAGCCCTGTTTTGATCGAAAATAAAGAGAAGTACTTTCCTTGCAAACATCTTATGATTTAAAAACTCTCTGTACATCTATTAAAGAGCTTCGTACTTCCGAAAATAACGAGCCCAAGGGAAATACTTAACCGGAATATGAACGGTCGCTCTCTCACTCAGGGACTACCGTCCGACTCAAACATCCCAAGTCATTGGGCCTCGGGAGCAAAAGACCTAATAGGCCACTCCCCAATTTCTAAAGTTCACGGCCACCCCACTCGGGGACTATTATCTCGGGCAAGCCCGGATAAAACGGGAACACAAGCCCAATGGGTGGCTCCCAAACTAAAAGGCTACGACCAATTTAACACGGATCGGAGACATCCGAAATCCGTAACAGAATTAGGCCTTCGAAAAAGAAAGAAATTCTTTCACAACCGGATCTAAAGGCTACTCTCGGCAAAGTTTCAAACCTAAGATGTTTTTGGGGAAAAACTTTGGTAACATCGAACCCCAATACCGCCTTAAGCTAGAAAGGCAATAAAGGCAAGGTTTGTTCGAACCCTCGAACACAACCTTATTGTTTCATGCTAAGGCATGTCAACTTTTGTGAATAAAAATAATAAAGCAAATGAAACATATGAGAGTTGAAAGGGAAAGAAAAGCCTTATATTTATATGCAATAGTTTTTTACAAAGTCCAAATCGGCCTAATGCAAAAGTTACAACAGCCAAAAACGGCCTCAGAAAAAATGCAAAAACAATATAGAAACTTTAAAGTCCTAAGTCAATTGGTCTTCATCGGAGGTTTCATCTCCATCCTCGGGATCTTTCCCATCTTTGGATTCACTTGAGCTCTCGGATTCTTCCTCAAGGAAGGCCAACCTCCGGGCCCTGGCTTCCTCTACTTTGGCATTTTCGATTTCTGCCATAATATCGAAGCCCTGGGCATGAACTCCCTTGAGGGCTTTCCTTCGAGCTTGCCATTTTGCATGATCCACCATGCTCTTGGCTTTGGCCTGTATGGCCTCGACGTCGACCTTAAACTAGGCCACTTTAGCATCAGCTTTTGTGTTGTCCACGGCCACCTCAGAACTGGCCACAACCACCTCAGATCTGTCTACTTCGAGTTCGTTGGCCAAGCTTGCGTTATCATAAATGGCCAAATCCAACTGCGACTGAAGCTCCTTGATTTTCTCGACCTGCTCTGTGGCCTTCTCTTTTGCAGCTTGGAGCTAGGTCTCGAGCGACTCCAATTGTGCTTGGATGGTTTTCTTTTTCGAGGCTAGGATGTCCATGTTCTTTTTCAATTCTTCCTCCTTGTCCTGTATCACATCTACCTGCATCTGGAACCGTTCGATTCGTTCATCACAGATTAGTCTTCCTCAGTCACCAAGCATCTAAGGTAGCTAGAAATCTCCATGGGGAGGGGGGGAGAGAAAACTCGGGCATCCTCTGGGACAGAAAGCACTATGGCCGGGGTTAACACATGGGGCCGGGAATCGGTCCACCAGTTTTCGGCTTGATAAAACCTGGTAGTGCCCTATGATGGTACTTTCTTAGGTACCTGTAAACCACCAAACCCAGTGACATCCTCCGAGGCAGAAGACTCGAACCCATCCAAGAAGCCATGGATATCAGTCACCCCCTGAAGACCCTCGTAAGTGTGTCCATCCATCATATTGGCCTCACAGATCACAAAGTCCGAAACCCGAGGGGATCCTGAAATATCGATCACTCCGAGCTCGTCCCTCGGGACATCTTCCGTTGGCCGGGAAGCCTCGTCCCCGGTATCTCTCTCGACAATCTCTGATTGGGACGGAGTGGCCTCAATGCTTTCTGGTTCAGGAACTTTGGCCAAAGCTCCCTCATCAACCTCCGCCTATTCGGAGGACTTTTGTATCGAAGCACCAGTACGCACATGTGCCACTAATTTGGAATTATCTTCCTCTTCTCCTTCTTCGGACTCATCCCTTAATTGATGGATTAAGTACGAAGGCATAGCAATAGTGTCCCCCTTGGGCTTGCGAGACTTCCTCGCTGGTTTTTTCTTTTTCGAGCCCGGGGAACGCGTTCTCTTCTTCTCTTTGGCCTGCTTCGGAGTAGGTGGAAGTACCTCTTCGTAACTAGATAAGGACCTCATTGCAACATCCTTCCTGAGGCTTACAAAGGAAAAGAAGGGAGTAAGCTCGAGAAGAAGCCCAAACGATAACCGTTCTAAGAGAGAAACTTACCATGATTGCGGTCCTCCTATCGACCCTTTGATAACTCCATCCAAGCACGCTCGGAGTATGGTTTCTGCAACACCAGGCACTCTACCCATTGCTTGAGTTCCTGAATCAGGTCTGGCACCTAGGGCACAATTGTAATACCAAAAAACATAGATGAGGAAATAATATAAGAAGTAAAAGAGCAAAATTGAACATTCAAGGCAAAATACTAATCACAATTCATGTTCCATTGTCACGACCCAAAATTTCCCACCGACGGGACCGTGATGACGCCTAACATTTCACTTGCTAGGCAACCCAACGTTAGAAAATCGTTAAACCAATTCCTTATCTCCATTCAATAAATAACAATAATTAACTAAGATGAAATATAATAAGTGCGGAATATCATAAAACTATATTAATTACTACCACCCGGATCTGGAGTCACAATTCACGAGCATTCTAGAATTTACCATAAGTAATAGTCTGAAAGAAATACAACTGTATAAATGAAAGAAAATAGTAGGACATAAAAGATAGATGGGGACTTCAAGGTTTGTGAACGCCGACAGATCTACCTTGAGTTTCCGGACAGCGGACCAGTAGCAAATCTCGATCAACCTGAGCTGGTATCAAAATCTGCACAGAAAGTGCAGAGTGCAATATCAGTACAACCGACCCCATGTACTGGTAAGTGTCGAGCCTAACCTCGGCGAAGTAGTGACGAGGCTAGGACAAGACACCCATATATAACCTGAACAGTATAATCATGCTAGTGGCAACAACAGTAAATAAAGCAATAACACAGAAATAATGGGAAGGGGACATACAATGGGGGAATACAACATAAAGAGTGAGAATAATGAAAAGGCAGAATTAAACAGAAAATCCTTAAACGAATCTAGCAATTAAAACAGCAAAGGAAAACTGCACGGCATCACCCTTCGTGCTTTTACTCTCAACCTCACCAAATAAATAAATAGAACGGCATGGCATCACCCTTCTTTCTTTTTACTATTCCTCACAATATAAATAATGCATGCACGGCATCACCCTTCGTGCTTTACACTCCCACTCACCAATAACAAAATCAATAACAATGGATAGATAAGAGTATCACAAAGAAATCAGTATTTTACCCATAATCAATAGCACAATGTAATCTCAACCTTGAATCCATATTTGAAAGTTACCAAATCTCAGTGAAACCCGATATGAGTCACTCATCATTTCAAATAACCCGATAAGCATGGATAGTAAAGTTTAAGGCTACAAAATAGACAAGAATAGAATTTCACTCACATGCTATGACTCGACAACGACGTATAGATGCTCGTCACCTTACCTATACATCGTATTTAACAACCAAACACGTAGCAAATGAACACATAATACCTATTCCCTCAAGCCAAAGTTAGACACGACACTTACCTCGCTCCGAAGGCCACTAAATTCTCAATCACAGCCTTTCCTTTGGAATTCATCTCCAAACCACTCGTATCTATTCAAAAATGACTCAATACTATCAAACATTGCTAAAGGAATCAACTTTAATGAATAATTACAGATTTCCCAAATTTTCCTCCAAAAAAGTCAAAAATCGACCCCGGGCCCACTTGGTCAAAACCCGAGGTTCGGACCAAAATTCATTTACCAATTCACCCCCGAGCCCAAATATGTAATTGGTTTTGGAATTCGACCTCAAATCGAGATCTAAATCCCTAAATTCCCGAAATCCCTAATTTCTACCCTAACCCCTAATTCTATCATGAACACTCTAGATTTTAGGTTGAATTCTTGTAAAATGAAGTAAAAGATTGAAAGAAACGAGTTAAGGAACACTTACCTATAATTTGGGGAAGACAATGTCCTTGAAAAATCTCCCTAGGCCTCTTATCCTTTTGAAACTAGAAGAAAAATGGCTGGAGTCCGAATTAAATGAACTCACTGTCCAGCATCCTTCGCACCTGTGCATCCGCACGTGCGGACAGGACGTACGCTTCTGCGGAAAAGGACTGGCCCAACTGGGGCCACATCTGCGGACAGGGTTCCGCTTCTCCGGTCTCGCTCCTGCGGAGAGGAGTCCGCATCTGCGGAAAAAATAAAGTCCAAGCCTTAGTCGCACCTGCGAGGCTATCGCTCGCACCCGCGACCAAAGGCTCGCAGATGTGGGCACACCAGATTTGGTGTACCAGCAGCCTTGTTGAGGTTTGAAATCAACTCGCTTATTGCCTGAATGGCACCCGAGCCCTCGGGGCTCCAAACCAAGCATGCACGTAAGTCTAAAAATATCATACGGACTTGCTCGCATGATAGAATCGCCAAAACAACACCTAGAACTACGTATTTAGTACGAAATCAAATGAAATTCTCAAGAACACTTTAAAATTTCTATTTTCTCAACTGGACGTCCGAATCACGTCAAATCAACTCTGTTTCTCACCAAATTTCACAGATAAGTCTTAAATATCATAATGAACCTGTACCGGGCTCCAAAACCTAAATACGAACCCAATACTAACAATGCCAAATATCAATCAATTCTTAAAAACAAATAATTTTCAAACTTTTAATTTTCATCAAAAATTCATAATTCAAGCTAGGGACCTCCGAATTCGATTCTGGGCATACGCCCAGGTTCATAATTCAATACAGACCTACCGGGACTATCAAAGTACAGATCTGGACCCGTTTACCAAAAATGTTGACCGAAATCAATTAAAATCAACTTTTAAGGAAAAAATTCTTATTTTCATTAGTTTTCAACATAAAAGCTTTTCGGAAACCAGCCCGGACTGCGCACGCAAATCAAAGAAGGTAAAAATGAGATTTTTAAGGCGTAAGAGCGCAGATTCGAGTTCTAAAACATAAGATGACCTTTTGGGTCATCACATTCTCCACCTCTAAAATAACCGTTCGTCCTAGAACAGACATAGAAAAGTACCTGGGCTGGTGAAAAAGTGGGGATATCTACTCTGCCTATCGGACTCGGATTCCCAAGTAGCTGCCTCAATAGGCTGACCTCTCCATTGCACTCGAACTGAAGGGTAACTCTTTGATCTCAACTGGTGAACTTGCCGGGCTAGAATTGCCACCGGCTCCTCCTCGTAAGTCAAATCCTTGTCCAACTGGACAGAGCTGAAATCTAACACACGAGACGGATCGCCGTGATACTTTCGAAGCATGGACACATGGAATACCGGATGAACAGCTGCTAAACTAGGTGGCAAAGAAAGCCTGTAAGACACTTCTCCCATTCTCTCCAGAATCTCAAAAGGTCCGATATACCTAGGGCTCAACTTGCCCTTCTTTATGAACCCCATTACACCCTTCATGGGTGATACCCAAAGTAATACTCTCTATCCGACCATGAATGCAACATCACAAACTCTACGGTCGGCATAACTCTTCTGCCTGGACTGAGCTGTGCGACGTCGATCCTGAATAATCTTGACCTTATCCAAGGCATCCCGTACTAAGTATGTGCCCAACAACCGAGCCTCTCCGTCCTCGAACCACCCAACTGGCGACCGACACTGCCTACCATATAATGCCTCATAGGGAGCCATCTGAATGCTCGTCTGGTAGCTATTGTTGTAGGCGAACTCTGCAAGGGGTAAGAACTGATCCCACGATCCTCCGAAGTCTATAACACAAGCGTGGAGCATATCCTCCAAGATCTGAATAGTACACTCGGACTGCCCGTCCGTCTGAGGATGAAATGATGTGCTCAACTCAACCCGCGTACCCAACTCATGCTGAACTGCCCTCCAAAAGTGCGAGGTAAACTACGTTCCTCGATTAGAAATGATAGACACGGGCACACCGTGAAGATGGACGATCTCACGAATGTAAATCTCTGCCAACCGATCCGAGGAATAGGTAACTGCCACATGAATGAAATGCGCTGACTTAGTCAGTCTGTCCACAATAACCCAAACTCCATCGAACTTTCTCTGAGTCCGTGGGAGTCCAACAACAAAATCCATAATGATACGCTCCCATTTCCACTCAGGAATATCTAACCTCTGAAGTAAACCACCAGGTCTCTGATGCTCACACTTTACCTGTTGGCAATTTAGGCACCGAGCTACATAGGCAACTATGTCCTTCTTCATTCGCCTCTACCAATAATGCTATCTCAAGTCCTGATACATCTTGGCGGTGCCCAGCGGGACTCCTCAAGGATCAACTCACGAAGTCCATCCATATTAGGCACACAAATACGACCCTACATCCTTAAAACTCCGTCATCTCTAACAGTAACCTGCTTGGCACCACCGTGTCACACTGTGTCTCTAAGGACAAGTAAATGAGGATTGTCATCCTGCCAATCTCTGATGCGCTCAAACAAAGAAGACCGAGCAACTGTACAAGCTAGAACACGACTGGGCTCAGAAACATCTAACCTCACGAACTGGTTGGCCAAGGCCTGAACGTCCAATGCAAGCGGTCTCTCACTAACTGGAATATATGCAAGGCTACCCATACTGACTGACTTTCTACTCAAAGCATCAGCCACCACATTGGCCTTCCCGGGATGATACAATATGGTGATATCATAGTCTTTCAATAGCTCCAGCCACCTCCTCTGCCTCAAGTTGAGTTCCTTCTGCTTGAACAAATACTGCAAGCTCCGATGATCAGTGAGTACCTCACATGGCACGCCGTAAATATAGTGCCACCAAACCTCATTACACCCTTCATGGGTGATACCCGAAGTAACACTCTCTCTCCGACCATGAGCGCAACATCACGAACTCTACGGTCGACATAACTCTTCTGCCTGGACTAAGCTGTGCGAAGTCAATCCTAGATAATCTTGACCTTATACAAGGAATCCTGTACTAAGTCTGTGCCTAACAATAGAGCCTCTCCCGGCTCGAACCACCCAACTGGCGACCGACACCGCCTACCATATAATGCCTTATAGGGAGCCATCTGAATGCTCGACTGGTAGCTGTTGTTGTAGGCAAACTCTGCAAGGGGAAAGAACTGATCCTATGATCCTCCAAAGTCTATAACACAAGCACAGAGCATATCCTCCAAGATCTGAATAGTTTGCTCAGACTGCCCGTCCGTCTGAGGATGAAACGCGGTGCTCAACTCAACCCGCGTACCCAACTCATGCTAAACTGCCCTCCAAAAGTGCGAGATAAATTGCGTACCTCGATCAGAAATGATAGTCACGGGCACACAGTGAAGACGGACGATCTCGCGAATATAAATCTCTGCTAACCGTTCTGAGGAATAGGTAACTGCCACAGGAATGAAGTGCGCTGACTTATTCAGCCTGTCCACAATGACCCAAACTGCATCGAACTTCCTCTGAGTCCGTGGGAGTCCAACAACAAAATCCAGAGTGATACGCTCCCACTTCCACTTAGAAATTTCTAAGCTCTGAAGTAAACCACCAGGTCTCTGATGGTCACACTTTACCTGCTGGCAATTTAGGCACCGAGCTACATAGGCAACTATGTCCTTCTTCATTCTCCCCCACCAATAATGCTGCCTCAAGTCCTGATACATCTTGGCGGCGCCCGGATGAATATAATACCGGGAATTGTGGGACTCTTCAAGGATCAACTCACGAAGTCCATCCATATTAGGCACACAAATATGACGCTGCATCCTCAAAACTCCGTCATCTCCAACAATAACCTGCTTGGTACCGCCATGCTGCACTGTGTCTGTAAGGACAAATAAATTCGGATCGTCATCCTGCCGCTCTCTGATGAGCTCAAACAAAGAAGACCGAGCAACTGTATAAGATAGAACACGGCTGGGCTCAGAAACATCTAACCTCACAAACTGGTTGGCCAAGGCCTGAACATCCAATGCAAGCGGTCTCTCACCAACTGGAATATATACAAGGCTACCCATACTGACTGACTTCCTACTCAAAGCATCGGCCACCACGTTGGCCTTCCCGTGATGATACAATATGGTGATATCATAGTCTTTCAATAGCTCCAGCCACCTCCTCTGCCTCAAATTGAGTTCCTTCTGCTTGAACAAATACTGCAAGCTCCGATGATCAGTGAATACCTCACATGGCACGCCGTAAAGATAGTGCCTCCAAATCTTCAGCAAGTGAACAATGGCTGTCAGTTCTAGATCACGAACAGGGTAATTCTTCTTGTGAACCTTCAGCTGCCGCGAAGCATATGCAATAATCTTGCCACCCTGCATCAATACCGCACCCAGACCAATACGGGATGCGTCATAGTATACTGTTTAAGATCCTGAACCTGTGGGTAACACCAATATCGGTGCCGTAGTCAAAGAAGTCTTGAGCTTCTGAAAGCTCGCTTCACACTTGTCTGACTACCTGAATGGGGCACCCTTCTGGGTCAATCTGGTCAACGGGGCAGCTATGGATGAAAACCTCTCCATCAATCGACAGTAATAGCCCGCCAAACCCAGGAAACTACAGATCTCTATAGCTGATGTGGGTCTAGGCCAGTTCTGGACTGCCTCAATCTTCTTAGGATCCACCTAAATACCCTCTACTGATACCACGTGACCCAAGAAAGCAACTGAACTCAACCAAAACTCGCATTTTGAGAACTTAGCATATAACTGGCTATCTTTCAGAGTCTGAAGAACGATCCGAAGGTGTTGCTCATGCTCCTCTCGACTGTGGAAGTAGATCAAGATATTATCAATAAACACAACCACAAAGGAATCCAAGTAGGGTTTGAACACTCGGTTCCTCAAATCCATGAATGCTGCAGGGGCATTTGTCAGCCCTAATGACATCACTAGAAACTCATAATGCCCATACCGAGTTCGAAAAGCTATCTTATTAACATCGGATGCCCTAATCCTCAACTGATGGAAGTCAGATCTCAAATCAATCTTTGAAAACACCATGGCACCCTGAAGCTGATCAAATAAAGCATCAATCCTCATCAATGGATACTTGTTCTTGATGGTGGCTTTGTTCAGCTGCCGATAATCTATACACATCCTCATCGATCCATCTTTTTTCTTCACAAACAATACAAGTGCACCCCAGTGCGAGACACTAGGTCTAATAAAGCCCTTATCAAGCAAATCTTGCAACTGCTCCTTCAATTCTTTCAACTCTGGCAGGGCCATGCGATATGGCAGAATAGAAATAGGATGAGTGCCCGGAGCCAAATCAATGCAAAAATTAATATCCCTATCGGGTGGCATCCCCGGCAGGTCTGCAGGAAACACCTTTGGAAACTCACGAACAACCAGCACCGAATCTATGGAAGGAACCTCCGCACTAGAATTGCGGACATAAGCCAAATAAGCTAGACACCCCTTCTCGACCATATGCCGAGCCTTCACAGAAGAGATAACACTGCTGGCAGAATGGAAAAGATTCCCTCTCCACTCTAATCGAGGCAACCTCCGCAAGGCTGAGGTCACCGTTTTGGCGTGACAATCTAGTATAGCATGATAAGGTGACAGCCAATCCATACCTAGTATGACATCAAAATTAACCATGTCAAGAAGTAGAAGATCTACACGAGTCTCAAGACTCCCAAGGGTGACCACACACGAACGATAAACACGATCTACAACAATAGCATCTCCCACTGGTGTGGACACATACACAGGAGCACTCAAAGAATCACGGGGAACAACCAAATAGGAAGCAAAATAGGATGAAACATAAGAGTAAGTAGATCCCGGATCAAATAGAACTGAATCATCTCTACTGCAAATTGTGACAGTACCTGTGATAACAACGTCAGATGACTCAGCCTCAGGCTTGGCTGGGAAAGCATAACACCGGGGCTGGGCCCGACCACCCTGAACTACGTCCCTGTGATGGCCTCTAACTGGCTGGTCTCCACCTCTAACAGCCTGACCTCCACCTCTAACAGTCTAGCCTCTACCTCTGGCTGCCTGACCCCTGCCTCTGGCTGGCTGAGCAGGTGGTGCAGCAACTGGTGTTGGGACCATGGCACGCGAACTCTGATGCCGTGAGTTGCCCGTTGCTCAAGGTCAAAATCTAAGCAATGTGCCTCGGATCACCACAAATATAACATAACTTTAGCTGCTGTGACTGCTGACCCTGAAGCTGGCCTTGTCGACCTGAATAACCACCCTGATAACTCTGGAGTGGAGGTGCACTAATAGGAGTTGGTGGTGCACTGTAGGCTAGCTGGTCGGAATAATGCATCTGAGGGCCACGACCACCTGAGGCACCATGGGATGCCTGGAGCACTGAATGAAACGGCCTGGGAGGATGGCCTTTACCAAAAGTACTCATGCATCTAGGTGAGGCACCACTGAACTCGCCGGAATGACGAGGTCTCTTGTCAGACCCCTGACCTCCCTGAGTAAGAACCAGTTCGACTCTTCTGGCGACATTAGCAGCCGCCTAAAAAGAAATCTCACTCCCCGTCTCCTTAGCCATCTGCAATTTGATAGGTTGAGCAAGTCCATCAATAAACCTCCTCACCCTCTCTCTCTCTCGGTGGGAAGCAGAAGAATAGCATGACGGGCTAAATCCACAAAACGGGTCTCATACTGAGTAACAGTCATACTGCCCTACTGGAGATACTCAAACTGACGGCGACGCTCCTCTCTCAATGTAATAGATAGAAACTTCTCTATGAAGAGCTGAGAGAACTGGTCCCAAGTAAGAGCAGGTGACCCAGCTGGTCTGGTCAACAAGTAATCTCTCCACCATTTCTTGGCGGAACAAGTCATTTGAAATGCAGCAAAATCGACCCCATTGGTCTCCACTATACCCATGTTCCGTAAACCCTCGTCACAGTTGTGAAGATACTCCTGGGGATCCTCCGAAGGAGCACCACTGAAGTGAACAGGAAAGAGCTTGATTAACATGTCTAATCTCCATAAAGCCTCGGAAGACATAGCTGGCCCATCTCCGACCTGTGTCGCAATAACCGGCTGAACTAATCCAACTGGCTGAGCTGCTGGAGCCTGATACTGGGGAGCTATCTGCTCCGGAGTGGGAGTGGTGGGATTCTGGGCTCCTCCTCGAGCCTGAGATACTGCTGGTGCCATGGGAAATGTGCCAGTCTAGGCCACGCTCTCCATAAGGCCCACCAAACGGACCAAAGCGTCCTAAAGTACTTGGGTAGTAATGAACCCCTCAGGAACCTGAGCTGGTCCGGCAGGAACAGTCTGGGCTTGAACCTCCTCGTCAAGCTCTATCTGAGGCTCCACTGCTGGGGCTGCTGCACGGGCTCTAGGCTGAGCCCTGCCCCTGCCTCGGCCTCTGGCACGGCCTCGGCCTCGACCTCGGCCCCGCGTAGGAGCTTCCACTGGAGGCTCTGGCTGCTGCTCAGCTGAGGAAGCAGTACGCATTCTCGCCATCTGCGAGAGAATAAGAGTAGAAGAGTTCAATCAGTATTGAGAAAGCAAAATCGCGCGACAGAGAAGAATAGAAGTGAAAATGTTCCTAAACTTCATAGTCTCTGGAAGATAAGCACAGACGTCTTCGTGCCGATCCTCCAGACTCTACTAAGCCTGCTCGTGAATCGTGAGACCTAAGCACCCTAGTGCTCTGATACCAACTATCACGACCCGAAATTTCCCACCGACGGGACCGTGATGGCGCCTAACATTTCACTTGCTAGGCAAGCCAATGTTAGAAAATCGTTAAACCAATTCCTTATTTCCATTCAGTAAATAACAATAATTAACTAAGATGAAATATAATAAGTGCGGAATATCATAACTGTATTAATTACTACCACCCGGATCTGGAGTCGCAATTCACGAGCATTCTAGAATTTACTACAAGTAATAGTCTGAAAGAAATACAACTGTCTGAATGAAAGAAAACAGTAGGACATAAAAGATAGATGGGGACTTCAAGGTCTGTGAGCGCCGATAGATCTACCTTGAGTCTTCGGACAACGGACCTGTAGCAAATCTCGATCAACCTGAGCCGGTATAAAAATCTGCACAGAAAGTGTAGAGTGCAGCATCAGTATAACCGACCCCATGTACTGGTAAGTGTCGAGCCTAACCTCAGTGAAGTAGTGACGAGGCTAGGACAAGACACCCACATATAACCTGAACAGTATAATCATGCCAGTGGAAACAATAGTAAATAAAGCAATAATGCAAAAATAATGGGAAGGGGACATACAGTGGGGGAATATAACATAAAGAGTGAGAATAATGAAAAGGCAGAATTAAACAGAAAACCCTTAAACGAATTGAGCAATTAAAACCGCAAAGAAAAACTGCACGGCATCACCCTTCGTGCTTTTACTCTTAACCTCACCAAATAAATAAATAGAACAGCACGACATCACCCTTCGTGCTTTTCACTCTTCCTCAAAATATAAATAATGCATGCATGGCATCACCCTTCGTTCTTTACACTCTTCCTCACAATATAAATAATGCATGCACGACATCACCCTTCGTGCTTTACACTCCTCCTCACCAATCACAAAATCAATAACAATGGATAGATAAGAGTATCACAAAGAAACTAGTATTTTACCCATAATCAATAGCACAATGTAATCTCAACCTTGAATTAATATTTGAAAGTTACCAAATCTCAGTGAAACCAGATATGAATCACTCATCATTTCAAATAACCCGATAAGCATGGATAGTAGAATTTAAGGCTACAAAATAGACAAGAATAGAATTTCACTCGCATGCTATGACTCGACAACGACGCATAGATGTTCGTCACCTCACCTATACATCGTATTTAACAACCAAACACATATCAAATGAACACATAATACCTATTCCCTCAAGCCAAAGTTAGACACGACACTTACCTCGCTCCGAAGGCCACTAAATTCTCAATCACAGCCTTTCCTTTGGGATTCACCTTCAAACCACTCGTATATATTCAAAAATGACTCAATAATATCAAACATTGCTAAAGGAATCAACTTTAATGAATAATTACAGATTTCCCAAATTTTCCTCCAAAAAAGTCAAAAATCGACCCCGGGCTAGCATGGTCAAAACTCGAGGTTCGGACAAAAATTCATTTACCCATTCACCCCGAGCCCGAATATGTAATTTGTTTTGGAATCCGACCTCAAATCGAGGTCTAAATCTCCGAATTCCCTAGTTTCTATCCTAACCCCTAATTCTATCATGAACACTCTAGATTTTAGGTTGAATTCTTGTAAAATGAAGTAAAAGATTGAAAGAAACGAGTTAAGGAACACTTACCTATGATTTGGGGGAAGAAAATGTCCTTGAAAAATCGCCCTAGGCCTTCTATCCTTTTGAAACTAGAAGAAAAATGGTTGTAGTCCGAATTAAATGAACTCACTGCCCAGCGACCTTCGCACCTGCGGTGCTTTGGTCGCACCTGTGCATCCGTACATGCGGACAGGACGTGCACTTCTGCGGAAACGGACTGGGCCAACTGGGGCCACACCTGCGGATAGGGTTCTATTTCTGCGGTCTCGCTCCTGCGGAGAAGAGTCCGCATCTGCGGAAAAAATGAAGTCCAGTCCTGGGTCGCACCTGCGGGGCTATCGCTCGCCCGCGACCAAAGGCTCGCAGGTGCGGGCACACCAGATTTGGTGCACCAACAGCCTTGTTGAGGTTTGAACTCAACTCGTGCATCGCCCGAATGGCACCCGAGCCCTCGGGGCTCCAAACCAAGCATGCACGCAAGTCTAAAAATATCATACGGACTTGCTCGCGCGATCGAATCGCCAAAACAACACCTAGAACTATGAATTTAGCACCAAATCAAATGAAATTTTCAAGAACACTTTAAAATTTCTATTTTCTCAACTTGACATCCGAATCACGTCAAATCAACTCTGTTTCTCACCAAATTTCACAGATAAGTCTTAAATATCAAAATAAACCTGTACTGGGCTCCGGAACCAAAATACGAACCCGATACTAACAATGCCAAATATCAATCAATTCTTAAAAATAAAAATTTCCAAGCTTTTAATTTTTATCAAAAATTCATAACTCAAGCTAGGGATCTCCGAATTCGATTCCGGGCATACACCCAGGTCCCATAATTCGATACGGACGTACTAGGACTGTCAAACTACGGATTCGGGCTCGTTTACCAAAAATATTGATCGAAGTCAATTAAAATTAACTTTTAAGGAAAAAATTCTTTCTTTCATTAGTTTTCAACATAAAAGCTTTTCGGAAATCTGCCCGGGCTGCGCACGCAAATCGAAGAGGGTAATAATGAGATTTTTAAGGCATAAGAGCGCAGATTCGAGTTCTAAAACATAAGATGACCTTTTGGGTCATCACATCCATTTCTTAGAAAATGACATGTCTTCAGCAGGGATCAGGTCCGAAGTCCTTATTCGGACAAATCAGCCTATCTAACCTCGGTCACGAGCCTCATCTATGCTCGAGAATGGGGCTTTGTTGGCCCGGCGAGCAAGCTTGATCAACCCTCCTTGATAGAGTCGGGGACTGTAAAGGCGCATAAGGTGATCGAGGGTGAAAATATTGTGAAGAATCGGAGGAGAATTTCTATTCTTCCAAAGAAAGGATGGATCTGGCTAAGGGTCACGTCATATATCTTGCTGAAGGCAACGATGACAGGGTCTAAGGGACCCAACGTGAAGGGGTAAGTGTAAATACTTAGAAACCCCTCCACGTGGGTAGTAATCGATTCCTCAGGCAATGGGACTACTACATGTTTTTTGTCCCAGTTGCATTCCTCTTTAACTTTGTAGAGGATTGTTTCGGTGATTGCGCATAGGTATCTCGAGACCGGCTCACATCGGCCCGGTACCGAGGAGGCCTTTTTGACCTTAATGTCAGTGATAGTTGGGCAACCTACCAGAACGACTTCCTCAAGGTGGGGCTCCGCCGCAGCCTCACCACCGGCGAATCATGATGAAGAAACAGCCTCCTTTTGTAGCACGGTTTTGGAAGTTTTCGCCATTGATGAACAAGGGAAAAGAGAATTAGGATGGTATGCAGCTTGATTAGAGTTCTAGAAATTTGGGTGTGAAAATTCTGAAGCAAAGTGGGTTTTTGAATAAAAAGCAAGAGTAGAAAGAGCTTTGAGTGTAAAAGTTTGAATGAGAAAATCTAGAGTTCTTATAGGTTGCTGGCGACGGTTTAGAATGGTAATGGGCGACCAACGACTGATAGGCATTTAATGCTTTGGTAACTGGACCGACGGGACATTTCGTCGTATACGTCATAATCAGGCTCATCGCTGACATCATTACCCATCGAGTTGGAGTTCAAAAATTCATATTGTTTCTCGCCATCTTATTTCTGAGAAACGAGGGGACTATTTGTATACGGTCAAAACCGAGCTCGCCCTTCGTATGACTAATCGAGACTGGAACATGATAGACCAAGGTTCAACCTCGTGTAATATCGAGCCATGATGCGAAGTTAGATTGCCGAGCTCGTGACCCAGAAACCGATCAAGATCGAGATCGGCCAAGTTCGAGACCAAGCAAAATAAAGACCGAGCGAGACCAAGGAAAGCTTATCGAGCCAAATGACATAAAGTGAAATATCCGCAACTGGGTGAGAATCACGGCAAAAATTCCGACGCATATCAAGGAGAGACCAATTAATTAACCTATCATGAGATTCCTTACTGTATTTAGGATTATATCAAGAGTAGGACTCCCCTACTATATAAAGGGGGTCTGATCATTTGTAGAGGGGCATTACATTTACGCAATAAAAAGCAATACACTGCCTTCTTTCAGCTTTTAATATTTTGTTACTTTGTTTATATACTAGTGGAATCTTCACTTGGTTCGAGAGTGATCTAACTCAAGGGCCAAAGCTATACGATTCGTTTGGTTTACGTTTATTTCTTTCTACAGTTAATTTCAAATATCAATTTATATGTTTTCTCAGCTTGTGCCAAGTTATATAACGTATCCTTAGAGCCACGTATAAATTCAATTGTTATCCGTTTAGGGTAAACGGTACGCATAAAATTCCAAAGGCAAGTAAGTTCTAAGCAATTAATATCTTCCGTTTCGTCAATTGCCGTGTTCGTAAGAATACAATGAAGAAATCCTCAGTTTTCTTCTTTTCTATGACACATTTCTACTTTTCTTCTTTCTTAACTTTATGATTTGTCTATGCTACAAATTCTATCTCTTTGTCACTCACTTATATCTTTATTTCTTCACTGTTACAAACATAAGATTATTTGTATATCAAGGAGAATGATAGATACATACTCAGCAATAAATTGATGCATGGTTTTAGCCTGGATATCATATAAATCCAGCAAAACAGAGAAGATGTTTTCATCTTAGGGAGATACTAACACTGAAATTGAGAGGATGAAGAGTAAGGGATGCATGTGTTATGTTTCTCTATAGACTCACTCGCGCATCGTAGTAATGGAGAGGAAAAAGAGTAAGGGGTGACTCTTTTGGTGACTTTGGGCTTCCAAAATAAGTTTGGACTCTCCACTTCTACCCATCGAATCTACAGAAACATGGTTAGAGTACATAATATCATTGGTACCGGGATCTACACTTGAACCTTAGCTAAAAACTGAAACATGCGTTTTAAGAGAAGTATTTTTTTTTGTGGAATTTTACTTCCTACTGTATTTGTCTCTCATGTCGTCTATTTACTTCTTTTATTCACTTCATTCCTACATTGTTCCTCATGTATCAAGTTACATCTTTTTAAGTATTTTAATTTAGTATGCCTTAACGACAGCTCATTTTTCTTTAAATCTCTGGGTATTTTTTATTTTTTTTTTTAATTTACAGTTGCTACTTTTTTTTTTTTAATGTTTACAGTTTATTCGGTCCGGTGATTTATACATATTTTACTTGCCTAAGTGCAGTATATGCAGTAGAATAAAGATCAGCGATTGCGTCAAATCTGAATTTCTCTTTAGATCATTGTGTTTCTCCTAAACTATCAGTATATTTTTGCTTCCTCATTATTGCGTCTCGTGTAGTTGTACAAAAATAAATAGTGCTCTCTAAGTTCCCAAATAAATTATAGTGAATGTCTTTCCTAAAATGAAAATTTGGTCTTACTTCTTGGACAAGAATCAAAATGAACATGTTGGAAATTGTGTTAAGATATGTTTTGCCTAGGATTATAGAGATTTTTAGCTTGTAGTTTGTCTTGAACTGTTGCATATATTACTTCTACAGTTTGACTTAATTAATTTACCGGTTGATAAACATTTAACATCCTCATGTTTGACGACGTTAAGATCTATTGCAGCCACTAAAACTTCTTTTGGTTCATTTAATTAACTGAATCTTATTGTCAAATGTTTGCATTGATTGCTTCTCTTCAATTTTCACCAATTATATTGCTCTTTACGATCAAATTTCGGTTCTTCATCAACAACGGTGACCATCACTTTTGCTTTTTGGTTTCAACTGTTCTTTAAATTTGTTCACCTATTTGGCGAAATGGTACATTTACTCACTTGCCTCTTTAATTAGTCACGATGGCATGAAGCTCTTCTAAATTTTGGATTTCCGTCTTACTCTTCGAATGAGTTTAATTCATTTATTGGATTACGTTTCTCTCTCTCAATTCCAGTCTTTAGCGTCAATTATGATGGAACTAAAGATCAATAAGCATGATTCAGTGTAAATGACAAATATAATCTTTGCAAGTGAAGATCTCATGAGTTTTCTCTACCATCATTTTAACATTACTTTGACTTTATTATTGCATAAAGTGTAAGGAAGCTCTTCTCAGCCTTAATGGGCTTTGCTTTTTAGGATAGAGATGTGCAATGTATCTTAATGGAATGGTGGACTTTAAAAGCTTCAAATGGCATCACTCAATATTTATGTTAAGTGTTCCCTGCCTAACATTATAGGGAGTTTGGAAAATGAAATGTGCGCCTAAATAGATTATAGAGGGGATGTATATTGTTGGGCTTATACAAACTACTTCGAGGAGGATCCTCGACTATACTCCTAATGTCACTCCCACACGTAAGCTACTTATTTGATTTTAAATTACTTCCCAAATTATTTTTAACTTAGAAAGTGATAGTTAGTCTTTGATGGAGAAATTGTAGAAGAAGGTTGAATGAGTTTTTGGCCTCGATTTATAGTATGGTGGGTTGTATCACGAAAGGAGGTGCATTTATGGAGATTTTAATATGCGTAAATGCAGAAGGAAAATATATCACATGTTTACATATATTTAATCGCTTTAAGAATCTAATGTGAACGAAACGTTTCATATTAATCTCACCCTTTGTTGAAATGCTCATATTTCCTATTGCCAAGGCTAAGTAATCTGTACTGAAGATATTAACCAATTCATTTTTTTTCCAAATATACCTTTGTATAAGTTTAAATATTCTTCCTCAAATATAGAGAATAATATTTTGATGAATTTTACGTATTAAAAATTCGCGCGAAGTGCGAGAAGTTTACTAGAATATATATATATAGTGTCTCGGAAAGTAATGGACATCAATGATCCCACTCTCACTAACACAAACTTATTCAATCTCATATAACTTGGATGCAAAAGAACACACGAAACTCTGACAAAACAGGTAAACACAACGTCTACAATTCACATTATTCCACACAAGGAGTCTCTTACTTGATCTTTGAGCAATCAACATCTGGACTAATCTTGAAAGGAACCTTGGCCTTACATATTCTGGGAATACTAGCAACACGGCTGAATTCTTCTCTGGTAACGCCTGAATCGATGCTCTTCAGGCATTTGCAAGCGCTTTGGTGGTCAGCTGTGGTACGTGCAACGATAAGGAGAGATTTAAGCCCGTTACAACACTCTGACGGCACAATTCCGCCACCAATTACGTAGCCAAGACATGATCTCAGGCTATTAATCACCGTGTCGCACGTGACGGTCTCATCGGCAGCTATAGGTGCTGCCGTGGTGGTGATTGTGGCCGTGATCACGGCCACGACCACCAACGGGATGCAAATAAAAAGGAATGAAAGTAGTTGCTTGTTTAGCATTCTGGAGATGGCCAATAATTTGTGATTTCCTTATCAATATATATATCTACTATCAACAGGTATCATTATATATTATAATGGTCCATGTCATGACACCAAGGCCTTTTAGCCTTGTCTCTTCTCTCTGCCCCACCTTGTCCCTCTGCCCTAAATGGAATCCAACAAATATTTATCAATCATGTTAGTTAGATAGTTATTGCCGTATTTTAGAAGCTCACATTGAATATGTGAATTACGTTCGTAGTTGATGAAGTAGGTTTCTTACCAGAAATGTTCAATTCTTCCAATTGAACCCATTCTTAACCCTATGTACCTCCATGGAACCCACCCCCCAAAAAAAAAAAAAATTGTCACTGATCTCATTTTAGTGTTATAGTTTAATGATTGTAATTTTACTTTGTGCTTTTTTACTATTCTTTTGTATTTTTTTTTTTTAACCACGCAACAATAACTTAGTGAAGGCTAAGCGGGCGCAATGAAGGAAAGGCCAAACACTTTGGGCTAACAAAGCTAAAACCTAAAATGCTTGTTTTGGGTATATTTATTGGTTGGCTTACCTGGCGGGTTGAGTTAGGTGTCATCACGACTTAGTGAATTTTTGGGTCGTGACATCGAATAACACTTTATTAAAATAACCCAGATTAAGTATGCCAATCGGTAAACTTCGATTAATAACTTAACAGATAGGTAGAGAACCTAATAGAGAGTGTAAGCACGTAATTTTTGATCCGGCACGTTTTTGAGCTATTTTAGTGTTTAAAATATTTATTTAACTTAACTTTAATTTTTATAGTGTTTCAATCAGTTTTTACGTCAAATTACAATTTAAAAAAAAAAAAAAAAAAACTCAAAAATATTTTCATTTTTAGTTTAAGGTCAGTTAGTATATTTATGTTTATAGTATTTTAATTTTACCATGACTTTAGCCTATTTTCTCTATTTTTACTTTATTATAACATTTAAAAATATAAAAATATAGTTTTACTTTTAATATTTAATTTTATTTTAGTAGTTTATTAGGAGTGATTTTTATAAATACATTACATTATTTTAGTCTTCTTAGCCCAAAATTAAAACCCAACAAGACATGGACCCAACCCAATTTCCTAAATCCAAGCCCAATCCCTTAACCCTAAGCCCCTTCTCCCTACCTAAAGATAAATACACACCTCACCCAAAATAAAAACAAGAAAAAAAAGTTGCCGCTCTTCTCCTCTCTAAAATTTACTCTTTGCCTATTAGTTATCTCCTAAAGAAAAAGCTTTAACTTCAATTTAACTTCAACACCTCTACTGTTTCTATTTGGTATTTACCATAGCAGAAATTTGGTTATCCTTTATTATTTTAGTGGAGTCTGCTTTTGTCCGAGGGAAAAGAGTAGAGTCGAGGTCGAAGTTCGATAGCGCATCTAAGACCCGCCTCAGCTCGCTGCCCTACAAAAGCTCTTTGAGTTTCGGTTTTCTCTGGGTCGAGTAGAGTTCGAGTTCGTCCGTGAGATTCGAGTGTTTTCCGGCGTGGTCTTTGGTTAACGAGTCTGGTATTATCGGCTCGATCTTCTTTGTAAACCAGCTGAGAAGTGTGTTTTTTTTGATATTTCGAAAGTTATTAAAAGGTCCGTTTTCGGCATTTCCTTAGTTCTGCTTGTTTTCTTTTGCTTATTATAGTTTGGTGTTTATTTTTGATTAGCTTATGCCTATTTTGTGTCAGCATTGTTTTAGTTGTTGCTTTGTTTGGTCTTGTTCATTTTCATAATATTCTGTTGGTTTATTCCTTTGAGTTGTGAGGGTTAAAATCGTTGGTGAAATCTATTAAGCAGTTTGGTGGATGTTTAAGTCGTTCTTGCGTGATAACATACATTTATCTTGTTAATTTGACTAGTTTGTTCATTTTTTTCTTAATATTAATTGTCTTGTTCTCTGAATTATGATAATAGATTTGATATAATGGAATTTGGATTTAGTATGTTGGGTCATTAATCTGTTGGGGCTATAGAGTATTGGTACATGTTGGCCTATTTATTCCGTTAACTAATTTACTTTATTCTTCCACAAATAATTTCATATTTCTTGACCTTACAATAATCTCAAATTAGCTTTAGGAAAATAATTAATGAACATCGTAGTTTTCTTTAAGCGCGATTAATAATGAATCATCGTGGTCATGGGTACGGTTCCCGTGGCATAGTTGCGATACATAAATCCCAATTCGAGTGCGCGTTTCACGCGACTCGACCACAACTTCGAATAATAATAAAATTTAACATGCTGTAAATTGCGGGTGCATTTCATGTGGCGCGGTTTGTGATGTGTACCAAAATGACAAGTGTACGACATCGTGACTTGTTCCAGAAATAATTTTATAAATAATTAAAAGCGGTTAAAAAGTAAAAATGCACAATAGGCTTTAAACATGTATTAAATCAGATAATTAGGCTGATTATTGATAGTTGAGCGACCGTGCTAAAATCACGGAATTCGGGAGTGCCTCACACCTTTTTCCGAGTTAACAGAATTTCTTACCCGGTCTTCTGTGTTCGCGGACCATAAATAAGAGTCAAATTTCCTCGATTTGGGATCTGAAATAAACCGGTGACTTGGAACACCATAAATTATTCCAAGTGGCGACTCTGATAAGTAAATAATCCCATTTCGATTAATGTCACTTTAATTGGAAAAACTCCCTTATCCCCTACCCCCACGGGAAAAAGGAGGTGTGACAGCTCTGGCGACTCTGCTGGGGACCGAACCCAGAATCTCTGGTTCAGGGTTCAAAATTCGAGCTTAGATGACTGTTATACTTGGCTCTTACTTATTATCTGATTTTTACGTGTTTGAGCCTAATGTGCTAAATGCCTCGTTTACCGCTTTGATATTGTTTGGATTGTATATAAACTGTCACGAAACCCTTCTTCTCTCTGAGTCTTCTAAATCTTCTAGGAAGTGCACGCTGGCGTGACTTCTTTTCTGTTAATGTCATATCCTAATTTAGAACGAGGATCGGATCAGTTACAAAGCCGGATGGCCTTTTGGTTACCGGTACGTTGCCCTCCCTCGGCTCGAGTTGTCCGCTCGGGTGAGCAAGGTCTGGATCCCTAGTAGGAACGTTTGTTTGCATCACGTGCATTTGACCTTAGGGACTCAACACAGGGGTTGGGTCCGTCTAGGACAGGTGTACCCAAAAATTAAAAGACCATCCTGATGCATTTTACGTGCTACTTATGTTTTTATTTGCTTCAGCTTGTATGTTGACCGGCTTCTAGAATAGGGAAAGAAAATCAAGAAAAAAAAAGTGAGGTAGGTATTTGAAACATTTCGAAACTCTGCGGAAATTTTGAAAAAAAAAGAGAGAAAATAAGCCAATGCTTTCAAAAGTCACTGTTTCCCTTGTTCCGTCAAAACTGGCAGAACTACGCGGGTCTGATTCTCATCGGATGTGAGATACGTAGGCAAACCTAATCGGTTCCGGCCCCCAATTTTCAAAAATCTAAAAATATTTTCCTTTATTTCCTTCTTTAGAAAGTCTTTCTTTGAGACCCCAATTTTCAAAAATCTAAAAATATTTTCCTTTATTTCCTTCTTTAGAAAGTCTTTCTTTGAGACCATAATTATTAAAAATCCAAAAATATTTTCTTTACCTCCTCTTTAGAAAGTCTTTCTTTTAGGCCACAATTTTCAAAAAATCCAAAAATATTTTCCTTTACTTCCTTCTTTGGAAAGCCTTTCTTTTAGACCCAAACTTTTTAAATATATATATATATATTTTAGACCCAAACTTTTTAAAATATATATATACAAAAATATTTTCCTTTTAATTTCTTCTCAAAATCCAAAAATATTTTCATTCTTCTTTCAAAAATTGAAAAGAAAATTCAAGATTCAAAAATATTTTCATTTTTTTTTCTTTAGAAGTATTTCTTTCATAAATTCAAAATAAAATTCTAAAAATCCAAAAATATTTCCTTTCTTGTTTAGAAGTTTTTCTTTCGAAATTCCGGAAAAAATAAAAACTCAAAAAAAAAAATATTTTCTTTCTTCTTTAGAAGTCTTTCTTTTCAAAAATTCAAAAAATAAATAAATCGAAATCCAAAAATATTTTCTTTCTTATTTATAAGTCTTTCTTTCAGAAATTAGAAAAAAAATAGTTAGTTTATTTCCTTTATTCTTGATCTTCCCGAACTACGCACGATCTGATTCATGTTCCCACATGATACGTAGGCAACCCACATCAGGTTCGATCGACCAAAAAATAAATAAATAAAAAAATAAAATAAAAATGATGATGATAATAAGGACCGACTGAGTCCATTCTAACGTGTCTCTTGTTTTGAATCATAGATAAAGTTTGAGGTGGTCGGTTTGTGGTAAGTTGGCAACACAATATCCAAGGGAAAAATGCCATTGACAACTGGCATCAAAGCTGTTACAAGTGCTCAAGAGACTCAAGGTCAGAGGGTTCTACATGAGTCTACTGTGGTTGAGGAAAATAGAGTACTGAAGCAGCAAATGACTGAAATGTGTCAAGCATGGGCCAATGGCCAAGGACCGCCTTTTTCTATTCATGGTTTCCCAGAGTTCACATCCATTTCGACTACTACCATTCCAGTCTCATTGCCCGATCAATCCTATCCACCTGGGTTCAGTCTTTATCCCAACTGTATGACTACAACTGAAACTTCTGTTGCGCGCTCCCAAAGTGTGCCATTGACAACCAATCAGACAACCACTAATGTTATACCCGTCTTCACCATCCCACAACCGACGGTGGTGCAAAAGAAAACTCACGAGTCACAATTTGCTACTCAACAAGAACAATACCATTCTCCTGAGTACCACTCGTACCTATTCGATCTTCCTGCAAAGATTGAGAATCCTGCCCGTAAGATGGCACAGGAAGAAATGACCCAAAGAATGAAAAGCTTAGAACAACCGTTGAAAAATATGCAAGGGTTGGCAGGTAAGAAGAGTGTTGCCTTCAAGGATCTATGTATGTTCCCCGATGTTCGTTTGCCACTTGGTTTCAAAATCCCCAAATTTGAAAAGTATGATGGACACGGCGACCCCATAGCTCACTTGAAAAGGTATTGCAATCAGCTAAGAGGTGCGGGAAGAAATGAAGAATTGCTAATGGCTTATTTTGGGGAAAGCTTGACAGGGGTGGCCTCTGAATGGTTTATGGATCAAGAAACCTCTCACTGGCATGTCTGGGATGACATGGCCCAGGCCTTTGTCAAACAGTTCCAATACAACATCGATATCACCCTAGATCGCAATTCCTTTTCAAACCTGAAAAAGAAACCAACTGAAAGTTTCAGGGTATATGCCATTAAATGGAGAGAGCAAGCGGCTAGAGTTAAGCCACCCATGGATGACCACAAGTTAATCACTGTCTTCCTTCAAGCTCAAGAGCCAGATTATTTTCAAAACATGATGTCCGCAGTGGGCAAATCCTTCTCGGAAGCAATCAAAATTGGAGAAATGGTTGAGAATGGCCTTAAGACAGGCAAAATTATAAGTCAAGCAGTTCTCAAAGCTGCAACTCAGGCTGTCCAGATTGAATTCGATAATTTTAGTGACACGAATGAGAAGGATGGAGAAACCATGATGACAATAAGGTCGAGAAGAGGTCCTAGGAGAACATCTCGAAGGTATGAGCAGCCTCATCAGGTTTCTGATGATTCCCCTGAGCACTACTATCCACCTCAGAACCCACAATACTCTATTGCTCCACTTCAGTATGTTGTCCAGCCACCAAGACACCCCAGAAGGCGAGCACCAGCACCACAAAATTTCCACCAGCTTCCACAAAATTTTCAAGTGCCCTATAACCCACATCCAAGCCAGGGGTATAAAGGGGAACAAAGGTTGAAAGATAATTTTACACCAATAGGAGAGTCCTATGCAAGTGTGTTTGAGAAATTAAAGCATTATGACATGATTGCACCTATTCCTCCAAATTATGTGGACCCACGTGCAAGAAACTTTGACCCTTCTAAAAGGTGTGAATACCATTCCAATGCTCAGGGGCACAATGTTGAAAGTTGTCGGGATTTGAAAAGAGAAATAGAAAGGATGATCCAGGAAAAACTGATAGTGATCCAAGATAATGACACCCAGAATATCATGCAGAATCCTTTATATGCACATGATGATGCACACTTTGTGGGGATGATGTGTGGTGACATGGAGTATGAGAATCCTCTCGGGAACTTGCCAACTGAAATTGGAGAAGACCATGGTGATTCTAATGAGCAAATTTGTGGCTAAATGTCAAACTTAGCAATTGAAAAGTCATTCCCTCCTCACTAGGAAGGAATCTTGGTAGCTTTTTTTTGATGTTTTTTCTATTATTTGGGTTATTCCAGGGTGTGATCCAGATTTTATTTGTTTTATTGAGTCAAACCCTTCTATCCCTCTATTTTGTTTGTGTGAGTCTTGTCTGTTTGTTTTGTTGCTATTTTCATTAGCAGGGTTATTTTAGGGTCGTAACTCGGATTTCAGTTTGTTTGTCTTATTGTCAAATCCTTCTATCCGTTATTCAATAAAATACAGTTTGTCTTTGTTTCATTCTATGCTTAGTTCTTTCGCCGTTAGTTCTAGTGACATGACATGCATACAGAACTTTTGGCCAGATCTTAGAAAATTGATTTAATCTTGAATTGGATAACCGAAAAAAAGAAAGAGACACTTTTGAAGATGAATAGAGACATGAAACATTTGAAAAATAAGCATGAACCAAGTTTACATGGAACAAAAGCAGTCATGCTCATAATAGTTAAGGATCTCTACCGTTTGAATTATTGAGGAGATCGGGCTTAAAGATTATCGGACGGGTTGAAGTTTGTTTAGCACTAAGAGATAGAAAGTATTTTTCAAAAGAAGGTGTATCCCAGTCAACTTGAAATGGATCAGTTTATTGGCAAAATGCATCTTCTACAAAGAAAAGTCACCCAAATTGACAAGGGTCATTAACTACGCGGAAAGTATTGCTCATACAGCTTTACACTGAAAAAGACCCAAAAAGCAACATGTTCATCAATGAGGTGATCACGAAAGGATACTATGTTTGGCGTTCTCGAGGCTGGGAGGCCCTTTTTCTGTTGTCCAAACACTTTATGCCCTTCGTTACCCCTTTCGAGCCTGTGTTATTTTCTTTGACCACCCTCTTTTGGAATCAAGTTTAGAGTCAAAAGTCTAAGAAAATAAAAAGAAAAAAAAAGAGAAAAAATGAAAAAAAAGTCTGTGTCCCAAGAGTACAAACTGGGGCGACTCTTAGAAAGTTCAAGTGAAAAAAAAGAATAAGAAAAGAACAGTCAAAATCCATGCCCCCAGAAAATAAAAGTTGGGACAACTTGTTTTGAAAAAAAAAAGATGAAAAAAAACAATATCAGGTCAGGTGTTTGAACTACGTTAGACCTGATTCCTTTTTTTTAAAAAGGATACGTAGGCAGCCTTACACGGTTCGGTCCAACCAAATAAGAATTCAAAAAAAAAAATCCAAAAATCCCAGTATCAGAAACTAGGAAAATTTTTATTCCACTTCTGAAAGAGTCGATTCCAAGAGTTGTAAGTCTATAACCCCTCATTTTGAGTGTACTTTGAGCCTTATGCCGTCATTTCTTTCTAACCCTATCCAAAAACCTTCCGAATAAAGATCTCCCGATATGTTTTCAAGAATGCCAAGAGAAGCATGCAATGAGCAAAAGTTGTCACGCGACATAGAACATTGTCAAGTTGCTCACACAAGAAAGCAAAATAAAAAAAATAAAAGAAAAATGAGAGAGTCTTACTAGTGAAAACCCTCACGCGCACTGTAAGACGACAATAAGCAGAGATGAATAAATGAGAGAGACTTGTTGGTGAAAAACTCCTCGGGGCACCATTAGTCGATAGTGAGTCGTGAAGCTGATGCAAAGGATTGGCACGAACAAGCCCGACTTCAAAGGTCATAAGAATGGTAAAAGGGAAGATTGGATCAGTTTGATAGATCAGGCCGTTAAGTCCAAAATGCATGTCATGATCATTAAGGCTAGTTACCGCAAAACAAAAAAATAAAAAATAAAAAAACTCTTCCTTCTGTCCTTCCTACAGGGGCATTTCTTGTTAATACTTGTTTCTTTGCATCATTGTGTCCTTCACTCTAAGTTAGTCCTTGTCAAAACAAGCAAGAAAAGATTTCAAAATCTGCTACTAGCTTTTCAGTTGCACAAAGTTAATTTGGCCAGCACAATCAGGTGTCACAGTCAACATGCTTTGAGGATTTATGCAAAGTCTTTCCCGCTCCCCCCCAAAATACCCTTGTCAGCCTACTTGGCTAAAGCAAGCAAAGATAATCTCGAGTTTAATCAGGGGCTCGGGCTCTCTGTAGTACTGAACAAGAACTATGAAGTGTGCACATCATGCAAAAGACACTTACCAGTTGTGATTCTCTCTGACAGACAAATTGCTCAAAAAGCAGAAAGTCATTCAAGACATAGAAAAGGTCACCTAAGCAAAGATCTCCAGTTGGGATAAGGCTGATTGAGCCACAAATACAAAGGGTACTGGGTGTGAAACGATCAGGATTGATGCAGAGCAAAAAGTCTCTTGAAACTGACTCAAGCTGATTGAGTGAAAGCCAAGCCGCCTAAGACTCAAGGCCACAAACCGACCACCACTTTTAAAACTGACAAAATTTTCTTTGTTTGAAACAGGAACAAAGCAGTGCAAGGAAGTTGGTTCAAAAACAAAAAGAAAAAAAGAAAAAAAAGAACAAAAAGAAGAAGAGAAGAGCCAACAAAGGGAAGTTTCTCAAATCTTTGCCTTTATCTGTCTTGCTAGTGTGCATAAAATGTTGCCATTTCTCTTCTCATCTTTCTCCTAAGATAGAAAACCTAGTCTGATGAAGTTTCTCCTAGGATAAACGTCTTAGTCTGATGAATCTTTCTCCTAAGATAATAAAAAAAGACCTAGTCTGATGAATTTTCTCCTAGGATCGAAATCTTAGTCTGATGAATCTTTCTCCTAAGATAGAAAATCTTAGTCTGATGAATCTTTCTCCTAAGATAGAAAACCTAGTCTGATGAAGTTTCTCCTAGGATAAACGTCTTAGTCTGATGAATCTTTCTCCTAAGATAATAAAAAAGACCTAGTCTGATGAACTTTCTCCTAGGATCGAAGTCTTAGTCTGATGAATCATTCTCCTAAGATAGAAAACCTAGTCTGATAAATTTTCTCCTAGGATAAACGTCTTAGTCTGATGAATCTTTCTCCTAAGATAACAAAAAAGGACCTAGTCTGATGAACTTTCTCCTAGGATCAAAATCTTAGTCTGATGAATCTTTCTCCTAAGATAGAAAATCTAGTCTGATGAATTTTCTCCTAGGATAAAAATATCTTAGTCTGATGAATCTTTCTCCTAAGATACCAACAAAAAAAAAAAAGACCTAGTCTGATGAATTTTCTCCTAGGATAATAAATTTTAAAAAAAAGGAAGTCTGAAAAAAAAAACAAAGGTCAATTTTTAGTTTTCTTAAGTTATCAATCTTTAGTTTTCTTGAAATCAGGGGTCCCGCCTGGAGAATAGGGTCAGTTTTTAGTTTAGTCAAGCTTAGTTTATAGTTTTCTGCAAGCTCAATCTCAAATTTAGGAGATGCACTTCCTAGTTTGGGTTTTTCAGATTTTTATTTCTTTAGAAGACGCACATCCTAGTCGAGTTTTCAATTTTGTTCTCATCATTGCATCATTCATCAATAGCATAGGTAATTTGTAGTTCTGCTAATAACTCACAAATCTTCCTAGTGTAAACTGGGGCAGAAAAAGTTTCTTTTGTTGTTTCCATTTTGATGTAGTAGCAGGCGCCCACCTGGAAAACGAAGGAATTCATTTCAAGTTTTAAGTCAACATCAGGCGCCCACCTGGAGAACGAGGGAATTCATTTCAGTTTTAAGTAATCAGGCGCCCACCTGGAAAACGAGGGAATTCATTTCAAGTTTTAAGTCATCAGGCGCCCACCTGGAGAATGAGGAAATTTATTTCAAGTTTTAAGTCATCAGGCGCCCACCTGGAGAACGAGGGAATTTATTTCAAGTTTTAAGTCATCAGGCGCCCACCTGAAGAACGAGGAAATTCATTTCAGTTTTAAGTCATCAGGCGCCCACCTGGAGAACGAGGGAATTTATTTCAAGTTTTAAGTCATCAGGCGCCCACCTGGAAAATGAGAGAATTTATTTCAAGTTTTGAGTCAGCATCAGGCACCCACCTGGAGAACGAGGGAATTTATTTTAAGTTTTAAGTCATCAGGCGCCCACCTGGAGAACGAGGAAATTTATTTCAAGTGTTAAGTCAACATCAGGTACCCACCTGAAAAATGAGAGAATTCATTTCAAGTTTTTAAGTCAGCAGGCGCCCACCTGGAGAATGAGGGAATTTATTTCAAGTTTTAAGTCAGCATCAAGCGCCCACCTGGAGAATGAGGGAATTTATTTCAAGTTATAAGTCATCAGGCGCCCACCTGGAGAATGAGGGAATTTATTTTAAGTTTTTAAGTCATCAGGCGCCCACCTGGAGAATGAGGGAATTTATTTCGAGTTTTTAAGTCATCAGGCGCCCACCTGGAGAATGAGGGAATTTATTTCAAGTTTCTAAGTCATCAGGCGCCCACCTGGAGAATGAGGGAATTTATTTCAAAGTTTGTAAGTCATCAGGCGCCCACCTGGAGAATGAGGGAATATATTTCAAGTTTTTAGGTCATCAGCCGCCCACCTGGAGAACGAGGGAATTTATTTCAGTTTAAAGTCATCAGGCGCCCACCTGGAGAACGAGGGAAGTCACTTAAGAATTCAATTCAAGTTAGAAGTAGCAAAAGTTCGCCTCGAGAATGCGAGCTGACAGTCCGAGATAACAAAAGGAAGAAGTCTCAATCCAGAATAAAAGAAAAAAAAAGGTGAATCCAAAATGCAGAAGCCGATGAAAGATGTGAACTGCTCAAGACATGGCTGAAGTCACAAGTTTTGCATGTCCCGTCTTGATCCGAAAAGCTGAAGAAGAAAGAACTAGCACCTGCAGCTAGCAAGCATCAAGGTTCAAATCAAAAGTCTGCATGAAAAACCATTCAAGACTCAAGATCAAGCTTCAGAAGACTTATAGATAGGAATCTTGTAACACATAGCTGATAGGGTTGTTTAGTTCCTTTAGATTTTGATTTTTATGTAATAACAGGACCACGGACCGGAGCCTCGACGGAACGGTATCTCACTCGACTCTGTCATCCTCTCCACACACTCCATTACTTCATTCACCCCTGAACTACACGTGACCTGATTCCTTTAAAGCCAAGGATATGTAGGCAGCTCAGATACCAGGGCTCGGTCATAATCTTTTGTCCGTCTTTGTTTCGCTTTGAATAAGCGTCAGGTCATAAATCAATTACGTTGCTTATTGTTCTTTGCTCCGAAAACTCTTCGTGTTTTCAAGCAAAGAGGGGCAGCTGTAAGCACGTAATTTTTGATCCGGCACGTTTTTGAGCTATTTTAGTGTTTAAAATATTTATTTAACTTAACTTTAATTTTTATAGAGTTTCAATCAGTTTTTACTTCAAATTACAATTAAAAAAATTTAAAAAAAACTCAAAAATATTTTCATTTTTAGTTTAAGGTCAGTTAGTATATTTATGTTTATAGTATTTTAATTTTACCATGACTTTAGCCTATTTTCTCTATTTTTACTTTATTATAACATTTAAAAATATAAAAATATAGTTTTACTTTTAATATTTAATTTTATTTTAGTAGTTTATTAGGAGTGATTTTTATAAATACATTACATTATTTTAGTCTTCTTAGCCCAAAATTAAAATCCAACAAGATATGGACCCAACCCAATTTCCTAAATCCAAGCCCAATCCCTTAACCCTAAGCCCCTTCTCCCTACCTAAAGATAAATACACACCTCACCCAAAATAAAAACAAGAAAAAAAAGCTGCCGCTCTTCTCCTCTCTAAAATTTACTCTTTGCCTATTAGTTATCTCCTAAAGAAAAAGCTTTAACTTCAACACCTCTACTGTTTCTATTTGGTATTTACCATAGCAGAAATTTGGTTATCCTTTATTATTTTAGTGGAGTCTGCTTTTGTCCGAGGGAAAAGAGTAGAGTCGAGGTCGAAGTTCGATAGCGCATCTAAGACCCGCCTCAGCTCGCTGCCCTACAAAAGCTCTTTGAATTTCGGTTTTCTCTGGGTCGAGTAGAGTTCGAGTTCGTCTGCGAGATTCGAGTGTTTTTTGCGATACATAAATCCCAATTCGAGTGCGCGTTTCACGCGACTCGACCACAACTTCGAATAATAATAAAATTTAACATGCTGTAAATCGCGGGTGCATTTCATGTGGCGCGATTTGCGATGTGTACCAAAATGACAAGTGTACGACATCGTGACTTATTCCAGAAATAATTCCATAAATAATTAAAAGCGGTTAAAAAGTAAAAATGCACAATAGGCTTTAAACATGTATTAAATCAGATAATTAGGCCGATTATTGATAGTTGAGCGACCGTGCTAAAACCACGGAATTCGGGAGTGCCTCACACCTTCTCCCGGATTAATAGAATTCCTTACCCGGTCTTCTGTGTTCGCGGACCATAAATAAGAGTCAAATTTCCTCGATTTGGGGTCTGAAATAAACCGGTGACTTGGAACACCATAAATTATTCCAAGTGACGACTCTGATAAGTAAATAATCCCATTTCGATTAATGTCACTTTAATTGGAAAAACTTCCTTATCCCCTACCCCCGCGGGAAAAAGGAGGTGTGATAGAGAGATAACTGAAGAGAAGAAGTATGACAATCTGGTAAACTTTAATGAACATACTAATAATAGATAAGTAGCGTAAAATAGCATCAACTCTACCAATTTGGAAGAGAAATCCTAAAGAGCAAAAGTATGACAATGTAGTAGATTTCGATGAACAATTTAATCTGATAGAGAAACCCCTGAAGAACTGTGCAGTTCCAAGGTTATTTTTTAAATATCGACCAATTTTAAAAACATTCCGCAAAGACCAACCCCCAAAAGTCCATTTTGTGCCCATGATACCTAAGTTTCCTTGCAATTACATTCCGATGTTAAAGGAACCATATCAAAGTATTCATTAATATAATTAAACAAATGTAATTTTTTGTCCACTAAATTTGTGTTACAATATCATAAACTGAGATATCATCATTTACACTGTTAATTAGTAAAAACTTTACTTTTCTATTTTTTCTCTATATATTTTTTTTGGGGGGGGTGGGGGGGGGGGGGTTCTACACCCCAAAAAAGGTTTTTTTTAAATAAAAAATTATTAGTTCAAACAGCGGGGAAAAGACTTAATGCAGCATGATCCACTGCATTCGGAGTAGAGAATACGTTCAGTGAAAGAGTAACATCAAATTGGAAGGATTTGTGTGTTGTAGCTTTCTTTTGAAAATTCCATGGCAAGAGTACTTGTGTATCAAATTGAAATGATTTGTGTGCTGTAGCTTTCTTTTGAAAATTCCAAGGCAAAGACTTGAGCATTGACTTGAGAAACAACAAAAATTTTAATTCATCAATTATAGTCTTGGCTTGACGTTAATTTCTTCACAGAAATCCTAAGCTCAAATAAGATTAGAAAAAGAACTGAAAAAGAGGGTTGTATAGCATTTTTGGTTATACTTATTATAGATAACTTAATGTATTCAGTTGAATCAAATTGATATAATAAATATATACAACTTCAACCAAGTTTGAATTTTACAATTAATTGACACAAATAGCAATAGTTTAAAAGTTGTAAAAATCTGAAAGTAGGTTAGATGCTAAACAGACCTTCTTGAGTACTTTGCAGCAACTTTGACGAGTCAAAGAAAACTTGGGTTCTTTCCAAAATCATCCCTGTAATTTTTGCGTAGCTTTTACTTAATTAGCACAACCAACTTTTGAACACTCAATTTGATGCAAAGGGCTACAGGCAACTCTCTTAATGACGAGTTCATGCACTTCGCTTATTAATGACGAGACATCAAGATTAGTAACATGAGATATGGCGGTCTAGTTAATCCGATGGGTTTATCCAACGACATCTGAAGTCCATGAAAGTCAAAGATGTAAAGCTAGCGGTAAAGATTTTATGTGGAGCAAATAACAAGAAATCAAAAGGGAAAGAAACTAAGAAATGTGAAATTCTAAATTAACTTCACAACGAATTAACCCGATGGTTAAGGAATAGTCCTTGATAACCTCAAGTTGGTTCCACGGAAAAGTAAAGTATCCTAAAGGAATATTCAATCAGTTTTTGGAGTATTGGCATCACGGAGACCGCATTATTGACCAAAAGATGAGTATCTATTGATTATGATGATAATTGCACGTTTTGTGATGACCCGATAGGTCATTTTGACTATTAGCCCTGAATTTTGTGTTCCGAGACTTCCGTTAGCTTCGTTTGGTGTTTCTTGGTTTGCGTGTGTGGTATGTGTCACAATTTGAAAAGCTTTTATGTGAAAATTTGAAGAAAACATGATTCTGACCTTAAAAATAACTTGAGTTGACCACGGTCAATATTTTATGAAAACAACCTCGGATCGGTATTTTTAAGATTTCGGTAGCTCTATACTGTGATTTTGGACTTGAGCGTATGCCCAAAATTGAAATTGGAGATCCCTAAATTGATTTGACTCATTTTGCCGAAAACTAGTATCATGAAAGTTTGAAAATTTACTAAGTCTGATTCTAAGTTAACTTCTTAGCTAACGAGTTCGGATTTTGATATTGAAACTTGGAATAGGTCTGTATCGCTATTCGAAACATGTCTGCAAAATTTGGTTGCATTTGGAATTGATTTGACATGATTCAAACGCTTAAATGTGATTCTAGTTGTTCTTGAATTTACTTTAAAATTTCATTGGTTTTGAGAGTTGATTTAGATGTTAGTTTGATGATTTGATTATGCGAGCAAGTTCGTTTATGTTATTACACTTGTGTGCATGTTTAGTTTGGAGCCTAAGGGGCTCGGGTGAGTTTCAGACGTGTTTCAGATGAGTTTTGCTAATGTGAAGATAGCTGGTGCACTTCTGTTGCCGGTATTCTGCTATAGATCTCGCATTTGCGAGGTCTTGCTCGCAATTGCGAGCCTCGCTTTTGCCAATAAGAGTTCGCATTTGCGAGCAGGGCCTGGGATTGGATAACCTCGCATTTGCGAGGAAGTGGTTTCTCAATTGCGAACAGCTCAGGATCGCATTTGCGATGCTTGGCAAAAAAATTATTACTTCGCATTTGCGAAGATGCTGGTCGTATTTGCGAGGGGGGAGGGGACTTCGCATTTGCGATCATATTATCGCATTTGTGACTTCTGTGGCTCTGAGGCAAGGCTCGCATTTGCGACCCTTGTCTCGCATTTGCGGTGTTCGCAATTGCGAACATGACTTCGCAATTGCGATACCTGCAGCTAGGTAAATGAGGGAAAAACCAGGACTTGGCTCATTTCACAACATTTCTCAACCCTAAACAGTCTAGAGGCCATTTTCCAAGAGACTTTTCTTCTCAAATTCATTGGTAAGTGACTTTAATCCATTTCTTTTCAATTACCCATTACATTTTATGAGATTTCAACATCAAATTTAGGATTTACATGGTAGAAATTAGGGATTTTGGTAGAATTGGAATTTTTTGTAAAATTGAGATTTAGACCTTGAATTGAGGTCGGATTTCAAAATAAATCACATAACCGGGCTCGGGGGTGAATGTGTAATCGGATTTTGGTCCGAACCTTAGGTTTTGACCAAGCGAGCCCGGAGTTGACTTTTGTTCGATTTTTTAAAAAATGATTAAAACTTAACCTCTTTCATTCGTGGGTAGTTTCTAAAGCTTATTTTTAATCATTTGATCAATAATTTGCTATATTTGGTTGGTTTGGAGGCTTATTCAAAAGTCAAGGCCATGGTTGATTGATTGCTTGAGTTGCAGAGTGAGGTAAGTGTTGGGTCTAATCTTGATTTGAGAAAATTAGGGAACTTTGACCTATGTGTTATGTGAAATGTGTGGAAAACAACGTATATGCGAGGTGACGAGTGTGTATACGCCGTTATGATACTTGCTTCATGTTTTCGTTACTTCATGATATATCTTGTTTCATGCCTTAATTGCTACATGCTTTATTGACTTCTATGCCATAATTGTTTACTTGACATTTAGATATCTTGTACTAAATTGTCCATCCCTCCAATTATTCCATGCTTGTTGCTACTTGTCTCTACTTGCCTTATAGTTTTGTATTAGTTGTTGCTTTCAATAACGTGGTTTCAGTTGTATGAGTTCTCTAATTAATAGATACTGATGAGTTGGTAAGGTTGAGACATCCGAGTTGTTAAAGATTCTTTGGTATTTTGTGATTTTTCATTGCCTCGTACATTTAATCTCTTGATGTAGAAATTCTTGTAAATTTTGGTTGTTAAATTGCTATTATTGATTGAAATTGTTTGGGGAGCGATTTGCACACCACAACAGAAATTTAAAGGTAATGAATTGAAATGGAGAAATAAGGACGGATTATAATATTGATAGATGATGATATAGTGGGATCGGGTTGCGCGCCGCAACGGATTGTATATGCTGTGATTGTTTGTGACTGCTAGAATTGCCTCGGTATTTTGAGATGAGTTTATGAGTCTTGTTATTCTAGGCTTGTTTGGTAGTTGGATTTGAGTTCGTTGTTATGAATTAACTTCTTTATTTCCATTCCCGTCTTTTCTGTTATTATTATTATTGCATACAAGTTATTATAAGTGACCCGTGTTAGCTTCGTTACTACTTCGTCCAGGTTAGACTCGGCACTTATAGAGTACATGGGGTCGGTTGTACTCATGTACACTTTGTACTTCTTGTGCAGATACCTGAGTTGGTCTCAGCAGCGCTACAACACCTGAGTTGTCCGTGCGAGGGATGTTAATGTGAGCTCTAGAAGAGCTGGTTACTGTTTTTAAATTTGTATGTCTTGGTTCCACTATTTAATGAGCTTCTAGCATTGCAATTGTGGTGGTGTATGTTGAACTTGCAATACGGTTCTCTACTTTGAGACATCTTCCATTTTGGGTACAAGGTTGCACAATTATGGCTTGAGTTGTATTGGTGTAGCATGTCAGTGGGATAGTTGTGTTTAATAATATATGGTCATTGGACCTAGAATGCGTACTATCAGGTTTGATTACGGTATATTCGGGAGGATAATATTGAAAGTCGGCTTAGAAAGTGATTAGTGTTATAGTTGGAGTGAGAGAGCTCCATGACTTGTTGATCTGATAAGGGGTCATGAGATTTCCGCATGTTTCTTTCATTATCAACAGTGTACGAAGGTTTTTTAACGAGGTTTTGTTTGAAATGATTTTTAATATCAGTACCGGATTGGTTTTGGAGAAGTTACTGTGATCGGGAATGGTGCTACGAGCATGCAAGTGGTGTAGTATGTTATATAATTGTATCAGTGGTTATGGTTATGGCTCGATGCAGCTTGTTCAGACTTATACAGTATGTAAATATAAGATTCAGGTCTTGTAATAAATTCAGAATGTTGGGAATTGAATTCCAAGGGTTTTGGGCTAAGGTTGAATTAATTATTTTCAGTTGTGTTGTGTTGTCAGGCTTATATAAAATAGGGTGACGTGGTATCAACCCCGAGTAGGTGTGTGGTAAGATGGAATAGTGAGTTGATGGCATGGAAACAACTCTTAGCACGTTCGAGGACGAATGTATGTTTAAGTGAGGGAGAATGTAATAACCCGACCGGTCGTTTTGAGTATTACAACCCAGTTCCCACATTTACTACTCAATTTATGCTTTATAGTTGTTATGTGACTTGCCAGGGTGATTAGTCCGTGTCCGGTGAGGTTTTGGAATGAATTGGAACACTTAGTTCCGAGGTTTAAAATTTAAGTTGAAATAATAACCGGATTTCGACTTATGTGTAAGTGATCACGGAATAGAGTTTTGATGATTTCAATAGCTCCGTATAGTGATTGTGGACTTAGGAGCGTGTCCGAAAAATTATTTAGAAGTTCGTAGTTAAATTAGGCTTGAAATGGCTAAAATAGAAATTTAAGTTTGAAAGTTTGACTGGGGTGTTGACTTTTTGATATCGGGATCAGAATCCGATTCTGAAAATTGGAGTAGCTCCGTTATGTCATTTACGACTTGTGTGCCAAATTTGAAGTCATTCTGGATTCATATAGTATGTTTCGGCACGAGTTTTGTAAAATAAAAAGTTTAAAACTCATAAGTCCGAATCACGGTGTGAATTGTAATTTCTATGTTGCTTGATGTGATTTGAAACCCCGAGTAAGTCCGTATTATGTTACAGGGCTTGTTGGTATATTTTAACGGGATCCCGAGTGGCTCGAATGAGTTCCGGGGTGAGTTTTGAGCGAGTCCGGGCATTTCGGCACTCTGATGTTGTTCTGGAACTTTTGGAAAAGTGTGGACTGCACAATTCTTCTCGCGGCCGCATTTCAGAGGAAAAGTGCGGACCGCACAATTTTGATCACGGCCGCACTTCAAGGGTTCTGCAGGTTCAATGGTCTGACTTCGGAGGCTTATAGCTTTTAATCTACAAATGATTCAAAAACGAAAGATGTAGCCCTTTGAATCTAGTTTCCAAAAAAGTATCGCATTAATCATTTGGACATTTGTACAGAAAGTTATGAGTATTTTACTGAAGCCTGGTAAGCTATCACAGTGAAGTGCAGCCGCACAATTTGGACTGCGGCCGCAGAACTTGGAAATGTGCGGACCGCACATTGGGAGATCATACTTGGTACTATATAGCCGAGGGTTAGGGTATTATTTCATATTTGGACTTTGAGAGCTCGGTTTGTGGCGATTGTTTGTGGGATTTTCAAGAAATTCATCGGGGTAAGTGATTCTAACTCAGATTTGGTTAACATACATGAATATATCATTGTTTTCATTATTTAATCAGTATTTTGAGATGAAAATTTGGGGAAAATTGTAGAAATTTCATAAAACAAATTTTTGGATTTGAATACAGATTCGTAGTCGGATTTGAGTGAAATTAGTATGGTTCAACTCGTAATTGAATGGGTTGACGGATTTTGTGAGTTTCGTCGGATTCCAAGACGTGGGCCTCATGGGCAATTTTTGGAGTGTAATTTCGGATTTTGTGGGAAATATTAGTATTTTGATATGAAATTAATTCGTATGATTTGTATTGACTGAATCAAAATAATTGTGACTCGATACGAGGCTTTCGGAGGTAAATTTGCGGGGCAAAGGCATAGCGGAGTAAAGAATTATACAGTTTGAGGTAAGTAACACTTCTAAACTTGGTTCTAAGGGTATGAATCCCTGAATTACGTGTTGTATGAATTGTTTGGAGATGACGCACATGCTAGGTGACGGGCGTGTGAGCGTGCACCGTAGAAATTGTGACGTAATTGGTTCCGTGGAATTGTGTAGTCAAATAATCTTGGCACTATCTATGTAGTTTTATGTGTTAAAGAAATTGAGCTGAGAATCATGTTAAAAATTATTCTGAGGCTATATGCCAGTATTATTGAGACCCACAAAGGTCATATTGATGTTGAATTATTTATTTAAATTGAAATTTCATACTCAATCATATTCCTTCATTTCATATCATATCTCAGTCTATGTTATTATTTATTGATACACCATATCATTATTTTGGGCTAGTTTCATGACATTGTGAGCCCGAAAGACTGGAGAGACTGACGAATGAGTAAGGCCAAGGGCCTGATTGTGAGGTTATTATTATGGGATCGGGCTGCATGCCGCAACAAGTTTTTTTTACTTATGCCTGGATCTGGCTTATTATAGCGCTTGGGTTGAAGGAGCCCCTCCGGAGTCTGCACCCCTCACATCGAGCGCAGTTGATATATATATATATATATATATATATATATATATATATATATATATATATATCTGGGATGGATCTTCCCTGGGTATGGATCTTGCCATAGATATATATATTGAGGGATGGATCTTCCCTCGGCATGGATCTTGCCCGACACATTTATATTGAGGGATGGATTTTCCCTAGACATGGATCTTGTCCGAATCATTGATATTTAGGGATGGATCTTCCCCTGGGCTGGATTGGCCTTATACAGTACTGAGTGACTGATTGTCAGTTGATGGATATACATATATACTTGGGATGGATCTTCTTTGGGCTGGATTGGCCATATACAGAACTGAGTGATTGAGTATTCTGAGAGTGTGAGTACACGAGGTTTCCATTGTGGTATATCACATACAACATATACTTTGGCATGTAGATATTGTGATGTCATATTCCTCATATCATGCAGATTTTATCTATTTTTCCTGTACTGAGTTTAACTGTTGAACTGGAAAGCATACCTACATTTTTGTACTGCTATTTCTGTACCAGACTGTACCTGTTGAGCTCGTCACTACTTTCAGCCCAGAGGTTAGTCTTGCTACTTATTGAGTTGGTTGTAATAATACTACACTCTACACCTCGTGTGCAGATCCAGGTACTTCCGGATACGACGGTTGCCAGATTTGAGGATTTATCTGTTGGAGACTATCAATGTAGTTGATTGGCGTCCGTAGACCTTGACTCTCTTTCCTTTCAATTATTGTACTGTTCTATATTTTCAGATAGTGTTCCTATCCTTCAAACTTTGTTATTATTTAAATGCTCATGTACTCAGTGACACCGAATTTTGGGAGTGTTTATATCTGTATTGTGAGATTTCTTTCGCTGAATTAAAATATTATGTTTTCAAACTTAAAAGAAATTGTGATTTATTAAGGTTGTCGTCTTGCCTAGTATTGAGATAGGTGCCATCACGACAAGTTAGGATTTTGGATCGTGACTGATTTAGGGTTTCAAGTCATAGGTTTCTCACTGTTTTCCCTCTCTTTTGTTGAGTTCTATTGCTGGTTTAAACTCGAGGGTTCTGGGATTTTGAGCAACAAAAAAAGTTCGTTTGATCTCAAGTTAGTATTGAGATAGGCGCCAACACCTCTCTCTCACTTGTTCTCTTTTGTTCGTCTCTCTGAATGATATGAGTATACCGAGATATGTTCTGTCGATTATAATTATTCTGTATATGTTTGACATGTTTGATATTTATGCTTTGTTAGTTCAAAGACTTCTTGGGGTCAGCTTGTTCTACTATGAGTCTTTAGATGGTAGTTGATTAAATCATAATTGACACTTGTTGATCTCTGTTCAGAGTTTTCCAACTGTCTCCATGCCTAAGTTCTTACGTGTTTATGTTTAATATGAACTTCATAATTCTCATTGACTTGTAGTAAGCTCATCTCTATTTTGTTGCACCTCTGTAATTATTTGTGAGCTTGGAAACCTATGTAATGCATTAGCTCTAATTATGACGCAGTCGCAACAACAAGTAGCCGCATAGTCAGAGACGTCACAGAAGATCGACAACGACGGGACAAAGTTTTCGAAGGGACACATTCACGTGTGCAGAGCCTTTCGTAACATGTCATAATCCGGAAAGACGGCATTTGCCTTAAAAGAAACAAGTATTTTCAAAATATTTTTCTAAAGTATATATATAAAGTAACTTGTTCCATCTACCGAACTTCGTGGCATAATCATGTCAAAGGCTGGGGCAAACCAATACCATGGTCGACGCAAACTAACTCCCCCCCCCCCCCAACTAAGAAGTTTTATTTGAGTGCAGGGTCAACAGGGAGTAAAGAATCACTGGGACCACACTGGGGCAAATGACGGACCCGCCACTTACCTAAGATTATCTCTCCTCCCTTTTACTTAAAATTTTTTGAGCACAGCTAAAACTAACTCTTGAATTTCCTGCAGGTTCCTCGGAATCAGACAGCCGATACGGAAATTTGTAAATAGCAAACCGTCTGCTCATCTAATCGGAGCATGTTGTACAAAACAAAAGACAGCTTTGCCAATCGAAGCCCTGCATATAGCAAACCACCTGCTCAATCAATCGGAGCACCCTGTACAAATCGAACGTCAGCTTCGCCAATCAAAGTCCTGTATATAGCAAACCGCCAGCTCAATCAATCGGAGTGCCTTGTACAAATCGAACATCGGCTTCGCCAACTGGAGCCTTATATATAGTAAACTGCAAACTTCGCCAACAAAAAGCAATCCGCAGCACCGCTCCATCAATCACGGACACCGGAATAGACAATTGCAAACCTCGTCACCAACGTTCTGCCAATCGATGGCCGCAACCTAGCTTCGTAGTCAAGAGTATCTCTTGGGCATGCTTATATTTTACTTCGCTATTACTTTTAATGTTTTAACATTTGTTTGTGCAACTTTAGGCATGATTGCAATTTTTATCAATCACTCTCGATCGGAGGATACCTTTACATTTCCGCGCAAAGCTCTCCCAACAAGTGGAGACGCACTCTACAAATCAAGATCTCCCAACAAGCGGAGACATTTCTCAGTGCAAAGCTCTCCCATCAAGCGGAGACAGACTTTACCAATCAAGTTCTCCCAACAAGTGGAGACAATTTTGAAATGCCCCGACAGCTGCAGAATGGTACACAGCTCGGCTAACAAATCGATTCGGGATCAAATATCCCATCACCCCAATCCCGAATAACGGCTCGCCGACAGCCATGCATCAACATTCCTACATCATTTACATTGCATCTTAATATATCCTACATTATAATATATTGGTATGTGTGTATTTCATTTGTTTTGCAGGAACAAACACTGCAGTATGGAACTATTTCTTAGCAGCAGACCGAACTACAACGCTATGGGGACAGCCAAATCGGAGCTGATATGCTCCGTCAAATCGGAGCATGAATGAGGTTTTCTCAGAGTTTCATCATGTTATTCGAGGTCCAGAGGTCAAATGCAGTGACCTCTGGACATTGGCGCTTTATCCAATGGTTTTTGATTTCAAAGATCATCCCTGATCTTCACATGACCAGGTAAAAAATCTTCAACGATTCTCCCTCTATTCTTTGTGATTTTACCCGATTATGCTCACATCATCAATCTATCGTCACCTTTCACTCACAAGTTTCGAATCTGTGTAAACCCCAAGGCCTTAAATGGCCCTATAAAAGGGGTCTTCAATGCTCTCACCTAACAGACGAATATGAACACATACTAAGCAAACAAAAGACACTGAGAGATTTAGGGTTTCGAGTCTTAGTTTTCTTACTATTTTCCCTCTCTTTTGCTGGTTTAAATTCGAGGGTTATGTGATTTTGAGAAACAAAAAGAGTTCGTTTGGTCTGCTGTTCTCAAAAAGGTCATTACCTCTCTCTCACTTTTTCTCCTTTGTTCGTCTCTCTGAATGACATGAGTATACCGAGATAGGTTCTGTAGATTATAATTATTATGTATGTGTTTGACATATTTGATATTTATGCTTTGTTAGTTCAATGACTTCTTGGGGTCATTTTATTCTATTATGAGTCTTTAGATGGTAGTTGATTAAATCATAATTGACACTTGTTGATCTTTGTTCTGAGTTTTCCAACAGTCTCCATGTCTAATTTCTTACGTGTTTATGTTGAATATGAACTTCATAATTCTCATTGACTTGTAGTAGGCTCATCTCTATTTTGTTGCACCTCTGTAAATATTTTGTGATCTTGGAAGTTGAGTTTGCTATCTGATAATTATAACTAAGATGAAACCTGAAATCGTTTAAACTTGTATCCCTTGTCTTTTAACCTCGAGCTTGAACTTAAAGTGTCTAAACACTTTCTTCTTTTCCTGTATTTGTCTAACTATTTTCTGAGTTATTGCTATGGTCTTTTACTTTGTTTAGTAATTATTATTGTTAAAGCAATCATGCTTACCTATACTTCATGTTTTTTTCCCTCCACTGATGATTCTGTTATAATCATTATATTGTTCCCTGCACCTTATTTGTCTTATGGTTGAGTTCATTATTTGATAATCCTAACTGAGATAAACCTGAAAGTTCAATAAGTCCATATCACTTAACTATGGTGAAAGAGCCTAAGTGTTTAGAGGCTTTCCTCCTCTATCTATGCATCTGCTAGCTCTGAGTGTAGTTTCTAGATTATCACCATGACCTTCTCATGGTCACACCTAAACGTTAGATGCATTTGTGGGAAACTATCTTGTATGAGTTAAGCTGTCTTCTTTCCATGAACCTTTGTTCTACACATTCTATTAAGGTTAAGCTGCTTTCATTTTTCTAGAGTAGGTCATGATTTTTTGGATAAAGTCAACTAGTAATTGCTGCATAACTAAGTTTGTTTGTCCCATGATTAATTGAGATCTTCATATACATGTGTAATTCAAAACTTGTGCAGTACATCCTTGTCCTCAATCTCTTTGATCCATTGCTGATTTTGTAAAGCTTGCATGCATCTATCATTTACTTATCTTCCATTAAAATAGGACTTAGGCACTATGTTATAATCAAGTGACACTTTTAGAAACTAAAGCTTGATCACTTCATACTTACATACTATGCTAGGCTTATGTTTAAGTTGAACTTGTTTTGATACAATGCTTCCATTTCCTTTCTTCATTGACATGTTTAATTTGGTTATGTAATGTGTAAAGTCCCCCTACTTATATGAGATCACTACGTCATTTACCCTGCCTATGTACAGTTGACTGAATGTTACAAATATCCCTGCTTAACTCTGTAGCACCATATTCTGTCTTGAATTATGCTCAGTTTTTCTCCTTATTGTTAATATGAAACCGAACTTGACTCTCAAACCTTATGAAGTCCATTTGCTGATATTATCTGAACATGATGACCTGCTAATACTGTTAGAAGCATGACCCTGTTGAGACCTTAGGAATCCCATATTTGAATCTGTAAATTTATAGTCATGTTGAGAGTTAAACCTATTTCTGATATCCTTGATAACCCCTCTGTAACAATGGCTGACCATGACTGTTTGTCTGAATCTGTATTGATGATCTTTAAGGTGTTAAGTAGTGTTACTAATCCCTGCATGTGTTAATGACAAATTAAGTAGTTCTCAATTAAGTTTTCCAAGGCCGGGGTATCTGCATCTCTTGTGCTGCTGTCTATATGAGTTATGCATGCCCATTTTTATCTTTGAATATGATTTTCCTTAATGACTTACTCCTGCAACAGTATGATATGAAACTTCTTCTTTTTATCTATACGTGTTCCGAAGTAAGCCCACTTTAGGTTTTCTTGATATGTATTCTTTATTTAGTGTCAAGGGTAATCTATGTTCTCTTGTATTATTTTATGAAGAGGAAAAATATATATTTTGTGGTAAGTAATACTTTAGTATTTATTTTACATTAGAAGGGCCTCATTGACACTTAAACCCATAGGGAAAACATGTTGTTAGTGTTTAAGGGTATTTGGGATCAGAGTTTGACTTTAGATTGGGCTGTCCTCCCCGACACAAGCATTGCCCTGGGCCTTGAGTCCCTTGGAAACTTTTAAGTGCCGAGGAATCCAAAGGGAGCATCGACCTCGAGTGGGGATCCCTTCGTTATCTCTTAATTCATTGACACATTAAGTTTTTTAAGGGGTTAATGTCTAATGACAACCAAAAGGTTTCCAATGTGAACTATTCTCTAAGTAAAACCACAACATTAATATGTAATTTTCCCACTACATTAATCATATTCATGTTTCAATTATCTGTTTGTGTACCTGTTAGATGCATTAGAATGCGGTCTGTTATTAGAATATGCTGATTATTCTAAATTTGTATCTAATGACTTTCTTCCTCTTTTGGACATGTACATCTGCTTAGGCCTCCGAGTTCCTGATAAACTCAGGCCCAATTCCAACCTTGTTGCATTTCGTTGAGGAGCCCCAAATCAGCTGTACCCACATCTCTTTACTGCTGTGAGTACCTTCTTGAGGCCCAATCATCAGAGTCCAGTCCTTTTTCCTTCAACTCCTTTATCATTGTTTGCTGTCCTGTTAATTCAGTTTACCGTTTTTTTTGCTAATTTAGTTTACTCTTGGTTGCATTTGTTATGTCTTTGTTGCTGTTTTATATCTCATGTATATAACACTCATATATTAGATCACATGCTTTTCTTTTATGCTTTAGTATCATATAAACTTAGGCAAGCCTTAAATAATTGTAGGATTAAAAAAGGGAATTAATTAGTCGGAGATCCTTATTTCGTTGATTATAATTTGCTCACAAATTGTTATGTTTTCTCTCACCTTTCTTTTCCTTTTAAAGATTTTTTAAAAAAAGCCAGAACTTAGCAAAACAACATCTCTATTTCAAAAGGAAATCAGGCCTCAGCTTCATCTTCAAAAGGGAATAAATCGGAACATCAAGAACTATCGCCTTAAGGGATTTTCAGCAAATAATCTTTTCTTTAAGGATCTTCAAACAAAGGTATATCTTAGTCTCACTTTCACAAACACCCCTTAGAATTACACCCATCTTCTAAACCAAGTGTTTTATAACTCAAACTCCTTCTTCACATGCTTTACAATTATGGACCATTTACATACATATTTCAAAACTCTCTCAACATATCTTTAAAATCCTTTATAAACTCACACTTGTCTTAAGTCTCACATCCATTTTTTTACCCTTACTTAGGTACATAGTAAGCCATACTCTTTATTAGTAATTAAGCATAGTACAAATGATTGATCCCAAACTTAGTCTAAGTCCTATGGATCTGCCTCAGATAGATTTTAAGGGGTGCCTAACACCTTCCCCTTAGAAGACAAGAAACCTTGCCTATAATCTCACTGGTTGGCAGACTAATAAACAATATGACTTAGTAATTAAATAGGTACCCTAATATACCTTTAAATATTAGGTGGCTACTCTCTTTCATCAACAACAGAGAAACCATAAGTTGAAACCTGTCTTGACTAGTGCAAAATAGGGTGTAACAGCTGGTGTTCTGCTGCAGATCTCGCATTTGTAAGGCCTGGCTCACAATTACGAGCCTCTCTTTTGTGATAAATAATTCACATTTATGAGCAGGGCCTGGGATTGGGTAACCTCGCATTTACGAGGAAATGGTTCTCAATTGTGAACAACTCAAGATAGCATTTGCGATCACTAGGTCGCATTTGCGATGCCTGGCAAAAACTGTATTACTTCACATTTGCGAAGATGTTGGTCGCATTTGCGAAGGTAGGAAATTCGTATTTGCGGTCATATTATCGCATTTGTGACTTATGTGGCTCTGAGGCAAGGTTCGCATTTGCGACCGTTGTCTCTCATTTGCGGTGTTCGTAATTGTGAACATGACTTCACAATTGCGATACCTGCAGCTGGGTAAAAGAGGGGAAAAATGGGACGTGGCTCATTTTGCACCATTTCTCAACCCTAAACACTCTAGAGGCGATTTTTCAAGAGACTTTTCTTCCCAAATTCATTGGTAAGTGACTTCAATCCATTTTTTTTCAATTACCCATTACATTTAATGAGATTTCAACATCAAATTTAGGAATTACATGGTAGAAATTAGGGATTTGGGTAGACTTGGGTGGTTTTTGTAAAATTAAGATTTAGATCTAGAATTTTATAATGACCCGATAGGTCATTTTGAGTATTAGCCTTGAATTTCGTGTTCTGAGACCTTCGTTAGCTTTGTTTGATGTATATTGGTTTGCGTGCATGGTCCATGTCCGTATTTGAAAAGCTTTTATGTTAAAATTTGAAGAAAACATGATTTTGTCCTTAAAAACTTCTTGAGTTGACCACGGTCAACATTTTGTGAAACCAACCTCGGGTCAATGTTTTTACGATTTCGGTAGGTCCGTATTATAATTTTGGACTTGAGCGTATGCCCGTAATTGAAATTGCAGGTCCCTAAATTGATTTGACTCATTATGCCGAAAACTAGTATCTTAAAAGTTTGAAACTTTACTAAGTATGATCGTAAGTTCACTTCTTAGTTAATGGGTTTAGATTTTGATATTGAATTTTGGAATAGGTCCGTATCGTTATTTGAAATCTGTTCGCAAAATTTGATTCAATTTGGAACTGATTTGACATGATTCGGACGCTTAAATGGGATTCTAGTTGTTCTTGAGTTTACTTTGAAATTTCATTCGGTTTGAGGGTAGATTTGTTGATTTAGATGTTATTTTGATGATTTGATTGCGCGAGCAAGTTCGTTGATGTTATTACACTTGTGTGCATGTTTGGTTTGGAGCCTGAGGGGCTCGAGTGAGTTTCAGACGTGTTTCAGATGCGTTTTGCTAATGTGAAGATACCTGGTGCATTTCTGTTGCTGGTGTTCTGCTGCAGATCTCTCATCTGCAAGGTCTGGCTCGCAATTGCGAGCCCCGCTTTTGCGAACAAGAGTTCGCATTTGCGAGCAGGACCTGGGATTGGGTAACCTCGCATTTGCGAGGAAATGGTTCTTAATTGCAAACATCTCAGGATTCCATTTGCGATCACTTGGTCATATTTGCGATGCTTGGCAAAAACTTAATTACTTATCATTTGCGAAGATGCTAGTCGCATTTGCGAAGGTGTGAACTTCGCATTTGCGACTTCTTTGGCTCTAAGGCAGGGTTCACATTTGCGACCCTTGTCTCGCATTTTCGGTGTTCGCAATTGCGAACATGACTTTGCCATTGTGATACCTACAACTGGGTAAAAGAGGGAAAAAATGGGACTTGGATCATTTCACACCGTATCTCAACCCTAAACACTCCAGAGGCGATTTTTCAAGAGACTTTTCTTCCCTAAATCATTGGTAAGTGACTTTAATCCATTTCTTTTCAATTACCCATTACATTTCATGAGATTTCAACATCAAGTTTAGGATTTACATGGTAGAAATTAGGGATTTGGGTAAAATTGGGGGGTTTTTTGTAAAATTGAGATTTAGACCTCGAATTGAGGTTGGATTTCAAAACAAATTACATAATCAGGATCGGGGGTGAATGAATAATTGGGTTTTGGTCCGAACTTTGGGTTTTGACCAAGCAAGCCCGGGGTTGACCTTTTCAAATATGATAAAAATTGAACCTCTTTCTTTCGTGGGTAGTTTCTAAAGCCTATTTTGATTCATTTGGTCAATAAGTTACTAGATTTGGTTGGTTTGGAGGAATATTCAAAAGAAAGGCCGTGGTTGATTGATTGCTTGAGTTGCGGAGTGAGGTAAGTGTTGGGTCTAACCTTGATTTTAGGGAATTCGGGAACGTTGACATATGTGTAATGTGAATTATGTGGAAAACGACGTATATTCAAAGTGACGAGTGTGTATATGCCGTTATGATGCTTGCTTCCATGTTTTTGTTACTTCATGATATATCTTGTTTCGTGCCTTAATTGCTACATGCTTTATTGACTTGTATGCCATAATTGTTACTTGTCATTTAGCTATCTTGTACTAAATTGTCCATCCCTCCCATGATTCCATGCTTGTTGCTACTTGTCTCTACTTGATTTGCTTGCATATCTAAATTTTCATATATCTTACTTGCCTTATTGTTTTGTATTATTTGTTGCTTTCTATAACGTGGTTTCACTTGTATGAGTTGTCTAATTGATATATGCCGATGAGTTGGTAAGGTTTAGACATCCGAGTTGTTAAAGATTCTTTGGTATTTTGTGATTCTTCATTGCCTCGTACATTTACTCTCATGATGTAGAAATTCTTGTAAAATTTCATTGTTAAATTGCTATTGTTGATTGAAATTGTTTGGGGAGGGGGTTGCACGCTGCAATGGAAATTGAAAGGTAATGAATTGAAATGGAGGAATAAGGATGGATTATGATATTGAAAGATGATGATATAGTGGGATCGGGTTGCACGCCGCAACTAATTGTATATCTTGCGATTGTTTGTGACTGTTGGAATTACCTCGGTATTTTGAGATGAGTTTATGAGACTTATTATTCTGGGCTCTGGTAGTTGGATTTGAGTTCGTTGTTATAAATTAACTGCTTTATTTCCATTACTATCTTTTCTGTTATTATTATTATTATTATTATTATTATTATTATTATTATTATTATTATTATTACTGCGTACGGGTTATTGTAAGTGACCCACCTTAGACTCGTCACTGCTTCGTCGAGGTTAGGCTCGACACTTACAGAGTACATAGGGTTGGTTGTACTTATACTACACTCTGCACTTCTTGTGCATATACCAGAGTTGGTCCCAACAGCGCTGAGTGAGATTGCTCAGATCTAGCTATCAGTAGAGACTTGTGGTATAGCTGCACGACATCCGTAGCCCTGAAGTCCCCTTCTACATCATTTTAGCTGTTTATTCTAATTCAGACAGTTATATTTTATTCAGATTATTATTTGTAGTACTCTAGATGCTCATGTATTTGTGACACCATTTCTGGGCCTGTGCTTGGATTACGTCGTTTATTAGTTTATTAACTTATTTTAGACTATTCAATTTTATTGTTGTCATTTGATTTGAATTGTTAAAAATGGTTGATAAATATAGTTAATGTTGGATTGCCTAGCAAGTGAAATGTTAGGCGCCATATATACATTAGCACATGAGTATATGAGTATAGGGTTGTGCGCCGGTTGGATCAGATCGAATTTAGAACATTTCATATTGTAATTTCGGATTTAGAATTTTATAAAATACAACCTGTATCCAATCCGAATTAACATTGGATCGGTTCGGATATTAAAGTTTGTATTGGGTAAATAGTTTGGAGTTTTGGATCGGACTGTACGCCTTATTAAGGCTACTACAAATCTAATCGACTACTGTACTTCTTAAGGACACTGCTATTCACTATTCTAATAAATTGAAAGGCAACAAATATCTTTCATAGCAATAGACAAAATAAAAATGTAATAGGAAACAAAATAAATTGAAATCCCAAACATATATCTAATAAATTGAAATCATCGATAAGAATCCATGAATAAATTACATAAAATGATAAAGAGTTCCTAGTTCCAACTTGCATGGCTATCCCACTCAATTCTTATTTTCTTAATGTGTTCCCTTCGTTCTGCAATAATAAAGAGGCTACATCGTCCATCGATAGGAAGGAGAGACTGAAAATGAGAGATATAGAGGTAAGATGTAAGAGAGGCGGATAGATTCTAAAGAGATGTTAGAGAGAAAGAGACTTTGACATGATCTAAGAAGAGTCTAAAGAAAGACAGATGAAATGAGAAGACTTAACCCTAAAATGAAAGTCTATACTTGTCCATATAATTTGGATTTCGGGTCATATTGGATTAAAATTATATTAATCCAAATACCATCCATATATCTAAACTTTTAAAAACTCTATCCCATATCCGATCTGAATATCCGAAGTCCAAAATTCAAAAATCCGAATAGATTGGATCGCTTTGGATTCTCGGATATCCGACCCAAATGCGTAACTCTATATGAGTATATGGGTTGTCTGAGATTCAATTCCATGAATTAGAGGGGTACATAGGTTTAGAGGGGGACATAGGTCAGATTGGTTCGGATATTTCAATTACCAAACCAAGCCAAGTATGTCGGATTTCTAAATATCTAAGTCAAACCAAACCAACCCAATAAAAATCAGATTTTCTATCTCGATTTATCTCGATTTTTCCAGTTTTCTCAGATTTTTTGAGTTTTTTTGGATAAAATCTTCATAGCATAAAAGATATAATTTGTACTCCAAATATTTCTTTGGTCCTAGTAGGATATAACTATACAATGTGTTACTCAAGAAAATAATACAACAATGTGAGATGAGTCATGGCATTGTACTAGAATATTCAACAAATAAAGATAATGAAATCGCAGAAAGAAATTTTGTTAATTAATTAGCCATAATGAAAATGAACATAATCTAAAAGTACTAAGTCATACTAAAATAAGTACGACTAATAAATACTTGTGACGATCCGACCGTTCGTTTTGTGTATTTGCGCCCCGTTCCCTTTTTGATGCTTCACACTTGTGTTTATGATTTTATGACTTACGGGATAGAATGGTTTCGTTCCGGGAATATTTAGGGTTGATTTACACCCTTTGGTTATTGACTTAAAAGCTTAAGTTAGAAATGTTGACCAAACTTTGACCTTTGTGAAAACGACCCCGGAACGGTGTTTTGATGACTCTATTAGCTTCATATCATGATTTTGGACTTGGGCGTTTGCCCGAAATTGAATTCGGAAGTCCGTAGGTTGATTTGTGTTGTTTTGTCAAAATTTGGCAATTTGAGGTTTAGAAGTTTGACTGTAGGTTGACTTTTGGCTACCGGGTTCATAATTTGGTTTTGGGACTTGGAATAGGTCCATTATGCTATTTAGAACTTTTCTGCAAAATTTGGTATCGTTTGGAGTTGATTTGATAGGATTCTGACGCTTAGTTGCAAATCTAGAAGTCCTGGAACTTTACTTTGAAATTCATGCATTTGGTATCCGATTTGTAGTTCAAGATGTTATTTTCGTGCTTTGATCACGCAAGTGAGTTTGTATGATATTTTTAGACTTGTGTAGACGTTTAGTTTGGAGTCCTGAGGGCTCATATGAGTTTCGGACATGTTTAAGAATGTTTTTAGACTCAAAAATAGGATCTGGTGTGCAGATGCCTCTGGTGTCACATTTGCGAATACCAGGTTCGCAATTACAAGCTTTGCAGGGGGGGTCTCAGGTATCGCAATTGCGATACCTGGCTCGCAATTGAGAAGTAGCTCACGAAAATGGGTAGTTCGCATTTGCGATAAAACAGTCGCATTTGAGATGGGGACAGGCTTCGCGAATGCGAAGCCAATGCCGCATTTGCGACCTCCTCTTAGGCTATCAGTGGCCGCTTTTGTGAGATTTTCTTCGCAATTGCAAACCCATGTAGCAATTGCGACATCTGCAACTGATCAAAAGGGCTGGGAGTCGGAAGTTTTCAACATATTCTCTCATTTTAGAACCCTAGACTCGGTAGGAGGCGATTTGGAGAGGGGAGTATTATCTACAAACATTGGGTAAGTGATTCTAATCAATTTCTAACTATATTTCATTAATATATTATAGAGTAAACATTAAATTCATGTGAAAATTTGTGAAATTTTGCAAATGTTTTTGAAAAATGAGAATTTGAATTTTGAGAGTCGATTTGGACTTGAATTTGAGAACTAATCACATATATGGACTCGTGGGGTTATGGGTAGTCAGAATCTATCCTTGGACCCGGTTTTTGACAGGATGGCCCCAGGGTTAAGTGTAAAGTTCAAAGCTTTATTTATTATAATTGTTTTCTCTTGCATTGGTTGGTGATGTTAAGTCAATTTTGGTAAGATTTGAGCCTTGTGGAGGCGAGTTTTAAGGGAAAAGCTATTTTCGAGGGTTTAGTTAGCCCAATTGAGGTAAGTATCTTGCTTAACTTTGTGTGGGGGAACTACCCCTTTGGATTTAGGATTGTTTGTACTATTTGTATTATGTGAAATCCGTGTATGCAAAGTGACGAGTGGGTACACGGGTTATATGTAGTAAATGAACCGTTTAAGTTATTCAGACTATATCTATGCCTTTAATTGAATTGTCCTATCATATTTTAAATTCTCATTGTTAACCTACTCTTGCATGTGTTAGTCTATCCGTACATGCCTTATTTGACTTGTCTAATACTTGTTCTATCTCTTACTTGTTGTTTTGTTATTATATGCCTAGTTGAAGTTATTAACTTCCTTATTGCCTTGTTACATCCTTAATTGTTGAATTACTTGCAATTGAAGTTGTTATTTTGTGAAATATCTTCTTATTGTTGATATTATTGTATACATTGTCGTTGAGCCATGGGCTATTGTCATGGAAACATTGATATTGTTGATGTCGCGACCCAACACTCTAACCTGTCGTGATGGCGCCTATCGATGGTACTAGGCAAGCCGACCTTTCAACATACTTCAATATTTCATAAAAAGGATAATTTAAAGCTTATTCATACTAGAAATGTTTACAAAAACCGGAGTTGAATTCAAAATGAAATGCAGAAAGATAGCCCCAAACATCGGGGTGTCACCAAGTCATGAGCATCTAGATATCCAATCTAATAAAATGTGTTTAAGTATCAATACAGGAAAGAAAGAAAACATAGAAGGAGAGACAAGGTCTGCGGACGCCGGCAGCTACCTTGTAGTCTCCGGTACTCGATCGCGCACGAACTCAACGACCTTCATGATCAAACACACCTGGATCTGCACATGAAGTGCATGGTGTAGCATGAGTACGACCAACTCAGCAAGTAAAAGAAATAAATATGGAACTGAAAAGGTAGTGACAAGCTATACAAATGCAAATCATTTTCAATAATTCTAGTAAAGAATAGACATGCTTTCAAATTCGGCAGTTCAAATCAAATCAGTTTTATACAGTTACAGTTCAGGTAAATCCAGATATAGAATCTTTCAGAAATTTCACGACAATGACAGATAGCAACTAAGAGCATCAACAAATGAAAAAACAAGTACAGCCTCTCAGGCCAACAGTCACTCAACTCGTCACAACAGCTCAATCAATCGGCTCTCAACCCTCAGTACTCACACTCAATAGGTACCTGTGTTCACTGGGGTGTGCAGACTCCGGAGGGGCTCCTTTCACCCCAAGCGCTATATCCGCACGAACAACTCACGTGCTGCACGGACAACTCACGTGCTATAGTATCAATATGTGGAACCGCACGGACAACTCACGTGCCATAGTATCAATATGTGAAATCAAAGGGCATTACTTGAATGCTACTGCAGGTACATGCGAAGAAATGATCAAAAGAGCTGTATTTGCTAGAGAATTGGGTGTTCCGATCGTAATGCATGACTACTTAACGGGGGGATTCACCGCAAATACTAGCTTGGCTCATTATTGCCGAGATAATGGTCTACTTCTTCACATCCACCGTGCAATGCATGCGGTTATTGATAGACAGAAGAATCATGGTATCCACTTCCGGGTATTAGCAAAAGCGTTACGTATGTCTGGTGGAGATCATATTCACTCTGGTACCGTAGTAGGTAAACTTGAAGGTGATAACATAGTGTATCAACAAGAATCAAGAAGAGGCTAAGATATGATACGCAAGTAAAACCATGACTGAGTACAAGACAACAATCAACAAGTAATTAAACAAGTACGCGAACACTGCGGGTCCCAACAGTACCATCATATAGCCTAAGCATGATTTCTAACATGATTTGCAGCCAAATTTCTATAACAAACGGATAGCATATAGCTAGCAACAAGTTATTCAACTTTACAGTTTCACAGAATGGACCAAGTCTTAATTCCTACGGTGCATGGCCACACGCCCGTCACCTAGCATGTGCGTCACCTCCAAAATACTCACATAATCCAATAATCCGGGGTTTCATACCCTCAGGACCAGATTTGAAACTGTTACTTACCTCAAGCCGCGCAAAATCCTACTCCGCAATGCCTTTGACCCTCGATTCAATATCCAAATGCTCCGAATCTAGCCACAAGCAGTATGATATAATTAATATAGGCTAAAAGAATCAATTCCACAAGAAAAATATGAAATTATAAGCTAAAATCTGAAATCGGCTCAAACCCGACCCCCGAGCACATATCTCGAAATCCGATAAAAGTCAGAAAACCCGAAAGACCATTCACTCACGAATCTAACCATACTAAATTCATCAAAATATGACATCATTTGGTCCTCCAAATCCCCAAAATCCACTCTCCAATTCTCAAGCCCTAAACCCCAAAATTTCACTTCAAAATCTCGCTAATTAGTTGGGGAAATCAGTGGGGAATCAAGATTTATGATTAAAAAAATGAGTACAAGAATCTTACCTCAATAATCCTCTCGAAAATCTTCTCCAAAATCGCCTAAGTCCGAGTCTCAAATGGTGAAATAAGACTTAAATCGCGAACCCTTGCTTTTTAAACCTTCGACCCATACTTTTCGCACTTGCGGCCATATTTCCGCACATGCGGAACCGCTCCTGCGCAAAAACATCCGCACCTGCGGAACCCACTAAAAACACTGGGCTCGCACCTGCGCTCCAGGTCTCGCACCTGCGGAGTCGCTCCTGTGGCCCTTCGTCCGCTTCTTCGGTAATGCCAAACTTTTCCTTTTTCGCATCTGCGGCCCATCCTCACATCTGCGGACTCGCAGATGCGCATCCTTTATCGCACCTGTGCCCCCGCCCTTCCTGGCCTTGCCCACATCTGCGGCCTCCTCTATGCTTCTGCGTGTCTGCACCTGCGGTTCCCCACTCGCAGGTGCGATTACACCAACATGAACAACACTTCAGCTATCCTTCAACATCAAACTTTGATCCGTTAACCACTTGAAATTGACCTGACGTCCCCGGGACCTCAACCAAACATACCAACAAGTCTTATAACCCACTACGATCTTAGTCAAATCCTTTAATCACTTCGAACAACACTAATAACATGAATTACAAACGGATTCAAGCCTAATAAATTTTTAAATTTCAAAATTCTACAAACGACGCCAAAACCTATCAAATCACGTCCGATTTACCCCAAATTGTGCACACAAGTCATAAGTGATACCACAAACCTACTCCAACTTCCGGAATTCCAATCCGACCTCGATATCAAAAAGTCAACCCCCCGGTCAAACTTCCCAAAAATTCAACTTTGGTCATTTCAAGCCTAAATTAGCTACGGACCTCAAATTCACAGTCCGGACATGCTCCTAAGTCCAAAATACCCAACAGAGCTAACGGAACCGACGGAACTCCATTCTGGAGTCGTCTTCACACAATTCTGACTACGGTCAAAATCTTAAGACTTAACCTTCCATTTTATGGACTAAGTGTCCCAAAATATTCTAAAATCAAAAATAAGACCTCCCGGCAAGTCACATAAGTAGGAACAGATATGGGGAAAGTAGTAAATAGGGGATCGGGGATAATACACTCAAAATGACTGGCCGGGTCGTTACATCCTCCCCCTCTTAAAATAATCATTCGTCCTCGAACGTGCATAGAGACATACCTAAAGTGGTGAAAAGATGAGGATAACGGATGCGCATATCATGCTCGATCTCCCAAGTCGCCTCATCGACCGGCTGGCCCCTCCACTGAACCTTCACAGAAGCAATATTCTTTTACCTCAGCTTTCGAACCTGCCTATCCAAGATCGCCACTAGCTCCTCAACATAAGATAAATCCTTGTCCAACTGGACCGAGCTGAAATCCAATACATGAGTATTGCTTTGATACTTCCGGAGCATAGAAACATGGAATACTAGATGAACTCATGCTAGACTGTGAGGCAAGGCAAACTCATAAGCAACCTCCCCAACATGTCGTAATACCTCAAATGGACCGATAAACCTCGGGCTCAACTTGCCATTCTTTCCGAACCTCATAACACCCTTCATAGGTGACACTCGGAGCAAGACCCGCTCTCCAACCGTAAATGCAATATCGCGAACCTTCCGATCTGCATAACTCTTCTGTCTGGACTGGGCTGTGCGTAGTCTATCCTGAATCACCTTAACCTTCTCTATAGCATCTTGAACCAAGTCTGTATCCAATAATCTAGTCTCTCCCGGCTCAAACCAACCCACCGGAGAACTACACCGCCTACCATACAGAGCCTTATATAGTGCCATCTAGATGCTCGACTGGTAACTGTTGTTGTAAGCAAACAACGCTAGAGGCAAGAACTGATCCCACGGACCCCCAAACTCCATCACACACGCACGAAGCATATCGTCTAATATATGAATAGTGCACTCGGACTGTCCTTCCCTCTAAGGATGAAATGTTGTGCTCAACTCCACTTGAGTCCCCAACTCATGCTACACGACCCTATAGAACCATGATGTAAACTGTGTACCCCAATCAGAAATAATAGATACCGGTACGCCATGAAGGCTAATGATCTCGCGGATATACACTCGAGCCAGCTACTCGGAAGAATAGGTAGTTAACACAGGAATGAAATGAGCTGACTTGGTCAGCCGGTCCACAATCACCCAAACTGCATCAAACTTCTGCTGAGTCTGTGGAAGCCCAATAACGAAATCCATAGTGATCCGCTCCCATTTCCACTCCAGAATCTCTAACTTCTGAAGCAACCCACCTGGTCGCTGATGCTCATACTTCACCTACTGGCAATTTAGGCATCGAGCTACATACTCCACTATGTCCTTCTTCATTCTCCTCCACCAGTAATGCTGTCTCAAGTCCTGATACATCTTTGCGGCACCCGGATGAATAGAATATCGCGAACTGTGAGCCTCCTGGAGAATCAGCTCACACAAACCATCTATATTAGGCAGACATAGCCTGCCCTGCATCCCCAATGCACCATCATCCCCAATAGTGACTTCCTTAGCATCACCGTGCTGGACCGTGTCCTTAAGGACAAGCAGATAAGGGTCCTCATACTGACGCTCTCTGATACAATCATAAAGAGATGACCGGGAGACCCCACAAGCCAATACTCGACTCGGCTCAGAAATATCCAATCTAACAAACTGGCTAGCTAAGGCCTGAACATCCAATGTCAATGGCCTTTCTGCTGCTGGAAGATATGCTAAGCTCCCCAAACTCTCCGCCCGGTGACTCAAGGCATCGCCACTACATTGGCCTTCCCGGGATGGTATAAAATGGTGATATCATTGTCCTTAAGAAGCTCCAACCACCTCCGCTGATGCAAGTTAAGATCCCTCTATTTGAACAGATGCTGCAAACTCCGATGATCAATGTAAGTATCATAATGGACCCCATACAAATAGTGCTCCAAATCTTCAAGGCATGAACAATAGCTGCTAACTCAAGGTCGTGGACATGATAGTTCTTCTCATGAGGTTTTAACTAGCACGAAGCATAAGCAATCACTCTACCCTCCTACATCAGAACACACCCAATACCGATCCGCGAGGCATCACAATACACTGTGTAAGAACTAGAAACTGATGGTAGAACTAGAACTGGAGCCGTGGTTGAAGCAGTCTTGAGCTTCTAAAAGCTCTCCTCGCACTCCCCCGACTACCTGAAAGGAGCACCCTTTTGGGTCAATTTAGTCAAGGCCGATGCAATAGATGAGAAGCCCTCCATGAAACAGCGGTAATAACCAGCCAAACCGAGAAAACTTCGAATATCCCTGGATGAGGACGGTCAGGGCCAACTCTGAACTGCCTCAATCTTTTTCGGGTCTACCTGAATACCCTCACTGGACACCACATGTCCTAAGAATGCCACTGAACTGAGCCAAAACTCACACTTGGAGAACTTTGCATAAAACTTCTCCTCCCTCAACCGCTATAACACGATCCTCAAATGCTGAGCATGCTCCTCCTGGCTACGAGAGTACACCAGAATGTCATCAATGAATACAATAACGAACGAGTCAAGATAAGGCTGAAACACACTGTTCATCAAATGCATTAACATTGCTGGGGCGTTGGTCAGCCCGAAAGACATCACAAGGAACTCATAATGGCCATATCGAGTCCTGAAAGCTGTCTTAAGAATATCTGAGTCCCGAATCTTCAGCTGGTGATACCCTGACCTCAAATTAATCTTGGAGAACACCCTCGCTCCCTGAAGCTGGTCAAACAGATCATCAATACGCGGCAATGGATACTTGTTCTTGATTGTGACCTTGTTCAACTGTCTGTAATCAATGCACATTCTTATAGTACCATCCTTCTTCTCTACAAATAGAACTGGTACACCCCAAGGTGACACGCTAGGCCGAATAAACCCCTTATCAAGGAGTTCCTGAAGCTGCTCCTTTAATTCCTTCAACTCCGCCGGTGCCATACGATATGGAGGAATAGAAATGGGCTGAGTGCCCAGCATCAAATCAATACCAAAATCAATATCCCTGTTAGGCAGCATGCCCGACAAGTCTGCAGGAAACACATCCGGAAAATCTCGCACCACCGGAACAGAATCAATAGTAGGGGCCTCTGCACTAACATCCCTCACAAAGGCTAGATAAGATAGACAACCTTTCTCAACCATCCGCTGAGCTTTCAAGTATGAAATCACTCTACTACGAACATAGTCTATAGAGTTGCTCTACTCAACCCTCGGCAACCCCAGCATCGCCAACGTCACGATATTAGCATGATAATCTAGAACAGCGTGACATGGAGACAACCAATCCATACCCAAAATCACATCAAAATTGACCATACTAAGCAACAAGAGGTCCACTCGAGTCTCCAGACTCCCAATCGTCACCACACATGACCGATATACACAGTCCACAATGATAATATCGCCCACTGGAGTGGATACATGAACAGATAAAACTAGGGACTCACAGGGCATATCCAGAAAATGAGCGAAATACGAAGACACATATGAATAAGTGGAACCAGGGTCAAATAATATAGAGGCATCTAAATGGCAAACTGAGACAATACCTGTAATCACAGCATATGAAGCAATGGCATCTGGTCTAGCAGGAAGAGCATAGAAACGGGCCTGACCACCCCCTAATCGGCCTCCCCCTCTAGGGCGACCTCTAGCTGACTGAACCCCACCCCTAGCTGGCTGGGCGGGTGGTGGAGCTGTTGGTGCTGGTGCCATCGGCCGAGTACTCTTCTGTGGATCCCCATTCAACAACCTAGGGCAATCTCTCTTAATGTGACCAAAATCTCTACACTCAAAACAACCCTTCCTCTGACGGAACTGTTGCTCCTGATACCCCGAAGAACTACCCGTAGACACCTAAGCTGACAAAGCAGGGTGAGAACTCTGTGCTGGTAGTGCACTGAATGGAGACTGACCCTGATGATAGCTGTGTGAACCATGGCTAGATGATGCACCACGGTGAATTGGGCGAGCCTTCTGAGCATGTCTGAAAGGACGACCCCTACCTTGGGGGAACTGCCTCCTGAAGGAACACCGCTGAAGACACCCTCCACTCCTGGCGGCAAACCATCTCAATCTGATGGGCAATATCGACAACCTTATCAAAGGTAGCACCAGACACTCTCTCCCTAGTCATAAACAACCGCAGCTGAAAAGTGAGGCCATCTATGAACCTCCTGATCCTCTCCCTATCTGTGCGAACCAACCAGAGAGCATGATGGGCCAACTCTAGAAATCTCATCTCATACTGCGTCACAGACATATCACCCTGACGAAGCTGGTCAAACTATCTACGTAGCTCCTTTTTGCGGGACTGAGGCACGAACTTCTCCAAAAGGACAACGGAGAACTGCTGCCAGGTAAGGGGTGCTGCGCCGACCGACCTACACCTCTCGTAAGCCTCCCACCAACTGAATGCAGCCCCAGAGAACGGAAAGGTAGTAAATGAGATCCCACTGGTCTCTAGAATACCTGTCGTTCGGAGTATCCTCTGACACCTGTCCAAGAAACCCTGTGCATCCTCTCCCTCTGCACCACTGAAAGATGGAGGCTGGAGCCTCCCAAACCTCTCCAATCTACGCTACTCATCCTCAGGCATAGCAAGAACAACATAATCTTGAGCAACGGCAACCGACTGAGCTGGTGGTGCCCCCGGTGTCTGGAATCCCTGTACCACCTACTCTAGTGTGCAGGCGGCGGGAGTCTGAGTGCCTCCCCCAGCCTGAGAAGTGGCTGCTGCGGCCGGAATAGAGACCGCCTGAGCAAGACTAGTACATGCGGTCAGAATCTAAGCTAAGGCCTCCTAAAGGCCTAGAATCACAATGGGCACGGGTGGTGTCTGAACTGGTCCCACAGGATCTTCCACAACTGAAGCCTGCTCCTAAACTGGGGCAGCTAGTGGGTCTGTAGGTACTGCCCCAGTTGCTGTGCGGGCTGCACCTCTGCCGCTACCGCGGCCTCTACCGCGACCTCGGCCTCTCGCGGCCCTGGCTAGTAGTACTGGTAGCTGTCCATCCTGCCCCGTAATACGCGTCCTCACCATCTATGAGAGAATTAGAACAATAGAAATTTAGTCACAAGAATCAACAGATTCGTATGACAAGAATTCAAGAATGTGACATTTTTTGTAAGGGTTCTATAGCCTCTCGAAGATAAGTACAGACATCTCCGTACCGATCCGCAAGACTTTACTAACCTTGCTCATGACTCGTGAGACCTATGTAACCTAGGCTCTAATACCAACTTGTCACAACCCAGCACTCTAACCTGTTGTGATGGCGCCTATCGATGGTACTAGGCAAGCCGACCTTTCAAAAAACTTCAATATTTCATAAAAAGGATAATTCAAAGCATTTTCATAATAGAAATTTTTACAAAAACCAGAGTTGAATTCAAAATAAAATGTGGAAAGATAGCCCCAAACATCGGGGTGTCACCAAGTCATGAGCATCTAGATATCCAATCTAATAAAAATAGTGTCTAAGTATCAATATAGGAAAGAAAGAAAACATAGAAAGAGAGGCAAGGTCTGCGGACACCGGCATCTACCTAGTAGTCTCTGGTACTCGATCGCGCACGAACTCAACGACCTCTGTGATCAAACACACCTGGATCTGCATATAAAATACAGGGTGTTGCATGAGTACGACAAACTCAGCATGTAACAAAAATAAATAAGGAACTGAGAAGGTAGTGATGAGTTATACAAATACAGTTCATTTTCAATAATTCTAGTAAAGAATAGACATGCTTTCAAATCAGGCAGTTCAAATCAAAACAGTTTTATACAGTTACAGTGCAGGTAAATCCGGATATAGATTCTTTCAGAAATTTCATGACAATGACATATAGCAACTAAATGCATCAATAAATGAAAAAGAAAGTATAGCCTCTCAGGGCAACAGCCACTCAACTCGTCACAACAACTTAATCACTCTGCTCTCAGCCCTCAGTACTCACACTCAATAGGTAGCTGCGCTCACTGGGGGTGTGTAGACTCCGGAGGGGCTCTTTTCAGCCCAAGCGCTATATCCGCACGGACAACTCACGTGCTATAGTATCAATATGTGGAACCGCACGGACAACTCACGTACCAAAGAATCAATATGTGGAACCGCACGGACAACTCACGTGTTGCATGAACAACTCATGTGATATAGTATCAATACCTCACAGACAGGCCCTCGGCCTCACTCAGTCATCAACCTCTCGAATTTCTCGGGCTCTCGAAAATCACAAAGATCGGCCCAAACAAAGATAACATAGCGTATCAACAAGAATCAAGAATAGGCTGAGATATGATATGCAAGTAAAACCATGACTGAGTACAAGAAAGCAATCAGTAAGTAATTCATCAAGTACGCGACCTCTGCTGGCCCCAACAGTACCATCACATAGCCTAAGCATGATTTCTAACATGATTTGCAACCAAATTTCTATAACACAGGGAGAGCATATAGCTAGCAACAAGTTATTTAACTTTATAGTTTTACGGAATGGACCAAGTCCCAATTTCTACGGTGCACGCCCACATGCCCATCACCTAGCATGTGTGTCACCTCCAAAATACTCACATAATCCAATAATCCGGAGTTTCATACCCTCAGGACCAGATTTAAAACTGTTACTTACCTCAAGCCGCACAAAATCCTACTCCGCAATGCCTTTGCCCCTCGAATCAATCTCCAAATGCTCCGAATCTAGTCACAAGCAGTACGATATAATTAATATAGGCTAAAAGAATCAATTCCACAAGAAAAATACGAAATTATATGCCAAAATCCGAAATCGGCTCAAACCCGACCCCCAGGCCCACATCTCGAAATCAGATAAAAGTCACAAAACCCGAAAGCCCATTCACTCACGAGTCTAACCATACTAAATTCATCAAAATCCAACATCATTTGGTCCTCCAAATCCCCAAAATCTACTCTCCAATTCTCAAGCCCTAAACTCCCAAATTTCACTTCAAAATCTCGCTAATTAGGTGGGGAAATCAAGATTTTTGATAAAAAAACGAGTTCAAGAAGCTTACCTCAATAATCCCCTCGAAAACCTTCTCCAAAATCGCCTAAGCCCGAGTCTCAAATGGTGTAATAAGACTATAATCGCGAACCCTTGCTTTTTAAACCGTCTGCCCTAACTTTTCGCACATGTGGCCCTATTTTCGCACCTGCGCAAAAACATCCGCACCTGCGGAACCCACTAAAAACATTGGGCTCGCACCTGCGCTCCCGGTCTCGCACCTGCGGAGTCGCTCTTGCGGCCCTTCGTCCACTTCTGCGGTAATGCCAAACTTTTCCTTTTTCGCATCTGCGGCCCATCCTCGCATCTGCGGACTCGCAGATGCGCATCCTTTCTCGCACCTGCTCCCCCTTCTCTTCCTGGTGTTGCTCGCATATGCGGCCTCCTCTATGCTTCTATGTGTCCGCACCTGTGTTTCCCCACTTGCAGGTGCGATTACACCAGCAGGAACAACACTTCAGCTATCCTTCAACATAAAACTTTGATCCGTTAACCACCCGAAATCGACCCGAGATCCCCGGCACCTCAACCAAACATACCAACAAGTCTTATAACCCATTATGAACTTAGTCAAATCCTCTAATCACTGCGAACAACACCCAAAACATGAATTACACATGGATTCAAGTCTAATGAACTTTGAAATTTCCAAATTCTACAAACGACGTCAAAACCTATCAAATCACGTCTGATTGACCCCAAATTTTACACACAAGTCATAAATGACACCACAGACCTACTCCAATCCGGAATGCCAATCCGACCCCGATATCAAAAAGTCAACTCCCCGATCAAAATTCCCAAATATTTGGCTTTCACCATTTCAAGCGTAAATTAGCTATGGACCTCAAATTCATAGTCCGGACACGCTCCTGAGTCCAAGATCACCCAACAGAGCTAACAAAACTGACAAAACTTCATTCCGGAGTCGTCTTCACACAATTCCAACTACGGTCAAAATCGTGAGACTTAAGCTTCCATTTTATGGACTAAGTGTCCCAAAACACTCTGAAACCAAAAACAAGACCTCCCGGCAAGACACATAAGCAGGAACAGATATAAGAAAGTAGTAAATAGGGGATCGGGGCTAATAAACTCAAAACGACCGACTGAGTCATTACAGTTGATTTCTGGCAAGCTATGGCATATAGGCACTTGTGGTGCAACTATTGTGTTGTGATATTGATGCGCATGCGGCGGTATAAGGATAAGGGTTATTATGCATGTAGAGTCATAAGGTGGAATTTATGTGTATGTTTCTAGTAAGGGAATTACTTGAAGTCAGCGTCATAAGGTTGGCTAAAGTGCGTGTAGCTATTTCGGGAAAAAAAATTCAAAAATATTTAAATGTAAGGCTCACGCAGTGGTATAAGGAAAGATTGTGATTGAAATTGAGAAATGTGAATACGAGGCGGTACCTTAGTTGTGATTCTTGTTGTATACGAGGCGGTACCTCGGTTTTGATTTTTATTGTGCATCTCATGTTGAAAAGAGTTATTGGTGGAATGCTTCTTGTTACTTTTATTCTTCCTTGTATTATAAGTTTTGTCCATATTTGACCATTGTGGTTCTCTTTAACTTCTTCCTTAATGTTATCTCTATGTTTACAATTTTGTCGGTAGTCTATGTCATTAACTTGTTTCGTATCATTTATTTCTCCGCCTTTCATTACTTCTCGTTATTATATTTTCATTCTGTTTATTATGTCCTAGTAGGTGTATTGACTTGGTCTCGTCACTACTCTACTAGGGTTAGGCATGATACTTACTGGGTACTATTTTGGTGTACTCATACTATGCTTTTACACATTTCTTTGTGTAGATCCATGTGCGTCTGCCCATGCTGGACGTTAGTGTGTGATTGTAGCTGTTATTCGGAGATTTCAACGCATACATGCTCGGCGTCCGCAGGCCTTGGAGTCATCGTCCCTTATCTTTTCATTCTGTTATATTTCTTATTCAGACAGTGATGTAGTAGACATTCTAGAATATTCTGTAGAGCTTATGACTCAGTTCCATCGATTTTGGGAAGAGTGTTGTTGAGATCCTATTTAGGAAGTTTATATGAGTTTATCAGTCTTGCTTCAGTATTTCTGTTGAATATTTCTATTAAGTTATTATTAAATGTTAGGCTTACCTAGTCTTAGAGACTAGGTGCCATCACGACATTTTATGGTGGGCAATTGGGGTCGTGACAAATTGGTATCAAACCTCTAGGTTCATAAGTGTTATGAGTCATAAGAAGGTTTAGTAGAGTCTTGCGGATAGGTATGGAGACGTCTGTATTATCTTCGAGAGGCTACAAAACTGTTGGGAAAACTCCACTTCTTTGATTCCTCATCATGCGAATTGATTGGCTTCAAAATCAAAATTTTGACTTTCTATTCTCTCACAGATGGTAAGGACACACACTGCTGGATTTGACGATCAGACACCCAAGTCCCCAGCTAGAGCTGCAAGAGGTTGGGGCAGAGGCCGATGAGGGGCTCGTGGTCTAGCTAGAGCACTTGCCCGAGCTGCGACTGAGGAACCACCAGTAGCTCTGGTTGGGGGCAAGCACCCGAGGCGCCTGTTCCCACCCTTGCACTTCAGGAGACCCTCGCACAGTTCTTGAGCATGTTTGGTACCCTAAGCTCTGGTAGGGTCGATTCCATTTGCACCAGCCACATCTCAGGAGGGGGGAGGATCTCAGACTCCCGCGACCCGTACTCCATAGTAGTGGGTACATGTTGTTCAGGTCCCAGAGGTTATGCCAGCACTGTCGGTTGTTCTGGTTCAGCCTGAGGTTAGGGCAGTGACTTCTTAGGAGGTACAACTTAGACTTGGGAGGTTTAAGAAGTATCATCTTCCTACTTATAGTGGCTTAGCTTCAGAGGATGCATAGGGCTTTCTAGAGAAGTGCCACTGCATTCTCTACACCATGGGTATTATGGAGACGAGCGGACTTGTTTTCACTATATTCCAGCTATCAGGAGCAGCATACTAGTGGTGGCGGGTTTTTGAGGAGGGTAGCCCAGCCAATGCGGCTTCATTTACATGGACTCAGTTTTTAGAGATGTTCTTGAGAGTGTTTGTTTCCCAGACCCTTCAGGATACATGGCGCACAGAGTTTGAGTAGCTGCGCCAGGGTAGTAAGACAGCGTCACAGTATGCTGTCAGATTTAGAGAGTTTCTAGACATCCACCTGCCTTGGTTTCTACCGTCAGGGAGCGAGTCCGCTGATAAGTTAGAATTTTGACTACTTATTAGCGCCTTTTAGCTTTCGTTTTAGTCCAAAGTGTCTAATTGTGTTCCCGAAAACTGATGAAACATGCTTACCTTCAAGAATATTGGAAAATGAGCCACTATGGTGAAATCCAACTCAAGAAGGAGTGATCTGAACAAGGACAAAAATCAGTCACAAAAGCTCAAATGCGGACCGCAGATTTCTATCTGCGGCCGCAGAATGTGAAGGAAAATCAAATGAGCACCAGTGCAAAGTGCGGACCGCACAATTATTGTGTGGCCGCAAAAGCTACGTAAGAGCCAAAGTTCTGAGAGTTTCATTTCAGGCTCAAGAAGAAATGTGAACCGCATAATAATTGTGCGACCGCAGAAAAAGCTATACGACCGCACTCAGGAAATGTGCGGTCCGCAGAAGAACCCAGTGCGGCCGCACTTAGAACTGTGCAGACCGCAGAACATGAGAGATGCGGCCACTATCCAGAATTGGGCAGCCGTAGAGTCAACTCTTGTCAAGATCTAAAGAGAAGCGCGGACCGCACATATAATTATGCGTCCGTAGAACCACTGAAAGGGAAGTTTTGTCTGAAAATTCCAGCTTTATATAAATAGACTACTTTCATGAAATTAGGTCAAGTTTGAAATATTGAAAGTCCTGTAGCCATTTTTCTTTACCACTTTAATCAACTTTAGCTTACTTTGGTGATTTAACATTGGATTTTTATATTTTAATCTTGCAATATGAGTTTTATCAACTTTTCTTCTTTATTTTCCTCTATACCCATTATGAGTAGCTAGATTTTTAGCTAGGGTTGTGACCCAACCCTAGTGTGTGAACCTAATGGGTGTTTGATTTATGGCTTATTTATGGTTGGGTGTTTATTATTTACCCTTGTTCTTGCCTTTAATTGTAGAATTAATGGTTGCAAACATTAGTTTATGCCTATTTCACTTGTTCTCTACTTGAGAAAGAGAGACTCAGTCTTGGAAAACTTGGCTAACAAGAATTTGGGTTAAAATCAAGAGATTGATAGTCTCAATTAAAGGATTGAACCTAGAGATAGTAAAACCCGACTTGAGCATTTTATCAACTATTTTATTCAACCCATTTGGACTTGAGAAAGTCAAATTAGGCAAAATCACTCTCTTACCGAGAGGTATCGAGTGGGTATTTGAGTGTTGATTTCTATAATACACCCCGACCAACAAAACAAACTTTAAAGTTTACAACCCGTTAGGCAAACACCTAGGTGAAGGTAATACACCTAGGACTTTTTATATATTTGAAAACCATCCAAAAATAATATTCTATAGTTTTATATCTTTAGAATTGTAATCCTTAATGTAATTTTAGAAGTAAAAACAAAACCATATTTGTGGAAGTGCAACCAAGATAGTTCACATGCTTTATCCAAATATTTACCACTAATCCCATCTAAGCTCCCTGTGGATTCGATCCCGACTCCTTGTTGGGTAGTGTTATTGCAATCGACCGTTTCACAACCTCGAATAGAGGTGTGACTTGGACGAAATCAATTTTTGTCACCATTGCGGGGGAGCATAAAAACAGATTTAGCTATATATTTGGTTTTGTGTATGAATTATTTTCTTTTCCTTCTGTGTTACTAATCTCTTTGGTGAAACAATTATAGGTGAAAAAATGGCTCTCAACAACAATAATCCTCTCGGAAATATGCCTTTGGGGGATGTGGGCATGGAAGATGAACAAGTTGAAGAGGTTCCTCCTGAACCTCAAGCAAATAGACGAAGCCGACCGCCTCAAGACAACATTCCCGTTCCACCCCCACCTCCACCAAGAGCGGCTCCACACCGGGTGTTGCCGAATGAAGGGTATGCTAGTGCCACAGTCCCGCCCTGCATTAGGGCGGGCAACTTCAAATCACAAATGTTATGCTCACATTGCTAGAGCAACAAGGATTCGTCAACGGGGCTCCGAATCAAAATGCGTACAAACACGTGAAGGGATTTGTAGACACTTGCTAGGGGAGTAAACAGACAAACGTCTCTGAGGATGCTTTAAGGTTGAGGCTATTTCCTTTCTCTCTACGGGGAAAGGCCTTGGATTGGTTAGAAAGGTTGCCAAACCATTTCATCCATACATGAGATGAATTGGCGGAAAAATTTATTTCCAAGTTCCTTTCTCCCGGGCATATGGCTACTCTTAGAGACAAGAACCCAATGATCCGTTGCATGAAATATGGGAGAGGTACCAAACTATGGTGAAAGAGTGCCCAAACAATGATATGACAGAGGCTATGATTCAACAAACTTTCTACAGGGGGATCAATACTACCAATCAATGCGTGGTCAACCAATTTGCCGGTGCAAATTTCATGACAACACCATTTACGGAAGCTTGGGAGATCTTAGATTAAATGGATGATACTTCATCGGCATGGAAAAGTAGAGCAAATGTTCCTCAAGGTGATCCAAACGTGATTTACCTACATAAAGAATTGCATGATCATCGGCAAGCAATTGCCGAGTTGACCACCACAATGAATCAATTGGCCAAGGCTCAACTTCAACAAGTGCAAGGTCCTAAGCAAGTCAATGCATTGGAGGGAGTTAATATAATGGTAAAAAAGAGAAGGCAAAAGGGTCCTCAAGTGCAAAACCGTGTGGAACATTATGTGCAAGAAGATAGTGGGTTTGATCAAGATGAATCTTACAATGAACAAGAGGAGGAAGTACGATATGTGAACGACTTCGAAGGGCAAAGAAACAACTCTCAAGGCCTGAATCATCAACAATGGCGACCTCATGGTAATCAAGGGAATTGGAACAATCGAAACAATCAAGGAAATTGGAATGGTCAAAATAACCAAGGCAATTGGAGTGGCAATAGTCAGGGATATTGAGGAGGCAACAACCAAGGGAGATGGAAAAATAACCAAGGAAATCAGGGGTCGGGCTTTCAAAGGCCCCGGTGTATTAACAACCAAGCAACCCGCCTCCTTATCCTTCCTATGGTCCAAGCTCTTCAAATAATGAGATGGGACGAATTGAGAACATGTTCAAACAAATGATGGAGAAGAATTCCGACTCCGATGCTCAACTAGCCTCTCACAACACTTCAATTCCCAATTTGGAAGTTCAATTGGGGTAAATTTTGCAAACTTTAAACACTCGTCCTAAGGGGGCACTACCAAGTGACACGGTGGTAAACCCAAAGGGTGGGAACAACACGGAACATGCCATGGCCGTGAATACAAGGAGTCGAAAAGGTGGAGATGCACCCACCTCAAGTCAAAGGAAAATTATGGATGATGAGCAAGTGGTACAAGAAGATGAGATCCCGAACAATGTGGTGCAAGCAAATGATGAAGTAAGAGTTGATATTGATGACAACGTGGAGGAGACTCAAGAGGAAGTGAACCAGTCTAGGGAGCACATTCTTGACATACCAGAACCGATAGTGCCAAAGGCTAAGGCACCAATGCCAAGGCCTCCTCCTTCATACCTTCAAAGGCTTGCCAAGCAAAATGGCGAGAATCAATTCAAAAAGTTCATTGACATGATGAAGAGTCTATCTATTAATGTACCATTGGTTGAGGCTTTAGATAAAATACCCGGTTATGCAAAGTTCATGAAGGACTTGGTGACAAAGAAGCGGTCGATGAATTGTGAAACTATAAAGATGACTCATCAAGTGAGTGCAATTGTGCACTCAATGGCTCCTAAATTGGAAGATCCCGGCGCTTTCACAATCCCTTGTACCATTGGAAGTGTCGACTTTGCTAAAGCTCTTTGTGATCTTGGGGAAAGTATCAATTTGATGCCCTATTCAGTTTTCAAGACTTCGGGAATTGAGCAACCAAGACCTACATCTATGAGATTACAAACGGCAGATCGTACCATGAAGAGACCGTTGGGTATAATTGATGATGTGTTGGTTCATGTTGATAAATTCATTCTCCTGGTGGATTTTGTGATTCTTGATTGTGAAGTGGACTATGAGGTGCCGATTATTCTGGGTAGACCTTTCCTTGCTACGGGGAAGTCTCTTGTTGATATGGAAGCCGGTGAATTCACTTTCCGGGTGGGTGATGTAAAGGTGGTTTTCTATGTGTGCAAATCTATGAGGCAACCGAATAGCAATGAAGTGTGTTTGTTTGTGGACTTGGTGACCGATGTGATTATTGATGATACTAGTGCCATGATGAATGTTGATGATACTTCGGAGGCCATTTTGCTTAACCTTGATGATGACGAGATGGATGGCTATGTGGAATGCGTGAACCCATTGCAATGAATGGGGTCGTACACTTATGAATCCCCCAAATTGTCCTTGGATCTTGAAAATCAGAAGACTCCTCCAACAAAGCCCTCAATCAAGGAGCCTCCCACTTTGGAGTTAAAGCCATTGCCTCCGCATCTCAGGTATGAATTCCTTGGCCCTTGTTCTACTTTACCGGTTATTCTTTCCTCTTGTTTGACTAACATGCAGGTAGACTCCATATTGGCGGTGCTACAAAAGAGGAAGAAAGCTATTAGATGGACATTGGCGGATATTTGGGGAATAAGACCCGCATTTTGCATGCGCAAGGTTAATTTGGATCAATCAAAACCCTCCATTGAACATCAAAGGAGTTTAATGAAGTAATGCAAGAGGTGGTCAAAAAGGAGATCATCAAGTGGTTAGATGCAGGGGTTGTTTACCCCATTTCCGACAATTTATGGACCTCTCCGGTGCAATGTGTCCCAAAGAAAGGGGGCAAGATGGTGGTTACCAATGACAAGAATGAGTTGATTCCTACAAGAACGGTAACCGAGTGGAGAGTGTGTATGGACTATCGTAAGCTCAACAAAGTCACAAGGAAGGATCATTTCCCACTTCCCTTCCTAGATCAAATGCTTGATAGGTTGGCCGGTCGTGCTTTCTATTGTTTCCTTGATGGGTATTCAGGCTACAATCAAATTCTTATTACTCCGGGGATCAAGAGAAGACTACTTTCACATGTCCTTATGTTACTTTCGCATTTTCGCGGATGCCATTTGGGTTATGCAATGCACCGGTGACTTTTCAAAGGTGTATGATGGCTATCTTCATGGACATGGTGGAGGATTTTCTTGAAGTCTTCATGGATGACTTTTCGGTGGTCGAGAATTCTTTTGATGATTTCTTGAAAAATTTGGATAAGGTCTTGGCAAGACGTGAAGAGACGAACTTGGTATTGAATTGGGAGAAATATCATTTCATGGTTGAGGAAGGCATTGTCCTTGACCACAAAATTTCAAAGAATGGCATTGAGGTTGACAGGGCGAAAATAGAGGTGATTTCTAAACTTTCACCTCCAACATCCGTGAAGGAAGTGAGGATTTTCTTGGGTCATGCGGGGTTTTACCGGCGTTTCCTCAAGGAATTTTCCAAAGTGGTGAACCCCTTGTATATGCTTTAGGAGAAAGATGTCAAATTCCATTTCAATGAGGATTGCATGAAGGAATTTGAATTGCTCAAGTTCAAATTGACAACTACTCATATTATCACTGCCCCGAATTGGAGCTTGCCTTTTGAGCTCATGTGTGCCGCTAGTGATGTGGCGGTCCGAGCAATTTTTGGGCAACGTGTCAATAAGATCTTTTATCTGGTCTACTATGCTAGTAAGACCATGAATGATGCCCAAGTTAATTACACTATAACCAAAAAAGAGCTCCTTGCTATTGTTTTTGCTAGTGAGAAGTTTTGCCCGTACTTGATGGGTACAAAGGTGATTGTCCACACGGATCATGCGGCACTTCGGTACCTTATGAGCAAGAAATATTCAAAGGCTCGGTTAGTAAGATGGGTGCTTTTATTGCAAGAGTTATATCTAGACATCCAAGACCGCAAAGGTAGTGAAAACCAAGTGGCAGACGACTTGTCTGGCTTGGAGGAGGAGGGGAGGCCACATGACGGCCTTGAAATCAATGACTCCTTCCCCGACGAGTAACTTCTAGACATTTCAATGACCGAGATGCCATGGTTCACAGATTTAGCAAATTATCTTGTGAGTGGTATTGTACCGGAAGAGTTCTCTTCAAACCAAAGGAAGAAGCTCAAACAGGATTGCCTACACTATTATTATGTGCCGGAGGAGGAACAAGTTGAAATCCTTAAGGCTTGTCATTCTTCACCCTATGGTGGTCACCATGGGGAATCAAGAACGGCGGCCAAAGTGTTGAGTTGTGGATTCTATTGGCCTACTCTCTACAAGGACGCAAGTGATCTAGTCAAGCATTGTGATGAATGTCAAAGGGCCGGTGGGATTTCAAAGAAAAATGAGATGCCCCTCACCATCATCTTGGAAATTGATATTTTTGATGTGTGGGGTATTGATTTCAAGGGACCGTTTGTAAGCTCTTGTGCGAACACGTACATTTTGGTAGCTACGGATTATGTGTCAAAATGGGTTGAGGCCATTGCTCTACCCAACAACGAAGCTATAAGTGTGGTGGCATTTGAGAAAAAGAACATCTTCACAAGGTTTGTTACTCCGCGGGCCATTATAAATAATGAGGGGTCGCATTTTTGCAAAAAAGCTTTTGATACCTTGCTTAGAAGGTATGGTGTCACTCACAAAGTCACGACCCCCTATCACCCTCAAGCAAGCGGACAAGTGGAAGTCTCCAATCGAGAGATCAAGAGTATTTTGTCAAAAATAGTGAATGCCAACCGTACGGATTGGTCAAAGAAACTTTATGATGCTTTATGATTTTATAGGACGGCTTACAAAAGACCGATTGAGATGTCTCCATACCAGTTAGTGTTTGGGAAAGCTTGTCACCGTCCGGTGGAACTTGAGCACAAGGCTATGTGGGGTTTGAAAAAGCTAAATCTTGAGTGGGATGTCGCCTCTAACTTAAGGGTGGCACAATTGAATGAGCTAGATGAATTCCAGCACCATGCATATACAAGTTCATCCTTATACAAGGAGAAGATGAAGCATCTCCATGACAAGTACATTCGGAACAAGGAGTTAAAGAAGGTGATCTTGTGTTATTGTTCAATTCTCGGTTACGGATATTTCCGGGAAAGTTGAAGTCTAAATAGAGTGGCCCGTTTGAAGTTGTGAGTGTGACACCCTTTGGTGCATTGTACTTGAAGTATAAAAATGATGAAGTGTTTAGAGTCGATGGTCACCGGGTGAAGCACTATCTGGGAAAGGTTGGTGATGGCCACGTAGTGGCAGTGATTCATTTCAAGTGATTGATTGTAATCTGCGACGTGTCGTGACGTTAAATCAGGCGCTTCTTTGGAGGCAACCCATGTTTCTTTTTCTTTTCCTTTTTCTTCTTCTTTAGATAGGTCTTGTTTTGTGCTAACTAATTTTGAAGAGTGTTGCAGGAATGAGTGTGCTTTACAGGAACTGTGCTCAGGAAAAGTGGCAAAGTGTGAAAAAACGTGCGGACCGCACAATTTTAAAGGCCACAGCAGAAGGGGATCTGCGGCCGCACAATTCTTGTTGCGGCCGCACAACTGGAGATCAGAAATTGCAAACTCTCTGAAGTTATGCATGTCAGAGAAATGGCCAAAGTGCGGCTGCACAAGGAAATGTGCGGTCCGCACAAAAATCTGCGGCCGCACTCAAAAATGTGCAGACCGCAGATCATCAAAAGTGTAATGTGTAACAGGTAAAGGAGTGTGGACTGCACACAAAATTGTGCGGCCGCACTCAGCTCTTGAGTCCTGCCCTAACCGGTCAAGTATAAATAGTAGCCTTCTCACTACTGTAGAGACTTTACGAACTCTGAAAAATTAACACAAAGGCAAACACAGTGCACTCAACTGATTCACGTATCTAACACTCATTTCATCATCTTTGATTCTTCCTTAGCATCACTAAATCACTAGTATGCTCAATTCATCTTTAAACTTTTCAATTTTCTTAATTTTGTTCATAATTAGTTTAGTTACTTTTAAGCCAAATGTCAAATTCATCATCGTGTGAGCTTAACTTTGTGTGGGTAACTTCCTATTTTCTATTTGGGGTGGGTGGGTAAACTGTATATCATGTCTAAATTGCTACTACCATGTCTAAATTGTGCGTGAATTAGAAACCCTAAGAATCTGCCCGATAAATTTTTGAATTGTGCGGTCCGCAGATTAGTAGGCTAGGGCATTTGGTGTAGAATGATTGTGCGGACCGCACTTGAAATTGTGCAGTCCGCAAAAATGCAACCGCGACCGTAGAAAAGTGTGTGCGGACGTAGATCAAGCAATTCTTTGTCTTCGGAGAGTTGTTATTTTTGAAGTTTCAATATGCGACCACATCCAAAATTGTGCGGACCGCACTTCTGATGTGCGGCCACACTTAAAATTGTGCGGACCACATAATCATCACTTTCAAATTGTGCGGTCCGCACAACCCCATCTGCGGCCGCACTCAAAAATGTGCGGTCCGCACTTCCCCAAACTGCAACATGTTTTGTTCTACAAATTTTATGCCTAGATGCACTTAGCTAGGAATGACTCTTATTGCTATGTTGTGGAGAATATGGTTAGATCACGTAGTCATGGTGATACATCAAAGGGGAGGGGTGAACCTTCCAGAGGTAGAGGCAAAATCACCTTACCCCTCGCCCTCCAAAAAGTGATCAGTAAAAAGGCAACAATAGGCCGAGGTAGACAGCCGGAGCCCTCCGAATCAAGTTCATATGCTCCATCTAGGGAAGCATCGGAGGGCTACTCAGTGCAAAGGTAGCCTGCTATGATATCACAGCCACAGCTGCCCCAGGATAGATATCGATTGAGAGATGAGCCTACCTCTTCTGAGAGTACTTCTAAGGGGTCAGAAGGGAATAATAAGGCTTCAAAACCCTCATCTACTCATGCCCCCGCCACACCAGTTACAGTTGATAATGATGATGATATTCTGGAAGACGGTTTGGGGGGTGATACCAGAGTTGCAAGCCTAGAGAGGTTAAAGAAGAAGGAAGTTTGGGAAGATAGGTTTGTGAGCCTAACTGCATTCAGCAGGTTTCGAGAGTAGTGGCCGCAGAGACCGCTCACTATTGAGCGGTAGTTTGTGTTGAAAGATCTGGATAGATATAACCCAAATGTGTTAAGAAAATTTTAGGAAAGAAAAGGGTGAAAATGGTTCACGAAAAGCATATTGGATGCCAAGGAGCACTTAGTCCGGGAGTGCTATGCCAATGTGGCGCACATAAAGAAGGGGACTAAGGTGACTAAGGTGAGGAACTTGAAAGTACGATTTGATCAGATTACCCTGAACACTTATTTGGGGCTCGAGGATATGGAGTCGGTGCAGTATTTAGAGAAGTTTGCAATGGGTGATGTAGCTCGCCCTTGGCTAGCTTAGATACTAGCGGCTCCAGGACCACCACCACCATGGATCACAGTAGGGGTTTCCATTCAATGGAACACCCTAAACTTTGAAGTAGAAGGGTGGCAAACATTTGTGTGCAGTCGCATAGACCCAAGCCAGAATAAAAACAATCTCCCAATCCCTCAGGCAGTCCTAGTTGCTTCCATCATGGCCGGGTACCCAAATAATGTGGGCGCCTTCATGTCGGCTAACATGTCTCTGGTTGTCAGGCAGGGTGAAAGCTCCTATTCATATCCCAACACTATCATGAAGTATCTCACGGATGCGGGAGTGGAGCCCAAGAGCTTTGATAAGAAGGTTAGGGCTAAGAAGCCCTTCTCCTGGTACTCTCTAAAGGACCCAAGGAACTCGAAGAATAAGGGTAAGTCGACTACTACCGTAGGCTAGTCTGATGAGTTGTCGATGGTAGTTGCAGATTCAGTAGCCATGCCTTCCACAGCAACCGGGCCTTCTACCGATACAACTGCCATACCTCTACCTCCATCTTCAGGGCCATCAATATCAGTGCATTCCTCCTCTACTTATCCACTCTCTGCGCTGCAAGTCTCACAGACATTGGCGAGTCTCAACAACTGGATGCAAACAGCTACTGCAAGGCTGTCTGACCTGTCCAGTGCTGTTGCAGCTCAGACTTCTACCTCAGCACCCCAGATTCCTCCGTCAGTGGAGGAAACTTTAAAGAAAATATTGGAGAATCAGAAGACCATCATGGACACCTTGGTGGCACATGGGGGAGCAATTGAGGAGCTTGGGAAGCAGGTGAAGAAGATGAGGAAATCTAAGGCTTCGAGGAAATCGGTTGACAAATTGAGACGAGAGGTGACCAAGATAGCATCCACTGGAGATCTTCCATTTGACTTTCTGATGGAGACAGATCCATCAGTACCAGCAGCACCAGTGGCACCAGCTGGCCAGTCTGAAGAGTCAGACCTCTCTACCCACACTACTGAGGCGGTACTACAGATGTTCACCAACCCAGCTACTCCCCGAGCAAGGGATGATGAGATCCAGTTGGAGGAGCCCGAGGGAGGTGATGCTGCTATGGACACTGATACCACATAAGGAGTTCTCTTTACTCTTTCCCTTTCTTGTTTTTATTTTGTTAAGCATTAAGGACAATGCTTATTTTTATACGGGGAGGAGGGGGGGGAGGGTGGAGTCTATTTTGATTTGACATTTGACATTGGCCTGTAATAACTAATAACATTCTCTTTTTATTCTTACTTTCATTATGTACATATTCTTCTCTTTCTATTGATGTATATATTCTCTTTCCCTTTATCAGTTTGTATATTCATTTATGCTTTCAGCAGTTTACTTCATAGCTTTTTATTTTGTTTTCTCAGTAGTCAATATTTAGTCTAATAGCTTCTTATTTACTTTAATAGCTTCTTTTTAATTTAGTAGTTTCTTTTCATGTTTAAGTGATCAATAAGCCTTTGGTTTTCTTAATGCCACGGTTCTTTCCCAATGTGGTTTTTGTGTGAACCGGGTGACTCTTCCCAACGATGGATGGCGTGACAATCTTCTTTAGGGATTGAGTCCGTTTTTGATGTTTAGGTAAGAACAATAGTAATAATGAATAAGAGGACCTAATTGAGTCAAACTAGAAGAGTCAAGCATACTTCACTTGGTACTAACACACTTAACTACATGCTTATGATTAAAAACAAGTTCTTGGAAAGAAATAGCTCTAGTTAGTGACCTTTTGACTCTTGCATTTACTTAAGCAATCATCGAGTGGTTTAGTTGAACCATTAGTGATTTTCAATCTCGAATATAGTTGTTGTGGGCCCTCGACTCTATCCTCTTGAACAATCCAGTGGTGTGAGAGGTGAGATATTCTGTTGCAAGTCCAAGTACCCATGCGAATGGTCTAGAACTTGCCCCGAATGTGTTTCTAGGCAAAATTCTAAGTGTTGCTTGGCTTGAGAAGTGATTGTAGGCTCTCCTTGACCCGTTTTGAAATTTTTCATGACCCACCAATGTTGTTATCCCTATCAACCCTTTTGAGCCTAAAACCTTTCTCATTTAATAAATGTGTTACAAGCCTTTACCCGTTTTATAGTAATCCTCTCTTGGCACCCGAGCTTTCCTTAACACTCTTGAGAAACAATTGGCTAAATAATAAGTTTGGGGGAGAGACGAGAAATTTGAAAGTGGTATCAAGGTACAAAAAGAGAAAAGAAATGAAGAAAAGGAAAGGCAAAGAAAAATAAAGAAAGAACAAAAACAAAATGCAAAAAGAAAGTGAATAAGTTGAAGAGTTGAAGGGATTCAAAGAAAAGCAAAAATGCAAAGCATGGAGAAAACAAAGAAGGAGAAAACGAATATCATGACCAAGAAAGAGTGATGTTAAGTCTCTCTAGTTCCCCTAAGGAAAAAGAAAATGACTTAAAATGTCGGCAAAGCATGAGCCAAAAAAGAGAAAATGGAGTCCTAAAGGAAAGATGAACCCGTTCGATTCCAACATTTTCTACCTTAGTCCAAAAGCATTCATTAAATTTCGAAAAAGCCCTATGTGATTTCAAGCCGAGTGAACTTACATTAGTGGTGATTTACATGAGGGGCAAGCATATGGTACTTAGAGTCGTACTTATGACATTCTTTTGAGAGAGATGATCGAACTTTTCACAAATCCTTGAAGTGAGTGCTACATTCATAAGTGAGATATGCTAACGGAGATTAGAGGAGGAAGAGTTTGGGATCCACAATGACCTACATGAAAGTGCAAACTTCCTTGATGAGTAAAGTCAACTTTTGATGTTGTAGTGTCACATTAGAACTATTTGTGCTTAAAACTTCAAATCATGCCTTGTTGATAATTCATAAGTGTTATGGGTAATTGTTGGTACCAATTGATGTGTGTTTGATTCACCTTAGATTAGCTAGAATAGATCTTATCTTGTGGAGGTGGGAATTACCTTATTTGCTTGAGGACAAGCAAAAGCTTAAGTTTGGGGGAGTTGATAAGTGGGAATTTTGACTACTTATTAGCGCCTTTTAGCTTTCGTTTTAGTCCAAAAGTGTCTAATTGTATTCCCGAAACTTGATGAAATATTCTTACCTGCAGGAGTGTTGGAAAATGAACCACCACGATGAAATCCAACTCAAGGAGGAGTGATCTGAACAAGGACAAAAATCAGGCACAAAAGCTCAAATGCGGACCGCAGATTTCTATCTGCGGCCATAGAATGTGAAGGAAAATCAATAGAGCCCCAGTGCAAAGTGCGGACTGCACAATTATTGTGTGGCCGCAGAAGCTACGTAAGTGCCAAAGTTCAGAGAGTTTCATTTCAGGCTCAAGAAGAAATGCGAACCACACAATAATTGTGCAGCCGCAGAAAAATCTATGCGACCGCACTCAGGAAATGTGCGGTCCGCAGAAGAGCCCACTACGGCCGTACCCAGAATTATGCGAATTGCAGGACATGAGAGATGCGGCCGCAATCCAGAATTGTGTGGCAGCAGAGTCAACTCCTGTCAAGATCTGAAGAGAAGTGCGGACCGCACATATAATTGTGCGGCCGCAGAACCCTTAAAAGGGTAATTTTGTCCGAAATTTCCATCTTTGTATAAATAGACTACTTTCACGAAATTAGGTCAAGTTTGAAATATTGAAAGTCCTGTAGCCATTTTTCTTTACCCCTTTAAGAAACTTTAGCTTACTTTGGTGATTTAACATTGGATTTTTATCTTTTAATCTTGCAATATGAGTTTTATCATCTTTTCTTCTCTATTTTCCTCTATACCCATTATGAGTAGCTAGATTTTTAGCTAGTGTTGTGACCTAACCCTAGTGTGTGAACCTAATGTGTGTTTGATTTATGGCTTTTTTATGGTTGGGTGTTTATTATTTAGCCTTGTTCTTGCCTTTAGTTGTAGAATTAATGGTTGCAAATATTAGTTTATGCCTATTTGACTTTGTCTCTACTTGAGAAAGAGAGACTTAGTCTAGGATAACTTGGCTGACAAGAATTTGGGATAAAATCAAGAGATTGATAGTCCCAATTAAAGGTTTGAACCTAGAGATAGTAAAACCCGACTTGAGCATTTTATCAACTGTTTTATTCAATACCCATTTGGACTTGAGAAAGCCAAATTAGGCTAAATTACTCTCTTACCGAGAGGTATTAAGTGGTTATTTGAGTGATGATTGCTATAATATATCTCGACCAACAAAATAAGATTTAAAGTTTACAACACGTTAGGCAAACACCTAGGTGAAGGTTATACCCCTAGGACTTTTTATATATTTGAAAACCATCCAAAAACAATGTTCTCTAGTTTAATATCTTAAGAATTGTAATCCTTAGCGTAATTTTAGAAGTAAAAACAAAACCATATTTGTGGAAGTGCAACCAAGATACTTCACGTGCTCTATCCAAATATATACCACGAATCCCATCGAAGCTCCCTGTGGATTTGATCCCGACTCCTTGTTGGGTATTATTATTGCAATCGACCATTTCACAACCCCGAATAGAGGTATGACTTGGACGAGATCATCCGCCAATTTATCGAGGGGCTCAACTATGGTATTAGATTTAGCATGGATCGAGAGTTGGAGACAGATACCCTATATCAGCAGGTGGTAGAGATTGCACGAAAGTTGGATAATATGCGGGGCCATGAGAGAGAGAGGATAGGGAGGCCAAAAGGCCTCGAGATAATGGAGGATTTAGTGGTAGCCACGCTACAACTATAGCCCACCATGGTAGAGGCTATGTAAGCCGTCCAGTTCATTCAACAATTCCAGCTTCTAGTAGTGCTCCGGCTATTCCGAGATTTAGGTAGCACACTTTGCTCAGCCACTTTCTAGTGCACCTCCTACGCGGGGTGCCTTCAATGGTCAGTCCAGCCGACCAGGCCCGAGCCAGTCCCAACAGCCATGCCCATCGAGAGCTTGGTTTGAGTGTGGTGATTCCCATCATATGGTGAGAGACTACCCCAGACTCAGGAAAGGTGCACCTCCACAGACTACTCGGGCTCCACGGATTCAACCAGGTCCATAGATTTCATATGCTAGGGTTACTGCTCCAGTTTCCGCTCCACCTACATAGCCAGCCAGGGGTGGGGGGTCAGGTGGGTAGTGGTCGCCCTAGAGAGGGAGGCCAAGCCATATTCTACGCTTTTTTGGGTAGGATGGAGGAAGCCGCATCAGACGTAGTCATCACAGTTATGGTTCCAGTTTGTCATAGAGATGCATCAGTATTATTTGATTCGGGATCCACTTATTCATATGTGTTATCTTATTTTGCTCCTTATTTGGATATATCTCGTGATTCTTTGAGTTCCTGTTTATGTGTCCATGCCTGTGGGAGATTCTATTGTTATGGACTGTGTGTATCAGTCATGTTTAGCTGTTATTGGTGGTTTTAAGACCAGAGTTGATCTATTATTGCTCAATATGGTAGACTTTGATGTTATCTTGGGGACCTAACATGTTATTCTAGATTATCACGCCAAGATGGTGACATTGGCTATGCGAGGCTTATCGCGATTGGAGTGGAGGGGTACGTTGGATTATCTTCCAAGCAGGGTTGTGTCATTTCTGAAGGCTCGGCAGATGGTTGAGAAGGGGTGTGTTGCTTATCTAGCCTTCGTGAGAGATGTCAGTGCTAATACTCCTGCCGTTGAGTCAGTTACGGTAGTGAGAGACTTCCAAGATGTATTTCTAGCGGATCTTCTAGGCATGCCGCTTGATAAGGATATCAATTTTGGTATTGACTTGTTGCTGGACACTTAGCCTATTTCTACCCCCCCCCCCATATCATATGGCCCTAGCAGAGTTGAAGGAGTTAAAGGAGCAGTTGCAGGAGTTGCTTGATAAGGGTTTCATTCGGCCTAGTGTGTCACCTTAGGGTGCTCCTATCTTTTTTGTGAAGAATAAGGATGGTTTTATGCGCATGTGTATTGATTATCAGCAGTTGAACAAGGTTACAGTGATTAGGTACCCATAACCGCGCATTGATGACTTATTTATCAGCTACAGGGTGCCAGAGTGTTCTCGAAGATTGATTTGAGGTCAGAGTATCATCAATTTAAGATTCGGGATCTAGATATTTCGAAGACTGCCTTCTGGACTCGGTATGGTCACTATGAGTTTCTGCTGTTATTTCTGCTGACCAACACCCCGTCAGCTTTTATGCACCTGCTGAATAGCGTAGTCCAACCATATCATTATTCATTCGTCATTGTATTTATTGACGACATCTTGGTGTATTCCCGCAGTCGTGAGGATTATGAGCAGCATCTGAGGATTGTGCTCCACACCTTGAGAGAGAAGACGTTACATGCAAAGTTCTCAAAGTATGAATTTTGGCTTGATTCGGTGGCATTTTTGGGTCATGTGGTGTCGAGTGAGGGGATCAAGGTAGATCTGATGAAGATTGAAGCAATTCAGAATTTGCTCAGACCGTCTTCAACTACTGAGATTCAGTGTTTCCTTGGTTAAGCAGGGTATTATCGCCATTTCGTTGAGGGTTTCTCATCCATTGCTTCACCAATGACTAGATTAACCCAGAAGGGTGCTCCATTCAGATGGTCTAAGGAGTGTGAAGCGAGCTTTCAGAAGTTCAAGACTACTTTGACTACAACCCCGGTGTTAGTGTTGCTATGGGTTCGGGGTCTTACACTGTATATTATGATGCCTCATGTTTTGGGATCAACGATGTGTTGATGTAAGATGGTAGGATAATTGCCTACGTGTCTCGGCAGTTAAAGGTTCATGAGAATAATTACCCAGTGCACGACTTGGAATTGGCAACTATTGTTCATGCCTTGAAGATTTCGCGGCACTACTTGTACGGTGTTCCATGTGACGTCTATACCGACCACCAGAGTCTCCAATATCTGTTCAAATGGAAAGCTCTTAACTTGCGGCAGCAGAGATGTATAGAGTTGCTAAAAGACTATGATATCACTATTCTGTATCATCCTGGGAAGGCCAACGTGGTGGCCGATGCCTTGAGTCAAAAGGCGGAGAGTATAGGTAATTTGGCGTATCTACCGGTAGCTGAGAGGCCACTAGCAATGGATGTTCAGGCCTTGGACAACTAGTTTGTTAGATTGGATATTTCGAAGCCCAGTCGAGTTCTTGCTTGCATAATTTCTCTGTTGTCTTTGATTGCATTAGAGAGTGTTAGTATAACGACCCCTATTTGCTTGTCCTCAAGGACACGGTACAATATGCGATTCCAAGGAGGTTTCTATTGGAGATGACAGGGTGTTGCGGATGCAGGGCCAGTTATGTATGCCTAATGTGGATGGGTTGCGTGAGTTGATTCTTGAGGAGGCCCAGAGTTCACTGTACTCCATTCATCCGGGTGCCACTAAGATGTATCAGGATTTGAGGCAACACTACTAGTGGAGGAGAATGAAGTAAGATATAGTGGAGTATATGGCTCGGTTCTTAAATTGTTAGCAAGTGAATTACGAGCATCAGAGGCCGAGCAGTTTGCTTCAGAGAGTTGAGATTCTCAAGTGGAAGTAGGAGTGTGTTACCGTGGACTTAGTTGTTGGGCTCCCATGGACTCAGAAGAAATTTGATGTTGTATGGGTGATTGTGGACAAGTTGACCAAGTCAGCTTATTTGATTCCGATGGTGATCACCTATTCTTCACAGCATTTTGCTCAGATCTATATCTGCGAGATTGTTCAACTTCATGGCGTGCCGATATCCATTATCTCTGACCGGGGCATGTAGTTTGCATCGCACTTCTAGGGATCTGTTCAGCGCGAGTTAGGCACACGAGTTGAGTTGAGTACAACATTTTACCCCCAGACAGACGGGCAGTCCTAGCGCACCATTCATATATTGGAGGATATGCTTTATGCCTGTGTTATGAATTTCAAGGGTTCTTGGATCAGTTCTTCTACTTGTGGAGTTTGCCTACAATAACTGCTACCAATCGAGTATTCAAATGCCTCCTTATGAGGCCCTATATGGGAGACGATGTCGTTCTCCAAGTTGGTTGGTTTGAGCCGAGAGAGGCTAAGTTATTGGGCACGGATTTTGTTCGAGATGCGTTGGAGAAGGTCAAGTTGATTCAGGATTGGCTTTGTACAGGCCAAACTAGACAAAAGAGTTCTGCCGATCGGAGAGTTCGTGATGTTGCATTCATGGTTGGAGAGCAAGTTTTGCTCCAGGTTTCATTCATGAAGAGTGTGATGAGGTTTGGGAAGAATCCCAATTTGAGCCCTTGGTGTATCATCCCTTTTGTGATCCTTGAGAGAGTCGGTCAGGTGGCCTACAAGATTGCATTGCCACCTAGCTTATCTGTAGTTCATCCGGTGTTCCATGTTTCTATGTTCCAGAAGTATTATGGTGATCGTCTCATGTTTTAGACTTCAGTTCAATCTAATTGGACACATATTTGACTTATATTGAGGAGCCAATGGCTATCTTGGACAGACAAGTCTGGAAGTTAAGATTAAAGAACATTGCTTTAGTGAAGGTTCAATGGAGGGGTTATCTGGTTAAGGAAGCGACTTGGGAGACCGAGCACAACATGTGGAGTCATTATCCTCACCTTTTTATCACTTCAGGTATGTACTTATGCACGTTTATTTTAAGAAAGGAGAATATGACGACCCGACCGGTCCTTTTTGTGTATTTGCGCCTCGTTTTCCCTTTTGATGCTTCCCACATGTGTATTTATGGTTTATGACTTACGGGATTGATTGGTTTCATTTCAGGAAGATTTTGGGTTGATTTAGAACCTTTGGTTCTTAACTTAGAAGATTAAGTTAGAAATATTGACCAAACTTTGACCTTTGTGAAAACGACCCCAGAATAGTGTTTTGATGGTTCCGATAGCTTCGTATCGAATTCAAAAGTCCGTAGGTTGATTTGTGTTGTTTTGCTGAAATTTGGCAATTTGAGGTTTAGAAGTTTGACCGTAGGTTGACTTTTTGATATCAGGATTGTAATTTGTTATTGGGACTTGGAATAGGTATGTTATGCTATTTAGAACTTATCTGCAAAATTTGGTATCATTCAAAGTTGATTTGATAGGATTCAGACGCTTAGCTGCAAATCTAGAAGTTCTTGAACTTTACTTTGAAATTTATGCATTTTGGTGTCTGATTCATAGTTCTAAATGTAATTTTCATGTTTTTATCGTGTGAACGAGTTCATATGATATTTTTAGAGTTGCATCGACGTTTGGTTTGGAGCCCCGAGGGCTCGGATGAGTTTCAGACATGTTTCAGCATGTCTTGGACTGAAAAATAGGATATGGTGTGTTAATGCCCCTGGTGTCGCATTTGAGAACACCAGGTTTGCAATTGCGAGCTTAGCAGGGGGAATTGCGATACCTGGCTCACAATTTTGAAGTAGCTCAGGAAAATGGGTAGTTCGCATTTGCGACAAAATAGTTACATTTGCGATGGGACCAAGCTTCGCAAATGCGAAGCCAATGTCGCATTTGCGACCTCCTCTTAGGATGTCGCTGTTAGTGGCCGCTTTTGCGAGGTTTTCTTTGCAACTGCAAACCCATGTCCTTATTGCGACATCTGCAATTTATCAGAAGGGCTGGGAGTCGAGATTTTTCAACATATTCTCTCATTTTGGAACCCTAGACTCGGTAGGAGGCGATTTGAGGAGGGGATTTTAATGTACAAATATTGGTTAAGTGATTCTAATCAATTTCCAAATAGATTTCATAAATATATCTTAGATTAAACATCAAATTCATGTGAATCAAAGTGAAAATTTATGTAATGTTGCCTAAGTTTTTGAAAAATTTGAATTTGAATTTTGAGAGTTGATTTGGACTCGAATTTAAAAACTAATCACATATATGGACTTGTAGGGTTATGGGTAGTCGGAATCTACCCTTGGACCCGGGTTTTGACCTTGCGAGCCCGGGATTGACTTTGATGGACTTTTTGGGAAAAGTGTAAAGATCACAGCTTTATTTTATTGTAATTGTTTTCTCTTGCATTGGTTAATGATATTAAATCAATTTTGGTTAGATTTGAGCCGTGCGGAGGCACGTTTTATGGGAAAAGCTATTTTCAAGGGTTGAGTTGGCCTAGTTAAGGTAAGTATCTTGCCTAACTTTATGTGGGGAAACTACCCTTTAGGATTTGGGATTGTTCATACTATTTGTGTTATGTGAAATCCGTGTACGCAAGGTGACGAGTGGGTACACGGGTTAAAAGTAGTATTTGACCCATTTAGGTTATTTAGACTATATCCATGCCTTTAATTGAATTGTCCTATCATGTTTTAAATTCTCACAGTTAGCCTACTCTTACATGTGTTAGTCTATCCTTACATGCCTTATTTTACTTGTTTAATTCTTGTTTTACCTCTTACTAGTTGTTTTGCTCTTATATGCCTAGTTGAAGTTATTGCCTTCCTTATTGCCTTGTTACATCCTTAATTGTTGAACTACTTGCAATTGAAGTTGTTATTTTGTGAAATATCTTCTTATTGAGTTATTGATATTAAAGTTGTGGAAGTCATTATCACATTGAGGCAAAGTTATTAATTTTTGAGATATATTCCTTATTGAGCAATTCACATTCATTGTTATTATTGATATTCTTGTATACATTGTGGTTGAGCCATGGGCTATTGTTGTGAAAACATTGATATTGTTCATTTTTGGCAAGCTATGACATATGGGCACTTATGGTGTGAGTTGTTATTGTGTTGTAATATTGATGTGCATGCGGCAGTATAAGGATATGGGTTAATGTGCATGTAGAGGCATAAGAATGGTTTTATGTGCGTTTTGCTAGTAAGGGAATTACCTGAAGCCACACGGCATCATAAGGTGGGCTAAAGTGCGTGTAGCTATTTCGGAAAAAATGTTCTCAAAACTATTTAAATTTAAGGCTCACGCGGTGGTATAAGGAAAGATTGTGATTGGAATTGAGAAATGTGAATAAGAGGCGGCATCTCGGTTGTGATTCTTGTTATATACGAGGCGGTATCTCGGCTGTGATTCTTGTTGTGCATCTCATGTTAAAAAGGGTTATTGGTGGAATGCTTCTTGTTACCTTTATTCTTCCTTGTCTGATCAACTTGTCTGTATTTGACCATTGTGGTTCTCTTTAATTGCATTTTTATGTAATCTCTATGCTTACAATTTTGTCGTTAGTCTATGTCATTAAGTTGTTTCGTATAATTTATTTATCTACCTTCAATTACTTCTCGTTATTATGTTTTCATTATGTTTATTATGTCCTAGTAGGTGTCTTGACCTGGCCTCATCACTACTGTACCAAGGTTAGGCTTGATACTTACTGGGTACCATTGTGGTGTACTCATACTACGCTTATGTACATCTTTTTGTGCAAATCCAAGTATGTCTGTCCGTGTTGGACTTTAGTGTGTGATTGTAGCTGTTATCTAGAGACTTCAAGGTATATTTGATCGGCGTACGCGGGCCTCGGAGTCACCTTCCCTTATCTTTCATTCTATTGTATTTCTTATTCAGACAATGATGTAGTAGACATTCTAGAATATTCTGTAGAGCTTATGACTCAGTTCCGCTGGTTTTGGGAAGAGTGTTGTTGAGATCCTATTTTGGAGGCTTATATGAGTTTATCAGTCTTGCTTTAGTATTTCTGTTGATTATTTCTGTTAAGTTATTATTAAATATTAGGCTTACCTAGTCTTAGAGACTAGATGCCGTCACAATATCCTAAGGTGGGCAATTGGTGTCATCACAGTACTAAATATTAATTACATGATTAAATAATTAAAAAACAGTTATACATTCACTATCTAAACCAAATGCAAAACTATAAAAAATAAATATCCAACACTATTTTCACTCTTTGTATTGAATTTAATTTTATTTTTTAGTATTAATATTAATTTTGTTTTGTTTTGAGCTTTATTTGTGTTACTAACACTGTCACGACCTAGAATCCCACCCTCGAGGATCGTGATGGTGCCTAATATTTTATTTGCTAGGCAAGCCAACATTATCTAAATTACTTAACCAGTTTTAACAATTTAAATCAAAACGTTAATAGTAACCAACTGTAATAGTCTTAAATTGATTGATAAAATACTAATTTACGAAATCTAAGCATATCCCAGAAATCTAGAATCACAAGTACATGAGCATCTAGAATACTACAAGTATGGTCTGAAATAAAGTACAATTGTTTGGTACTGAACAAATAGTAAAACTAGATAAAGAAGGGGACTCCAAGGTTGCTGACGTTGTGCGGCTATACCTCAAGTCTCCAAAAGCAGCTGAATCCGAGCAGTCTCGCTACGCGCCGCTGGGACCAACGCCCGTATCTGCACAAGAAGTGTAGAAGTGTAGCATGAGTACAACGGACCACATGTACTCTGTAAGTGTCGAGCCTAACCTCGATGAAGTAGTGACGAGGCTATGGCAAGTTACTCACAAATAACGTGTACATAATAATAATAATAGAAAATCAAGAATAGGAATAAAGCAGTAAACTCGTATAAACAGACCCGAATGTCAACTACCAGAGAGCCCCAGAATAACTAAATCTCAAGTCTCATATCACAATACCGAGGATAATTCTACAATCTCAAATAATTACAACATATCAAATCTGTTGCGGCATGTAACCCGATCCCACTGTATCATTATATATTCATATTAGAATCCATCCTTATTCCTTCATATCATTTCAATATCGTTAAATACCATTGCAACGTGCAACCGTTTTCCCAACAATTTCAAATCATTAACATAAATGATGCAACAACAATATTTACAACATATCAATACAAAGAAGGTGAAATGTACGAAACATTAAAGAACCACAGAATAAACGGAGAACATCCAACACCTCAGAATCTTAAACTTTACCAATTCATCAGTACAGAACAGCTAAACGGCTCACATAAACAAAACAACATAATAGAGTGCATTGAGTAATATAAGGACAATAAAAGCATGTAAAACATGTGGCAATGAGAATGTTCAATTAAGGCAAGTAGAAACAAACAACAAATAAGCAGAAATCATGTGAGAAATGAATAAATTAAGGCAAGTAGCAATTAAATAATAGTTAATAAGTATAACATGGGTGTCGAGTAAGAACATGCAATAGTTAAAGCATTTAATAAGAAATAACAAGGAATGAATGAAGACATGAAAATAAATAGCCCAATTGTGCATGCTAAATCCCATGACGGTGCATATACACTCGTCACCTCGCATATACGCCGTTTTCCCACATAATTCACATAACAATTGGTTCAACAAATCCTAATTCCCTCTAGTCAAGGTTAGACACAACACTTACCTCACCCCGTGAACAAAGCAATCAATCAACCACGGCCTTGCCTTTTGAACAAGCCCCCAAATCAACTAATCTAGCAAATTATCGATCAAACGATTCAAAATAAGCTTTAGAAGCTACACATTAATAAAAACGCTCAATTTTTATCATTTTTGAAAAAATGAACAAAAGTCAACCCCTGGCCCCGCTTGGTCAAAACCCGAGATTCGGACCAAAATTTGATTACCCATTCACGCCTGTCACGACCCAAAATTTTCACCCTCGGGACCGTGATGGCGCCTAAAATTTCACTTGCTGGGCAATCCAACGTTAGAAATAGTTTTTAGCCATTTTTAACAATTTAAATTAAATGTAACCAATAAACTAAGTAAACTGAAATAGAGTGAGTAAACCAAAATAATAGCGATATCTAGATACAATTCAAGGACTGAGTACTACAAATAATAGTCTGAATGAATGCATAACTGTCTGAAATGAAATAAACAGCTAGAGTAATTTAGGAGTCTTCAGGGCTGCGTACGCTGTGTAGTTGTACCTCAAGTCTCTGTCAAGCAATCAATCCGACCAATCTACTGACCGCCACTAGGACCGACTGCAAAATCTGCACAAGAAGTGCAGAGTGTAGTATGAGTACAACCGACCCCATGTACTCTGTAAGTGTCGAGCCTAACCTCGACGGATTAGTGACGAGGCTAAGGCGGGTCACTTACAATAACCTGTACGCAGTATAATAATAACAACAATAGGAAAGGAAGACAAGAAATGGCGATAAAGCAATTAACTAATGAAAACAAACTCAATACTCTGAATTAGTGAATCCAGAAATATCAGTCCTCAGAATCTCATATGAAAATACTATAAGCTAACACAATGCAATAATGAGTACAACACACACACAATCCGTTGTGACGTGCAATCCGATTCCACCATAAAAACACATTATTTCACCATTTCAATATCAAGAATAACATATAAAATCCGTTGCGGCGCGCAACCCGATCCCACCATATAATCATAATCAATATCATAATCCTCCCTTATTTCACCATATCAAAATCACATATAAAATCCGTTGTGGCGTGCAACCCGATCCCACCATATCAATATCAAATCTTCCCTTATTTCACCATATCACAACTGTTGCGGCGTGCAACCCGATCCATAAACAAAAATCTCTACGATTTAAGATTATGAAAGCAAAACAATAAAGGAATCACGTACCAAATCAAGGAATGTTACAATTAATACAACGCAACAAGACAAGCCAAATATATGACAGTTGAAGTGTACAAGTACAACAATTAAGGCAAGTAGCAATTAATCATGGAATCATGGAAGAAACAAACATTTCAATACAAGAGTAAATAAATGACAAGTAACAAGTTACGGCATAGAAAGAAATTAAAGCATATAACAATTAAGACATGGAATAACATAATTAATGAAATACGGGAAAGCATGAAAATAATTATTTTGACGGCGTATATACACTCGTCACCTTGCATATACGCCATTACACATGTAATTCACTCAAAGGGTCCTAATTCCCTCAAATGAAGGTTAGACCCAACACTTACCTCGCTCCGCAATCAAATCAAAGCTCAATCGGGGCCTTTCCTCTAAAATTCGCCTCCAACCCAATTGAATCTAACCAAAATCGACTTAATATCAACAAACAATGCTAGGAAAATTAATTACAATGCATAAAGCTAAGATCTTTACACTTTTCCCAAAAAGTCAACCCCGGGCGCGCTTGGTCAAAATCCGAGATTCAGATCAAAACCCAATTACACATTCACCCCCGAGTTCGATTATGTGATTAGTTTCGAAATTCGATCTCAATTTGAGGTCTAAATATCAATTTTACAAACTCTCCCCCCCCCCCCCCCGCCCCTCCCCCTCCTAATTCTACTCAAATCCCAAATTTTCTACCATGAAAGAGCATAAATTAAGGTTAAACATCAATGGGTGTTGATGAAAATGAAAGAAAACGAGTTAATGTATACTAACCTATGAAGTGGGGATAAAATTTCTCTTGAAAATCGCCTCTAGGCCGAGCTCTAATGTGAAGATAGTGAAAAATGGGTGAAATCCAGATTTTTAGAAGTTTTAAAGTCTGGGTGTCAGGCGATCTTCGCGTATGCGAAGCACCTGGCGTGTTTGCGAAGAGCATTGGCCAAAAGGCCATCGCGATCACGGTCAACTCTTCGCGTTCACGAAGGCTTAGCCCCCCTGCCTTCACGTTCGCGAGCCAACGTCCGCGTTCACGTAGAGTCACCTGCCCAGCTCTCCCGGAACCCCACAATTCTTCGTGTTCGCGGAGGAACAGTCGCGTTCACGAAGGGCAAGCCCCCCTAAAATATGTGTTCGAGACCAGCACCTCGCGTTCGCGAAGAGTAACTCTACCCCAGTCCCAATTTCCCCTTCGCGATCGCGAAGTACAAAATCTTAGGCATCAAATATCAGCAAAACCAACATTCTTCTATGTTCAAAATCACTATGTAGCCTATCCGAAACTCACCCGAGCCCCTTGGGCTCCAAACCAAACATGCACACAAGTGTAATAACATCATACGAACTCGTTCGCGTGATCAAAACACCAAAATAACAACTAGAACAATGAATCGGACATCAAAATGAATGATATTTTTAATGAAACTCAAGAACATGTAAATTTACAACCGAACGTACGATTAACGTCAAATCAACTCCGTTTTTCACCAAATTTTGCAGGCAAGTCATAAATAGTGAAATGAACTTATACCAAGTTTCGGAACTTAAATTCGAATCCGGTAGCAACAAAGTCAACCTACGGTCAAACTTAGGAATTCTTTTAGCCTTCAATTTACTAGTTTTCAACAAATTACGTTAAATCAAGTTAGGGCCTTCCGAATTCGATTCAGGCATACGCCCAAGTCCCAAATCATGATGCGGACATGCCGGGACCGTCAAAACAATGATCCTGGTATGTTTACACAAAACAATTTCACATTTTCTTTAATTTTTCACATAAGATTTTTCAGGAAAAGACACGGACTGCACTCGCAAATCGAGGAAGGCTACACAGAACTATTCGAGGTCTCAGAACACATAAATGAAGGCTAAAACTGAAAATGACCTATTGGGTTATCACAACCCCGAGCTCGGTTATGTGATTTATTTCGAAATCCGACCTCAATTTAAGGTCTAAATCTCAATTTTCAAAATTTCCTAAATTCTACTCAAATCCCTAATTTCTACCATGAAAATCCTAGATTTGATGTTGAAATCTCATAAAAAGTAATGGGTAATTGAAAGAAAATGGATTAGAATTGCTTGCCAATGAAACCTAGAAAATTTTCAAACATTCAAATTGCTAACTTTCGGCAACAAGTCAAATCAACCTAGGGACCTCTGAATTCAATTTCGAGCATACGTCCAAGTCAAAAATCATAATACGGACCTACTAGAATCGTCAAAATACTGATTCGGGGTCGTTTACATAAAATATTGACCGTAGTCAACTCTAGCCTCATTTTTAATAAAAAAAAAATTTGTGTTCAAAATTTAACATAAAAGCTTTTCGAAAAATAACATGGACCATGCACGTAAACCAAGAAACATCAATGAAGCTACGGGGGGTCTCGGATCATGAAAATTAAGGTTAGAACTTAAAACGACCAATCGGGTCGTTGTAAGTTCTAACCTTAATTTTCATGATCCGAGACCCCCCGTAGCTTCATTGTGGGTCGTTGCAAAAACTTATAGGCTAAAAAACATATTGGATCATTGTCACACCCCTTTTTTACCACCCCGCAAAATATTATGTATCGTCGATTAAAGGATTTTTTCAATTAATGTGATAAATTTGAATAAATATTATTTAATTTACATAATCGACACTTGAAATTGAATTTTATGTATTCCAAGTCACCTTTTATTTGAATCCCTAGTCAAAGGAAGGTTGACTCTAATTTTATTGGTTCAAAAAAATAGGAGACCGAATAAAGAATTCTGTTTACCGGGGAGATCATGTGAAGCACTCTATGAATCCCATAGTTCTAGCACGGTCGCTTTATTGACTTAAACTTGGCTTGAGTTAATTTTGGATAAATTGTATTTTATTTGGTTTTCATGTTTTGCCTATATCCGCTTTTATTTATTGAAAATTTTTATTAATCTCAAACTAGGACGAGCATCTCCAACCCTAGTCCATACTAACCAAGGAGAGTATCCCCGACCTTAGTTCGTGTACCACGCCTAAAATTGAAGCCTACTCATAGTTAATTAAATAATTTTTTTTTATTTATTTGAGAAATTTAGAATCAAGTGTGTCTTCGCGATCTTGCCATTTTATTTATGTCTTTATTCCGAAATGAATCTTCCCGATATTGGTTAAGATAAAATTATCTATTTTTGTTACGTTCATTATTGAGTTGGATTATAAAAAAATGATTATCCAACTTTGTTGTGAAACTATATGTTTTTTGTTTTGTAAATTAGTAGTAGTAAAACAACATATGGGTATTTTATTAATATTGTACCTTATTTATTGCTTTATTCTTATTTTGAAAACAAACAATAATCTAGTATAAGCAAATATTTTTAATAAAATTATATACTTGCAGTTGTGCCTAAAGTTTGCCCAACACTTTGGATAAATTTAATTACTTATTTATTAGAAATGAGAAATTGGCAAAAATAATTTATCTAGAACGTGGGCTAACTAATTATTTGGAGCGCGGGCCAGCTTTGATTATTTAAAGAAATGGGCCAAACACAAGAATTTTAGTGACATTGGGCTGGCTGAAGTTCAACATATTTAACACCTATGGGTTAGTAACCTCATACTTCTCTCTTTTTTCTTTTTTCTGTCTTTTCATATACCAAACTAATTGGCCCAGTTTTCTGTCTAAGAATAACAATAAGATCCATTTTCTTAAGTTAACTAAAGGTTAAAAGCCACTTATTATAGCCTCGTTGTAACGATCCAATCGGTCGTTTTGGGCATTTACATTCAGTTCGGTAGTTTGAGCTCATGAGTAGTTTCATATGGTATATTATGACTTGCGTGTATCATCGGTTTTGGTTTTCGAGTAGTTCATGATTAATTTGAAAGAATGATTCTCATTTAGAAGCTGTAAGTTGGAAGAGTTGACCAAGTTTGACTTTTGTGAATTTGACCTCAAATCATAGTTTTTATTGTTCCATTAGGTCCGGATTGTGATTATGGACTTGGGCATTTTCTCGAATTTGCATTTGGATGTTTCTAGAGGGGTTTGGCTCTAATTGACGAAACTTAGCTATTTGAAGGTTAGGAAAGCTCATAGGTTTGGCCGGAAGTTGACTTCGATGTTATCGGGTTCGGATTATTTTTTCAGGAGTTGAATAGGTTCGTTATGTCATTTGGAAATTGTGTGCAAAACTTGGATTCATTCCGAATTGGTTAAGCTTGAATCAGACGCTTGGTTGAAGTTTGAAGTTTATGAACTTAAGAGTTCGATCTCGATCGGCGATTCGTAGTTTTGATGTTATTTTATATGTGTTGGGACCTCGAGTAGGTCCGTTTTATATTTTGGGACTTGTTGGTATGTTCAGACGGGGTCACGAGGGTCTTGGGTATGCTTCAGATTGATTTCGGAACATTTCGAAGTTGGCATGAGTTGCTGGTTTTCTGGTTCTCCAGTTGAGCTTCGCGATCACGGGAGCACAGATGTGATCACGATGAGTATTTTGTCAGCTGACTTGGTTGTTAATCGCGTTTGCGGTGAGGCTTCCGCGTTCGCATAGTAGGAATGTGGCAGGCGTGAGTTGTTCTTCGCGTCTGCGGGTGAGGGATTGCATTCGCGAAGGTTTGGCAGATTAGTGAATCGCGTTCGCGGTACTGGAGACACGAACGCGGAGGGTCATTTTGGGCATTGACGTTTGTGCTTCGCGATCGTGAAGATATTCCCGCGATCACAATGGGTTTCTCTGTAGCAGTGTTATAAAGTACTTTATTTCGAATTAGTGGCGATTTTCATGATTTGGATTGGGGTAAGTATTTTTAACTCGATTTTGTTTATATTACATGATTCCATCTTTGATTTAGCAATTGATTGGTGAATTTAAAAGAGAAATTGGGAGGGGAGGGGTTTGTCAAAACTTTTTTAAATTGAATATTTGAGATTCGAACAACGATTCAGAGTCGGATTTGAGTGAAATTGGTATTCTTGGACTCGTATTTGAGTGGGTTATCGGAATTTGTGAGTTTTATAGGATTCCAGGGTACGAGCCAGGGTTGACTTTTTATTTGACTTTGAGCATTTGATTAAAGATTCGACATTTATCATTTGTGTTCGATTCTTATGGAATTATTTGATGTCTTTGATTGCTTTTAGCTAGTTTCGAGTCGTTCGGAGGTCGATTTGGCTTGTTTGAGGTAAGTGTCTTGCCAAGCTTTGTTAGGAGAATTTTTCTAATAAAATGATATTGTTTGCATGCGGGGGTGATGTATATGCGAGGTGACGAGCGTATATGCATGTGCCAGAGTTATCCATGCTCGAGGTAGATTATTCGATTCTTTGTTCCTTGTTGCACTATGTGATTTTCTTGCCTCATATTTATAACAACCCGATCGGTTATTTTAAGCTTTAGCATTTCGTTAAGTGATTTGAGGTCTTGAGTGGCTCCATATTGTGTATTATGACTTGCGTGCATGGCCGTATTCGATTTTCAGATGCTTTAGGATCTATTTTGGTGAGTGGGTCTTATTTTAGAAGCTTAAGTTGGAAATGTTGACCGAGGTTTGACTTTTATGAAAACGACCTCGGAAAGGTGTTTTTATGGCTCCGATAGGTTCGTATCAAGATTTTAAACAGGGGCGTACGCCCGAAAACGAATTCGGAGGCTTGTAGGTTGATTTTTGTTGTTTTGCCGAAATTGGCAATTTAAAGACTTATAATTTTGACCCGTAGGTTGACTTTATTGCTATCAGGTTCAAAATATAGTTTTAGGACTTTGAATAGGTTCGTTTTGTTATTTGGAACTTGTTTGCTACGTTTGGCGCCATTCCGAGTTGAGTTTATAGGAATCGGACACGTGGTTGTATGTTTAGAAGGTCTTGAGTTTCATGTTGATTTCATGTGTTTTGGAGGTCCGATTCATGGTTTAGGATGTTATTTTGATGATTTGATCACGCGAGCGAGTTCCTGTTATATTTTTAGACTTGCATTGATGTTTGGTTTGGAGACCCGAGGGCTCGGGTGAGTTTCAGACGAGTTTCAGAGAGTTCATAGAAGGTTCAAATTTTGCTGGTGTTATGATCTCGCATTTGGGAGAAATATGTAGCATTTGCGATCTGTCTTCGCATTTGCCGGGTTCGCATTTGCAAACACCAAGTCATATTTGCATGTCATGACCCCGAATCCCAACCTCGGGGCCGTTATGGCACCTAACATCCACTTGATAGGCAAGCCGACGTGAGATAGTTAAATAGCCAAATTTTAACAGTTTAAAACAAGGTGATGATAGATAATGAGAGATAGGAACTCAATCTAATACAACACCAGCATAAGTCAAATCCCTGTCCAATTGGACTGAGCTAAAATCTAACACATGGGACGGATCACCGTAACACTTTCGGAGAATGGACACATGGAACACCGGATGGACTGCTAATAAACTAGGTGGCAATGCAAGTTTGTAGGCCACCTCATACACTCTCTCAAGAATCTCAATGGTTCGATATACCTAGGGCTCAACTTGCCCTTCTTTTTGAACCTCATCACACCCTTCATGGGTGAAACCCGGTACAATACCTTCTCTCCAACCATGAATGCAACATTACGAACTGTGTGGTCGGCATAACTCTTCTGCCTAGAATGAGATGTGCGAAGTCGATCCTAAATAATCTTGACCTTATCCAAGGCATCCTGTACCAAATCTGTACCCAACAACTGAGCTTCCCCCGGTTCGAACCATCCAACTAGAGAATAGCACCGCCTCCAGTAATATGCCTCATAGGGAGCCATATGAATGCTAGACTAGTATTTGTTGTTGTAGGCATACTTCGCAAGTGGCAATAACTGATCCCAAGAACCCCCTGAAATCCATAACACAAGCGAGGCATATCCTCCAATATCTGAATAGTGCGGTCGGACTATCCGTCCGTCTGGGGATGAAATGTTATGCTCAACTCAACCCGCGTGACTAACCCATACCATACGACCCTCCAGAAGTGCGATGTGAACTGTGTACCTCGATAGGAAATGATAGACACGGGCACACCATGAAGACGGACGATCTCCCTGATGTAGATCTCAGCTAACCGCTCTGAGGAATAGGCAATTGCCACTATAATGAAATGTGCCGACTTGGTCAACCTGTCCACAATGAACCATACCGCGTTAAACTTCTTCTGAGTCCGTGGGAGTCCAACAACAAAATCCATAGTGATACGCTACCACTTCCACTCAGGAATCTCTAACCTCATAAGCAAACCACCAGGCCTCCGATGCTCGTACTTTACTTGCTGACAATTTAAACACCTAGCTACATATGCATATATATCCTTCTTCATCCTCCTCCACCAATAATGTTGCCGCAAGTTCTGATACATGTTGGCGGCACTCAGATGAATAGAATACTAGAAATTGTGGGCCTCTTCAAGAATCAGGTCATGAATCCCAGACACATTGGGCACACAAATACGGCCCTGCATCAGCAGAACCCCATCATCTCCAACAGTAACCTGCTTGGCACAACCGTGTCGCACCGTGTCCTTAAGGACAAGCAAATGGGGATCATCATACTAACGCTCTCTGATGCGCTCATACAAGGAAGTCTAAGCGACTGTGCAAGCTAGAACACGACGGGGCTCCAAAACATCTAACCTCATGAACTTATTGGCCAAAGCCTGAACATCGTAGCAAGAGGCTTCTCACCAACTGGAATGTACGCAAGGCTACCCATACTCAAAACCTTTCTAGTCAAGGAATCGGCCACCACATTGGCTTTCCCGGGATGGTACAAAATAGTGATATCATAGTCTTTCAACAACTCCAACCACCTCCTCTGCCTTAGGTGGCGATCCTTCTGCTTGAACAAATAGTGTAGACTCCAATGATTTGATAATACCTCACACGGAAGGCCGTAAAGATAGTGCCTCCAAATCATCAGTGCTTGAACAATGGCTGCAACTCCAAGTCATGAACATGGTAATTCTTCTCGTGAACCTTCAACTGCCGCGACGCGTATGCAATCACCTTTCCATCCATCATCTATACTGCACCGAGCCTAATACGAGATGTATCATAATACAATGTGTAGGATCCTTAAACGTGTGGGCAACACCAACACTGGTGCCATAATCAAAGCAGTCTTGAGCTTCTAAAAGCTCAACTCACACTCATACGACCATCTGAACGGGGCTCCCTTCTAGGTCAATCTAGTCAATGAGGCTGCTATGAAAGAAAACCCCTCCACGAACCAGCGGTAATAACTTGCCAAACCCAAGAAACTTTGAATCTCTGTAGCTGAAGTAGGTCTAGGCCAGTTCTAAACTACCTCAATCTTCGTAGGATCCATCTTTGTGCTCTCTCCCGATATAACATGCCCCAAAAAGGCGACTGAGTCTAACCAATACTCACACTTTGAGAACTTGGCATATAACTGGCTACCTCTCAGAGTTTGAAGTGCTAATCCGAAGATGCTACTCATGCTCCTCTTGCCTGCAGGAGTAAATCAAGATATCATCAATGAATACGATCATAAAAGAATCCAAGTAGGGCATGAACACTCGGTTCATCAAATCCATAAATGGTGTTGGGGCATTTGACAACCCAAGTGACATAATTAGGAACTCATAATGTCCATACCGAGTCCAAATAGCCGTCTTAGGGACATCAGATGCCCTAATCTTCAACTGATGGTAGCCAAACCTCAAGTCAATCTTCGAAAACACTTTGGCATCCTGAAGATGATCAAATAAGTCATCAATCCTCGGCAATGGATACTTGTTCTTGATGGTGACTATTTTTATCTGTCGATAGTTTATACACATCCTCATCAACCCATCTTTCTTCTTCACGAACAATACGTGTACATGCCAGGGCGAGACACTATGCCTAATAAAGCCCTTATCAAGCAAATCTTGCAAGTGCTCCTTCAACTCCTTCAAATCTGGCGGGGCCATATGGTATTGTGGAATAGAAATGGGTTGAGTGCCCGGAGCCAAATCAATACATAACTCAATATCTCTATCGGGTGCCATCCCCGGCAGATCTGCGGGAAACACCCCTGGAATCTCACGAACAACTGGTACTGAATCCATGGAAGGAAGCTACATACTAGAATCACGGACATAGGCCAAGTAAGCTAGACATCCCTTATCAACCATATGTCGAGCCTTCATATAAGAAATGACTCTGCTGGTATAGTGGCCGAGAGTCCCTCTCCACTCTAATCGAGGCAACCCCGGCATGGCTAAGGCCACCGTCTTGGCGTGGCAGTCCAATATAGCATGGTAAGGTGATAGCCAATCCATTCCCAAGATAACATCGAAATCTACCATATCAAGAAGTAGAAGATCTATGCTAGTTTCAAGACTCTCAATAGTAATCACACATGAGCGATAGACATGATCTACAACAATAGAATCTCGCACAAGCGTGGACACATACATAGGAGCACTCAATGAATCACGTGGCATAACCAGATATGAAGCAAAATAGGATGACACGTAAGAATAAGTAGATCCCGGATCAAATACAACTGAAGCATATCTATGGAAAACTAGAATAATACATGTGATAATAACGTCATATGACTCGGCCTCAGGTCTAGATGGGAAAGCATAACATCAGGGCTAGGCCCCACCACTCTGAAATATGTCTTTGGGACGGTCTCTAGCTAGTTGGCCTCCACCTCTAATGGCCTGACCTATACCTCATGCTGCCTGACCCCTGTCCCTAGTTGCCTGAGCGGGCAGTGGAGCAACCGGTGCCGGAATCATGGCATGGGAACCCTGCTACTGCACACTGCCCTGTGACTGGGGGGAAAAATTTAGCAATGTGCCTCGGATCCCTCAAGTATAACAAGTCCTCGACTGTTGTGACTACTGTGATTGTTGACCCTGGAACTGGCCCCGTCAACCTGGGTAACCACTCTGATAACTCTGGATCAGAGGTGCACTAATAGGAGCTGGTGGTGCATTGTAGTCTAGCTAATCAGGATGAGACACATAAGGACCACGGCTCCCTGAAGCACTGTGAGTTGCCTGAAGCGCTGAATGAAATGGCCTGGGAGGATGGCCTCTTCCAAAAGTACCCCTGCCTCTGTATGAGGCACCATTGAAACTACCGGAAAGACTAGGCCTCTTATCTGACATTGGCCCCCTCTCCTGAGCACGAACCTGCTCGATCCGTCTCGCAATATCTACGACCATCTGGAAAGAAATATCAATCCCGATCTCCTTGGCCATCTGTATCCTGAGAGTGAAAGAGAGACCATCAATAAATCTCCTCACTCTCTCCCTCTCAGTAGGAAGCAATATAGTGGCATGGCATGTTGATAGTCATACCACTTTGCTGAAGAAGCTTAAACTACCTGCGGTACTCCTATCTTAGAGTAACAGGAATGAACTTCTCTAGAAATAACTGTGAGAACTGATCCCAGGTAAGTGCAGGCAACCTAGATAGTCTACTCAACATATAATCTCTCCACCCTCTCCGGGCAGAACCAGTCATCTGAAATACTGCAAAATCGACCTCATTGGTCTCAACTATACCAATGTTGCGCAACACCTCGTGGGTTCTTAGAAGATGAACCACTGAAATGAACAGGAAATAGCTTGGTAAACTTATCCAACCTCAACATAGCCTCAGAAGACAAAGCGGGCCTATCACCTGTTTGTGCCGCAACAACCGGCTGAATTACCCCAACTAGTGGGGCTGCTGGAGTCTAATACTGGGGAGCCACCTGCTACGGGGTGTAAGTAGCGGGAGTCTATGCTCCTCCCCTAACCTGAGAGACGGCTGGTGCCACCGGGAATGTACCGGTCTGGGCCACACTCTCCATAAGGCTCACCAAACGGAATATAGCGTCCTGAAGCATTGGATTTGCTATGAACCCCTCAGAAACCTGAGCTTGTATGACGGGTACAGTCTGAGCTGGAACCTCCTCCTCAAAGTCTACCTTGGCTCCACTACGGGTGTTGCTGCTTGAGCTCTAGGCTAAGCTCTGCCTCTGCCTCGGCCTCTGCCCTTTGTAGAAGCCGCCACATGGGACTTCGGCTACTGTCCGGTTGTAGATGTAGTGCGTGTTCTCACCATCTGCGAGAGAACAAGAATGGAAGGGTTCAATCATCAATGATAGAATAAAAATCTCATGACGAAGTAAGAAAGAACTGATATTTTTCCTAAACTCCATAGCCTCTGGAAGATAGGTACAGACGTCTCCGTACCGATCCTCAAGACTCTACTAAGTTTGCTCATGACTCGTGATGCCTAAGCAACCTAGTGCTCTGATACCAACTTGTCACGACCTGGAATCCTAACCTCGGGGTCGTGATGGCGCCTAACATCCACTTGCTAGGCAAGCCAATGTGAAATAGTTAAATAGCCAAATTTTAACAGTTTAAAACAAGGTGATGATAAATAACGAGAGATAGGAACTCAAACTAATACAACACTAGCATAAGTCATGTAATAATATCTACTCCCAAAGATATGGAGTCACGAGTACATGAGCTACTAGAAATTCTACAAACAGAGTCTGAAATAAATACAATTGTTTCGAATGAAATGAACCGTAAAAGAGGTAAGAGGAAGGGGACTCCAAGGTATGCAGACGCCATCAGATCTACCTCAAGTCTTTGTGTGCAATGATCCGAGCTAATGCACCTCACACACTGCTGGGACCAATACCAAAATATGCACAAGAAGTGCAGAAGTGTAGTACGAGTACAACCGAACCAATGTACTCCGTAAGTGTCGAGCCTAACCTCGACGAGGTAGTGATGAGTAAAACCGAACCAATGTACAACTGAACCAATGTACAAACATGTATATATGTACAACAACAACAACAAAACAGAGATTTAACAATGTACAATTGGGAGGGGACATGCAAAAGGGGGAAAAGATACGATAACTATGACATATATGCATTCACAAGATAGCCAAATAACTCATCAACCAATGAAGACAGATAAACATACCGTATAAATATGGCATGGCATCACCCTTCGTGCTTTTACTCTCGATTTGCCCATGTAACAATGAATAATTGATATAGATGGCCCGACATCACCCTTCGTGCTTTTACTCTAAATCTTACCATGTAACAATGAGTGAATGATATAGATGGCACGGCATCACCCTTCGTGCTTTAATTCTCTTCCTCACTATGTATTAATCAATAAACGAGATAATGCAATGGCATGATACCACCTTCGTGCTTTAACACTCTCACTTACCATTTAGTAAAGATAATATAAATTTGGGAGATAAATAGCGTAGAGAATGTGCCTTACGTCAAATATGATGCCAAGATACCAAACTTTAACGTCCAAAATACTCAGCCATTACTAATTAAGCAATAATTATGGAAGAAGTGATCAAATAAGTATAATCTAACCTAAGGATGGATATCATAATTAAAAAGGCAACAAATCACAAGGAAACAAGTTCCACCCGCATGCTTTATCCCTCAAGTCAAGGTTAATCACGATACTTACCTTGCTCCGCAATCAACTCAAAGCTCAACCAGGGCCTTTCCAACCATGAATGCAACATCACGAACTCTGCGGTCGGCATAACTCTTCTGCGTAGATTGAGCGGTGCAAAGTCGGTCCTAAATAATCTTGACCTTATCCAAGGCATCCTGTACCAAATTTGTAACCAACAACCAAGCCTCCCCCGGCTCAATTTATCCAACTGGTAAAATACACCGACTCCCGTATAATGCCTCATAGGGGGGATCTGAATGCTCTACTGGTAGGTGTTGCTGTAGGCAAACTCCGCAAGAGAAAGAACTAATCCCAAGAACCCCCGAAATCCATAACACAAGCGCGAAGCATATCCTTTAATATCTGAATAGTGCGCTCGGACTATCCGTCCGTCTGGGGATGAAATGTTGTGCTCAACTCAACCCGTGTGCCTAATCCATGCTGTACGGCCCTCCAGAAGTGCGAGGTGAACTACTTACCTCGATCAGAAATGATATACACGTGCACACCGTGAAGACGGACGATCTCGCGGATGTAGATCTCAGCTAACCACTCTGAAGAATAGGTAACTGCCACTGGAATGAAATGTGCCGATTTGGTCAACCTGTCCACAATGACCCATACCGCGTCAAACTTCTTCTGAGTCCGTGGGAGTCCAATAACAAAATCCATAGTGATACGCTCCCACTTCCACTCAGGAATCTATAACCTCTGAAGCAAACCATCAGGCCTGTGATGCTCGTAGTTTACTTGCTGACAATTTATAAACCGAGCTACATATGCAACTATATCCTTCTTCATCCTTCTCCACCAATAATGCTACCGCAAGACTTGATACATCTTGGCGGTACCCAGATGAATAGAATATCGTGAACCGTGGGCCTCCTCAAGAATAAGCTCACAAAGCCCATCAACATTGGGCTCACAAATATGGCTCTACATCCGCAAATCCCCATCCTATCCAACGGTATTCTGCTTGGAACCACCGTGTTGCACCGTTTCCTTAAGGACAAGCAAATGGGGATCATCATACTGACGCTCTCTGATGCACATATACAAGAAATATCGAGCGACTGTGCAAGCTAGAACACGACTGGGCTCCGAAACATCTAACGTCACGAACTAATTGGCCAAAGACTGAACATCTGCAGCAAGCGACCTCTCACCAACTAGAATGTATGTAAGACTACCCATACTCACAGCCTTTCTACTCAAGGCATCGGCCATCATATTGGCCTTCCGGGGATGGTACAAAATAGTGATATCGTAGTCTTTCAACAGCTCCAACCACCTCCTCTTGGTAAACTTATCCAACCTCCAAATCTTCAGCGCATGAATAATGGCTGCCAACTCCAAGTTATGGCTAGGGTAATTCTTCTCGTGAACCTTCAACTGCCGTGACGCGTATGCAATCACCCTGCCATCCTGCATTAATACTGCACCGATCCCAATACGAAATGCATCACAATACACCGTGTAGGATCCTAAACTTGTGTGAAACACCAACACTGGCGACGTAGTCAAAGTAGTCTTGAGCTTCTGAAAGCTCAACTCACATGCATCGGACCATCTGAACGGGGCACCCTTCTGGGTCAATATAGTCAATGGGTCTGCTATGAATGAAAACCCCTCCACTAACCGACGGAAATAACCCGCCAAACCTAGGAAACTCCAAATCTATGTAGCTGAAGTAGGTCTAGGCCAGTTCTGAACTGCCTCAATCTTCTTAAGATCCACTTTTATGCCCTCTACCGATACAACATGCCACAAAAATGCGACTGAGTCTAACCAAAACTCACACTTTGAGATTTGGCATATAACTGGCTATCTCTCAAAGTCTGAAGTATAATTCGAAGATGCTGCTCATGCTTTTCTCGACTGCGGCAGTAAATCAAGATATCATCAATGAATACGATCATAAAAGAATCCACGTAGGGCTTGAACACACGGTCCATGAAATCCATAAATGTTGTTGGGGCATTTGTCAACCCAAATAACATCACTAGGAACTCATAATGCCAATACCGAGTCCGAAAAGCCATCTTAGGGACATCTGATGCCCTAATATTCAACTGATGGTAGCCATACCTCAAATTAATCTTCGAAAACACTTTGGCACCCTGAAGCTGATCAAATAATTCATTAATCATTGGCAACAGATACTTGTTCTTGATGGTGACATTGTTCATCTGCCGATATTCTATACATATCCTCATCAACCCGTCTTTATTCTTCATGAACAATACAAGCGCACCCCAGGGCGAGACACTAGGTCTAATGAAGCCCTTATCAAGCAAATCTTGCAACTGCTTCTTCAACTCCTTCAACTCTGGCTGGGCCATACAGTATGGTGGAATAGAAATAGGTTGAGTGACCGGAGCCAAATCAATATAGAAATCAATATCTCTGTCGGGTGGCATCCCCGACAGATCTGCAAGAAACACCTCTAAAAGCTCACGAACAACTGGTACTGAATCCATGGAAGGAACCTCCGCACTAGAATCGCGGACGTAGGCCAAGTAAGCTAGACATCCATTCTCGACCATATGTCAAGCCTTCACATAAGAAATAAATCTGCTGGTAGAGTGGCTAGGAGTCCCCCTCCACTCTAATCGAGGCAACCCCGGCATGGATAAGGTCACCGTCTTGGCATGATAGTCCAATATAGCATGATAAGGTGAGAGCTAATCCATTCCCAAGATAACATCAAAATCTACCATATCAAAAAGTAGAAGATCTACGCTAGTCTCAAGACTCTCAATAGTAATCACACATGAGCGATAGGCATGATCTACAACAATAGACTCTCCGACAGGCATGGATACATACACAGGAGCACTCAAAGAATCACGTGGCACAACCAGATATGAAGCAAAATAGGATGACACCTATGAATAAGTAAATCCCTAATCAAATACAACTGAAGCATCTCTATGGCAAACTGGAACAATACATGTGATAATAGCATCAGATGACTCGGGCTGACCTTGTCTCTGGGATGGCCTCTAGCTGGCTGGCCTCCACCTCTAGCGGCCTGACCTCTACCTCTAACAGCCTGACCTCCACCTCGGGCTTCCTGACCCCTTCCCCTAGCTGGATGAGCAGGCGGTGTAGCAATCGGTGCTGAAATCATGGAACGGGAACCCTGCTGCTGCACGTTGCTTTGTGACCGAGCACAAAATTTAGCAATGTGCCTCGGATCGCCACAAGTATAACAAGCCCTCGGCTGCTATGACTGTTGACCCTAGAAACGGCCCTGTCGACCTAGGTACCCACTCTGATAACTCTGGATCGGAGGGGCACTAATAGGAGCTGGTGGTGCACTGTAGGCGAGCAGCTCAGGATGAGACACATAAGGACCTCCCTGAAACACTTTGAGATGCCTGAAGCATTGAATGAAATGGCCTGGAAGGATAGACTCTACCAAAAGTACCCCTACCTCCAGATGAGGCACCACTAAAATTACCGGAATAACGAGGCCTCAAATCTGACACCGACTCCCTCTCTTGAGCATGAACCAACTCAATCTGTCTCGCAATAACTACTTCGTCTGGAAAGAAATATCACTCCCAGTCTCCTTGGCCATCTGTAGCCTGGGAGTAAAAGTGAGTCCATCAATAAATATCCTACTCTCTCCCTCTCATTAGGAAGCAAGATAGTGGCATGGAGAGCTAGGTCCACAAATCGAGTCTCGTACTGGGTGCTAGAGTCATACCACCCTATTGATGACGCTCGAACTGCCTACGGTAGTCCTCTCTCAGAGTGACCGGAATGAACTTCTCTAAAAATAGCTGTGAGAACTGATCACAGGTAATTGCAGGTGACCTAGCTGGTTTAGTCAACATATAATCTCTCCACCATCTCCAGGCATAACAATTCATCTGAAATGCTGCAAAATCGACCCCATTGGTCTCAACTACACCCATGTTGCGCAACAACTCGTGGCAACGGTCAAGAAAGTCTTGTGGTTCCTCAGAAGTTGCACCACTAAAATGAACAGGAAAGAGCTTGGTAAACTTATCCAACCTAAACATAGCCTCAGAAGACAAAGCGGGCACATCACCGGCCTGTACCACAACTACCGGCTAACTACCCCAACTGGCGGTGCTGTTGGAGTCTGATATTGGGGAGCCACCTACTCCGGGGTGTGAGTAGTGGGAGTCTGTGCTCCTCCCCCAGCCTGAGAGACGGTTGGGGCCGCCGGAAATGTACCGGTCTAGGCCACACTCTCCATAAGGCCCACCAAACAGACTAGAGCGTCCTGAAGCACTGGAGTGGCTATGAACCCCTCTGAAATCTATGCTGATCCGACGGGTACAGTCTGAGCTGGAACCTCCTCCTCAAAGTCTACTAGAGGCTCCACCGGGGGTGCTACTACTCGAGCTCTAGGCTGAGCTCTGCCTCTGCCTCTGCCCTTGGTAGTATCTGCCATAGGAGGCTGCGTCTCCTATCCAACTGTAGATACAGTTAGTGTTTTCGCCATCTGCTAGTGAATAAGAATGGAAGGGTTCAATCATCAATGATAGAATACAAATTGCACGACAGAGTAAGAAAGAAGTCATATATTTCCTAAACTCCATAGCCTCTGGAATATAAGTACAGACGTCTCCGTACCGATCCTCAAGACTCTACTAAGCTTGCTCGCGACTCGTGAGACCTAGGCAACCTAGTGCTCTGATACCAACTTGTCACGACCCGGAATCCCAACCTCGGGGTCGTGATAGTGCCTAACATCTACTTGTTAGGCAAGCCGACGTGAGATAGTTACATAGCAAATTTTTAACAGTTTAAAACAAGGTGATGATAAATAACGAGAGATAGGAACTCAAACTAATACAACACCAGCATAAGCCATGAAATAATATCCACTCCCAAAGATCCGGAGTCACGAGTACACGAACTACTAGAAATTCTATAAACAGAGTCTGAAATAAATACAACTATTTCGAATGAAATGAACAGTAAAAGAGGGGAAGAGGAAGGGGACTCCAAGGTATGCGGATGCCGGCAGATCTACCTCAAGTCTCCGTATGCAATGATCTGAGCTGACGCACTAAGTACATAAGTATAGTATGAGTACAACCAACCCAATGTACTTCGTAAGTGTCGAGTCTAAACTCGACGAGGTAGTGACTAGGCTATGACAGGACACTAACGTAATTAAACCCATACACAAATGTATATATGTACAACAGGAACAAAACTTAAATTTAACAATGTACAATTGGGAGGGAACATGCAAATGGGGGAAAAATGCGATAACTAAGACAAATAAGCCTTCACAAGATAGCCAAATAACTCATCAACCTATAAAGACAGATAAACAAACGGTATAAAGATGGCACGACATCACCCTTCGTGCTTTTACTCTCACCTTACCATGAAATGATAACATAAGTAAAATGAAATGGCACGGCATCACACTTCGTGCTTTTACTCTCGATTTGCCCATGTAACAATGAATAATTGATATAGATGGCACGACAACACCCTTCGTTCTTTTACTCTCAATATCACCATGTAATAATGAGTAAATGATATAGATGGCATGACATCACCCTTCGTGGCTTAATTCTCTTCCTCACTATGTATTAATCAATAAACGAGATAGTGCAATGGCATGACATCACCCTTCATGCTTTAACATTCTCCCTTACCATGTAGTAAAGATAATATAAATTCGGGAGATAAATAGCGCAGAGAATGTGCTTTATGTCAAATATGATGCCAAGATACCAAACATCAACTTCCAAAATACTCAACCATTACTAATTAAGCAATAATTACGGAAGAAATTATCAAATAAGCATAATCTAACCTAAGAATGGATATCATAATTAAAAAGGCAACAAATCACAAGGCAACAAGTTCCACCCGCATGCTTTATCCCAACAACAATGCATAAATACTTGTCACCTCACATATACATTTTACCCACACGTTAATCACGTAGAAAATTGGCAAACAAGTCCTAATCCCTCAAGTCAAGGTTAATCACGACACTTACCTCTCTCCGCAATCAACTCAAAGCTCAACCGGGGCCTTTCCTCTAAAATCCGCTTCCACACTAATCGAATCTAACCGAATATCGATCAAACAATTCAAAATAAGCATTAGAAACTACCCATGAGTGAAAATGATTTAATCTTTAATGATTTCAAAAAAAATGAAGAAAAGTCAACCCTTGGTCTGCTTGGTCAAAACCCGAGATTCGGACCAAAACCCAATCACCCGTTCACCCCCGAGCCCGTATATGTAATTAGTTTCGAAATCCAACCTCAATTCGAGGTCTAAATCCCAAATTTAGTAAAATCTCTAATTCTACCAAAAATCCTAATTTCTACCATGATAATCCTAGATTTGATGTTGAAAACTTATGAAATGTAATGGGTAATTGAAAAGAAATAGGTTAAAGTCACTTACAATGAATTGAGGAAAAACATCTCTTGGGAAAATTGCCTCTAGGGTATTTAGGTTGAGAGTTTGAAAGAAATGAGCTAAATCCCGTTTTCCCCCTCTTTTACCCCGCTGCAGTTATCGCAATTGCGACACATATTTCGCAATTGCGATGATCGCAAAAGCGATCAACCCTTCGCAAATACGAAAAAGTCATTGAGCCTGTTGTCGTCGCAAATGCGACAATTTTATCATAAATGCGAACCAAGGCCATCCGCAAATGCGAACAATACTTTGCAAAAGCGAAGCAGTATCAAGTCAGTCAGTGGACGCAATTGCGACCAAAACCTTCGCAATTACGAAGATACGGAGTTTGCAAATGCGAAGAATTTCTCGCAAATACGAACTCTTCCCAACCTAGCCCATGCTCGCAAATGCGACTCATTGTTCGCAAAAGCGAGGGTCGCATTTGCTAGCCAGACCTCGCAAATGCGAGATTTGTAGTCCTGCACTAGAAACAAACATGCATCAGCTATTCTTCTAAGTCCAAAATCACTGTAGCCTATCCGAAACTCACTTGAGCCCTCGGGGATCCAAACCAAACATGAACACAAGTCCAAAAAATATCATACGAACTCGCTCGCGTAATCAAAATACCAAAATAACATATAGAGCTACGAATCGGACACCAAAATGAATGAAATTTTCAATGAAACTTAAAAACATGCAATTTTTCAATCAGACATCTGAATCACGTCAAATCAACTTCGTACCAAATTTTGCAGATAAGTATTAAATACAGTAATGAACCTATACCAAGTTTCGAAACCGAAATTCGGACCCCGTAGCAAAAAAGTCAACGTACGGTCAAACTTAGGAATTCATTAAACCTTTAGATTTCTAGTTTCTAATAAATTGCATTAATTCAAGTTAGGAACTTCCGAATTCAATTCTGGGCATACGCTCAAGTCCTAGATTTACGATACGGACCCACCAGGACCGTTAAAACACTTATCCGGGTCCGTTTGCTCAAACCACTGACCGAAGTCAACTCAAATGAGTTTTTAGGCACGATTTCACATTTTCATCAATTTTCTCATAAAACCTTTTGGAAAAAAGGACACGGACTGTGCACGCAAATAGATGAAGGCTAAACGGAGCTATACGAGGTCTCGAAATATAAAAATGAAGGGTAAAACTATAAATGACCTATCGGATCATCATATTGCGACACCTGCGCCTGGCCATAAGAGCTGAGGGACGGAATTTTAGTCTTATTTTCATATCTTTGAACTCTTGACCCGCTAGAAGGCGATTTTGAAGAGGGATTTTCATCTACAATCACTGGGTAGATGATTTTGATCAAATTACAACTATTTTACATGATTATATATGAGATTTAATATCAAAATTATGAGAATCAAAGTGAAATTTTGAGAAACTTTGTCTATGTTTTGAAAAATAAGAATTTGAGTTTTGAGAGCCGAATTGGACTCGAATTTTTAAAAAAGAATACATATATGAACTTGTGGGGTTATAGGTAGTCGGAATCTACCCTTGGACCTGGGTTTTGACCGGGGAAGCCCGAGGTTGACTTTTGAGGAATTATGCAAAGATAATAGCTTTAATTATTGGAATTGATTTCTCTTGCATTATTTGATGTTATTAAGTCGATTTTGGTTAGATCTGAGCCGAGCTGAGGTGAATTGTAAAGGAAAAAATATTTTAGAGTATTGATTGATGGCTTGTGAGGTATGTATCTTGCCTAACCTTTTGGGGGAACTACCTCGTAGGTATTGGATTGTTTGCATTATTTGAACTACGTGAAAGACGTGTACACGAGGCGACTAGTGTGCACACAACTTATATGTGGAAATCCGATCGGTTTAGACTCTTAGGTTCTTAGGTATATAAAAATAAAGTCATTTTATCATGTTATATCCTTTATTGCTAAATTTACCCTTACATTATTTATTTGAAGTTGATTGGTTCATGTTTTACCCTTTATTTGCCAAATATTACTCTTTTAATTGAAGTAGTTGCCCCATTTATTGTCATGTTATCCCTTGCATAGTTGAGCTATCCTTATTTGAAGTTATTGTCACATGTTATCTCTTCCATTGTTAATTTATACTTATTCGAAGTCATTGTTACATGTTATCTCTTCCATTGTTAATTAATCCTTATTTGAAGTCATTGTTATGTGTTATCTCTTCTATTGTGATTTATCCTTATTTGAAATCGTTGTTACATGTTATCTCTATTATTGTTGAGTTATTCTTATTTGATATCGTTGTTACATATTATCTCTCTCACTGTTGAGTTATTCTTATTTGAAGCCATTATTACTTGTTATGACTTTCATTGTGAGCTCGTTCTTCCGTTTCATTGTATTGTTGTAATTCTTGTGTTGATTTACTTTTCGCACTCTCGTGTTATTGTTGTTGTTGTTGTTGTACTCAGTGTTGTTGAGCCGGAGGTCATGTGTGGTTGTGGTATTGGAATTGTTTTGAAGAAAATGTTGTGGCATATAGGCACATGTGGTGCGAGTTGTTATATTGTGTTGTTATGTTCTTGGCACACGTGGTATTGTTGAGAGGATTGTCGGGGTGTTCGCACGTGAGTTTTTTGTGCTATTGTTATCATTGATACTTTGCACATGCGATGTGACAAGGCGGGCTATTTATGTTGAGATTGTGCATGTGGCGAGACAAGGTGAGATAATTATTATGCGCGTGTGGCGAGACAAGGGCATCAACTTTATTTTTGCGCACGCGGTGAGATAAGGGGGGCTATGTCGGGGATAATTTGTGATGGCCTGGGGGCATTTTTATTGATGATATTTGTGTGGTGGTGTGCCTATTTTGTGTGTATCATGCATATTACGGTTTTGTTATGTTGTTTCCATTGTGCCATTTGGTGTGTCTGACCTTACTTGTAGACTCGAGTTGTGATAGTACACTTGCACAAGTATACACCATAATTTGTTACTTATAACAGCCCAAGAGTATGAACCTTTATTTTTGTTGATCATTTACATATATTCTTGTATACCTGCCTTCTATGCGTGAGTTGTATTATTGGCACGTGAGTTGTCCGTACGGATATGAGATAATAATATTATTGGCACGTGAGTCGTCCGTGCAGCACGTGAGTTGTCCGTGCAGTTGTAATTGGTAATGTGGGCACAAGATGTCAAGTGACTAGGGTTCCGGATTTGGGACTTGTGATTTGTGATTATGAGGTATGGTACCTCAGGGAAATTCTTGAATAAACCTTGTGTGAGAGTAGTTGATTATTGGATTGTTTCTTGTTCTTCCATAGTTGGTTTCATTGGACTTAAACGGTAATCTGCATACTTTACGATGTTATTACCTGTTTGCTCCTTGTTGCTAATTGTTGCTCTAGTTTCCATTGCATGTATTGCATTGTTATTCTTGCCATGTTTAGCGTTATATTGATATTGTTCCCTGTTAGTTTTATATTCATACTTGTACATGTTATTATGTTTAGTAGGTGTCTTGACTGTTCCTCGTCACTACTCCACCGAGGTTAGTCTTGATACTTATTGGGTACCGTTATGGTGTACTCATGCTATGCTTGTTTCACATTTCTGTGCGCATCTAGGTACTTCGGAGCGCGATGGTCATTAGTTAGCTAATTGCGAGTTGCGGCACAGACTTAAAGGTATACCTACCATAGTGTTCGCAGGCCTCGAAGTCACCCTCTGGAGTTCTATATTGTTACTGTTTACTTCCATTCCAGATAGTGATGTATTTGATATTCTTAGTTATTCTTAGAAAGTCTTATGACACTACAAGAATATTGATTTTTAGACAAAATTCTAACTAAGGGACATGAATCCGGTTGTTAAAAGTGTATCTATAATGACCAAAAATTTTTCCAGTCGTTAATTCTATTTTTTGTTTAATATTTACGAAGGGGTGATTTCCGATCCTTAAAATAAAATAATCCATACGTTAAAATAGATTATAAGCAATAAGACAAATAAATAGGCGCCAGTTTTTCCCTCTTTTTTTCACCCAACCCACAATCAGCCCACGCATCCCCTCAACTCTCGTCACCACCGCTAATAAAAAAAATAATTCTCTATCTTTTTATCAGTAGACAACTTGCAGTTACAAGAATACAAGAACAAGTTGAGCGATTGAAGATCTGCAAAAGTTGGCTTCTTCTCTGCATGTAACGGCCCGACTTGTCGTTTTAAGAAGATACGCCCCGTCCAATGACTTAAGATCTCGAGAAGCTTCACAATATGTATTCTAACCCACGTGTGTGGTCGAGTTTGGTTTTCGAAAGATTCGGAATTTAATTTAAAGAAATATTCTCATTTTGAAGCTTAAATGAAAAGAGTTGACCGGGGAGTTGACTTTTGAGCAAACGACCCCGGAATAGAATTTTGATGATGGAAATAGCTTCGTATGATGATTTCGGACTTAGGCGTATGTTCGAATTTGGATTTGGAAATTTGTAGGACAATTCGGCACATTTTGGCGAAAGTTGGAAAATATAAGATTTTGGAAAAGTCCGACCGAAGGGTGAATTTTTGATAACGAGGACGGATTTCGATTCTGGAAATGGGAATAGCTCTCTTACATCAATTATGACTTGTGTGCAAAATTTGAAGTCATTCCGAATTGATTTGATATGTTTCGGCGCAAAATATAGAAGTTGAAAGATTTAAAAATTTATAATTCGATTTGATGCGTGATACGTAATTCCGGCATTTTTTGATGTGGTTTGAAGCCTCGACTAAGTTCGTATTGTATTTTGGGACATGTTGGTATAATTAGTTGAGGTCCAGGAGTCCTCGGGTGGATTTGGGACTTGTGATTTGTGATTATGAGGTATGGTACCTCAGGGAAATTCTTGAATAAACCTTGTGTGAGAGTAGTTGATTATTGGATTGTTGCTTGTTCTTCCATAGTTGGTTTCATTGGACTTAAACGGTAATCTGCATACTTTACGACGTTATTACCTGTTTGCTCCTTGTTGCTAATTGTTGCTCTAGTTTCCATTGCATGTATTGCATTGTTATTCTTGCCATGTTTAGCGTTATATTGATATTGTTCCCTGTTAGTTTTATATTCATACTTGTACATGTTATTATGCTTAGTAGGTGTCTTGACTGTTCCTCGTCACTACTCCACCGAGGTTAGTCTTGATACTTATTGGGTACCTTTGTGGTGTACTCATGCTATGCTTGTTTCACATTTCTGTGCGCATCTAGGTACTTCGGAGCATGATGGTCATTAGTTAGCTGATTGCGAGTTGCGGCACAGACATAAAAGGTATACCTGCCATAGTGTTCGCAGGCCTCGAAGTCACCCTCTGGAGTTCTATATTGTTACTGTTTACTTCCATTCCAGATAGTGATGTATTTGATATTCTTAGTTATTCTTAGAAAGTCTTATGACAGTACCAGAATATTGATTTTTAAACAAAATTCTAACTAAGGGACATGAATCCGGTTGTTAAAAGTGTATCTATAACGACCAAAAAATTTTCCAGTCGTTAATTCTATTTTTTGTTTAATATTTATGAAGGGATGATTTCCGGTCCTTAAAATAAAATAATCCAGACGTTAAAATAGATTATAAGCAATAAGACAAATAAATAGGCGCCAGTTTTTCCCTCTTTTTTTCACCCAAACCACAATCAGCCCACGCATCCCCTCAACTCTCGTCACCACCCCTAATAAAAAAAATAATTCTCTATGTTTTTATCTGTAGACAACTTGCAGTTACAAGAATACAAGAACAAGTTGAGCGATTGAAGATCTGCAAAAGTTGGTTTCTTCTCTGCATGTAACGACCCGACTTGTCGTTTTAAGAAGATACGCCCCGTCCAGTGACTTAAGATCTTGAGAAGCTTCACAATATGTATTCTGACCCACGTGTGTGGTCGAGTTTGGTTTTCGGAAGATTCGGAATTTAATTTAAAGAAATATTCTCATTTTGAAGCTTAAATGGAAAGAGTTGACCGAGGAGTTGACTTTTGAGCAAACGACCCCGGAATGGAATTTCGATGATGGAAATAGCTTCGTATGATGATTTCGGACTTAGGCGTATATTTGAATTTGGATTTGGAAATCTGTAGGACAATTCGGCACATTTTGGCGAAAGTTAGAAAATATAAGTTTTTGGAAAAGTCCGACCGAAGGGTGAATTTTTGATAACAAGGACGGATTTCGATTCTGGAAATGGGAATAGCTCTCTTACATCAATTATGACTTGTGTGCAAAATTTGAAGTCATTTCGGATTGATTTGATACGTTTCGGTGCAAAATATAGAAGTTGAAAGATTTGAAAACTTACAATTCGATTCGATGCGTGATACGTAATTCCGGCATTCTTTTATGTGGTTTGAAGCCTCGACTAAGTTCGTATTGTATTTTGGGACATGTTGGTATAATTAGTTGAGGTCCAGGGGTCCTCGGGTGGATTTCGGTAGGTTAATGGAGCAATTCGGACTTGGAAGAAGCGGCTGGAAAATGGCAGCAGCTGTTGGATTCGCACCTGCGGAATTTTGGGCAAAGATGCAACCTCGCAGAAGCGAAGATGGAAGGGCATGGCAGTAGTTGCAGGTGCGAAGAAAATCCCACACCTGCGGAAGCGCAGAAGCGGGCAGAGAAGGCGCAGAAGCGGAGGGGCATCGGAGGTGCGCGTGAGGCATCGCAGAAGCGATTCTCGCAGAAGCAATTCTCGCAGAAGCAATTCTCGCAGAAGCGGAAATGCTTCCGCAAATGCGATGGTCGACTGGAAGTGGCCTTCGTAGAAGCGTGATTTTTGCTCGCAAAAGCGAGCACGCAGGTGTGGAAATTCGTCCGCAGGTGCGAAACTAGGCAGAATGTTAAGGACCAAAAATGGTCATTTCGCCATTTTTTGATTGAGATTTTGGAGCTCGGTTTTTGGGCTATTTTGGAGGAGTTCTTCAAGACTTTGACTTGGTTAGTGTTCTATATCGTAAAGTGAATATTTTTCATGAATATATGATTATATTCATCGTTTAGTTTGGATTTTAATAGAGGAAATCAAGATTTTTGTAAAATCTTCCAAAAATAAAAAATTGAAGATTTGGAAGTTGAGTTGTTATTGGAATTCAGTAAAATTGGTATGGTTGAACTCGTATCAGAATGGGTGTTCGAATTTCATGAAAATTATGTCGGGTTCCGAGAGGCGGGTCCCGCATTGACTTTTGTTGATTTTTTGGAATAAAATTGTAAGTCGACGTATTATTATCCGGAATTATTTCCGATGAATTTTAATGAAGTTATACAATTAATTTGGATAGATTTGAGCTGTCCGGAAGCCAATTCAAGCAAGAAGGATATTTTGGAATATCGGCCTAACTTCAAAAAGGTTAGTATCTTGTCTAACCTCGAGTGGGGGAATTACCCCTTAGGCATTGAGTATTATGTGCAATTTGTGTAATTGAAAACTATGTACGCGAGGTAACGAGCACGTACTTAGGTTATATGTACAAATTAAATTGGTTAAACATCTTTAGACGTCCTTATGTATTAAATGGGAAATTATTGGCACCTATTAAATTCTCTATTTGTCATGCCTAGATTCTTATTTTGTTGAAATTGTTTTTAGATGATGATGTGGTATAATTGCCACCTTGATTTTTATGTGAAATATTATTTTGTTGAGTTGTTAATGTCTGGATATTTTGTTAAGATGTCTGAGCACATTTTGGTCTAGCCATGGGCTCCTTATTGTGGAAAATAAGGTATGGTTGATTTTTGTGGCAAGTTGTGATATTTGAGCACTTGATGTGCAATCTGTGATAATTATAATATTTGAGCATTTGATGTGCAGCCTATGCTATGTTGTAATATCTGAGCACTTGAGGTGCAGTTTATGAGATGTGATATTGGCACATTATATTGTGGGAGTTATGTTCGGGTGTTTGCACGAGGTTTCTGTCGTGCTATTGTTACTATTGATATTTGCACATGCGGCGTGACAAGGCGGGATATATATATATATATATATATATATATATATATATATATATATATATATATATATATATATATATATGTGTGTGTGTGTGTGTGTGTGTGTGTGTGTGCATGTGTGTGTGTGTTGCACATGTGGCGAGACAAGGTGGGAACATTATTGTGCACGTGCGGCGAGACAAGGCGGGCATTCACTTTACTATTGCACATGTGGCGAGACAAGGTGGGAAATATCGGGGATTGATTTGTGATGGCCTGGGGGCATTGTTGATGTTGCATATTTATTTTTGGGACTATGAGGCGGTACCTCGGGAGTACTCTTTTTGTTGATATTTTCTATGGTTGCACTTGCCTTTGGTTATTTTATTTTTCCATGATATGTAAATCCTCGTGTTCTTCCGCGATGTATTATTTGATTTTATTATGTGTTTTTATTCCTTGTTGTAATGTGTTGGCTTTGGCCCTTGTACGGGACTATGAGGATTTGTGTTTCCAGCTTTTACTAATTTTTAAGGTTAAGTTGTTTTGAATAAAAGAAATTGTTAGATGCTTTAATTCTTATAACTTTCACATCCAAATCAGTAACTATCAGGTGTTTCATTTTTATTGAAATGTTATTTTCTCCACCCAAATGATTTCTAAAATAAAATCATTCTTTTGTTGATTTTCTACTTGATTTAAATATTTTAAACTTACCTTATTGGGAATAAATTGATCATGTGGATCTTATATACATTGATATTATTGGCACGTGAGTAGTCCGTGCAGTTGTGATAGAAAAATGGGTACGAGGTACCGTGAAAATATAAAGGTGGTTGAGACCCGTATTTGATGATTATGAAATGAGGTGTCACAGGGAGACTTTTAAATTGAAGAATTTTATTTTAAAGATATTTATTTGAAAGAGTTTTATATTCGAAGGATACATATTCGAAGGAAATATATATTTGGAAGGTATTTTATTTGAAGGGTTCTTATGTGAAAGACTTTGTTTAATTGGTTGTACTTGTGTTCTTTCTTACTTGTAAGAGTAATAATTGTGGTGTTCTTGCTGCCTTACTGTTTATATCACTGCTATTTGTTCTCGATTATTTTTGTATGACACGGGTTATTTGACTAGTGAGTGTCTTGACTGTACCTCGTCACTACTCCACTGAGGTTAGTCTTGATACTTATTGGGCACCGCTGTGGTATGCTTATTCTAAACTTCTGCACATTTTATTTGTGCAGATCCAGGTATGTTTCGTTAGTAGTTGTGCGGGTCGTTGCTGGAGAGACTCAAGGTAAATCTGTTGCTGCATTCGTAGGCTTCAGAGCCACCTTCAAGTTTTCATTTTGCACTATTTATTCTTAGTTCGGGACAGTTGTAATTAGAAGCTTTCTAGCAAATACTCTGCAGAGCTTATGACTTGTACTGCCGGGTTTTGGGAATTGGAAAACTTCAAGAGATTTCTATTTCAAATTGTTAGATGTTGTTTAAATATTATTGTTGCTTCAATTAATGTTAGGCTTACCTAGTCCTTAAGACTAGGTGCCATCACGATACCCAAACGGAGGGAATTTTGGGTCGTGACAAGTTGGTATCAGAGCTCTAGGTTCATAGGTGCTACAAGTCATAAGCGAGTTTAGTAGATTCCTGCGGATCGGTACGGAGACATCTGTACTTATCTTCGAGAGGCTACAGAACTATTAGGATAATCTCACTTCTTTCATTCCATCGTGCGAGTTCATTGATCTTGAAGTTTGAACTTTTATCATTCCATTCTCTCACAGATGGTGAGGACACGAGCTGCAGTTGCTAATAACGTTACCCTGGAGCGGATGTCGCTAGGGGCAGAGGCAGAGGCCGACGAGGAGCACGCGTCGCAACCAGAGTAACTCCAAAGCAGTAGGTTCACATTGGTCAGTTTCGGGTATAGTACCTGTACAACCTGTTATTCCGGTTCGGCCTGAGGTTAGACCAGAGGCATCAGGAGAAGAACAACAGAGACTTGAAAGATTTAAGAGGTATAGTCCACCTACTTTCAGTGGCACAACTACAGAGAATGCCCAAGAATTTCTAGAAAAAATAATTGTCACCGTATTCTCAGCACCATGGGTATTGTGGAAGTGAGCGGAGTTGCCTTACTACATTTCAACTGTCAGGCGCAGCGTATCAGTGGTGGCAAATCTATGAAGAAGGTAGAGCAGTCGATACAACGCCACCAACTTGGGCTCGATTATGATATTAAAATATGTATGGCTAGAGAGTTGCAAATTGATACTCCATTTCAACAAGTAGTGGAGATTGCAAGGGAGATTGAGGGTGTTTTAGGCGAGGAAAGGGAGTCTAAGGAGGCCAAAATGTCTCGAAGATCTGGAGGGTTCAATGAATTTTACTCTTCAGCTAGGATCCATAATAGCGAAGGCTCGAACAGTCGGCCAGCTCAGTCCGCACATCAGATTACTCGGGGTGTTCTAGTAAGTTCTTTCAATGCACCACCGACATTATGGTCGAGCCATGGGCTCCTTATTGTGGAAAATAAGGTATGGTTGATTTTTGTGGCAAGTTGTGATATTTGAGCACTTGATGTGCAATCTGTGATAATTATAATATTTGAGCATTTGATGTGCAGCCTATGCTATGTTGTAATATTTGAGCACTTGAGGTGCAGTTTATGAGATGTGATATTGGCACATTATATTGTGGGAGTTATGTTCGGGTGTTTGCACGAGGTTTCTGTCGTGCTATTGTTACTATTGATATTTGCACATGCGGCGTGACAAGGCGGGATATATATATATATATATATATATATATATATATATATATATATATATATATATATATATATATATGTGTGTGTGTGTGTGTGTGTGTGTGTGTGTGTGTGTGTGTGTGTTGCACATGTGGCGAGACAAGGTGAGAACATTATTGTGCACGTGCGGCGAGACAAGGCGGGCATTCACTTTACTATTGCACACGTGGCGAGACAAGGTGGGAAATATCGGGGATTGATTTGTGATGGCCTGGGGGCATTGTTGATGTTGCATATTTACTTTTGGGACTATGAGGCGGTACCTCGGGAGTACTCTTTTTGTTGATATTTTCTATGGTTGCACTTGCCTTTGGTTATTTTTTTTTTCCATGATATGTAAATCCTCGTGTTCTTCCGCGATGTATTATTTGATTTTATTATGTGTTTTTATTCCTTGTTGTAATGTGTTGGCTTTGGCCCTTGTACGGGACTATGAGGATTTGTGTTTCCAGCTTTTACTAATTTTTAAGGTTAAGTTGTTTTGAATAAAAGAAATTGTTAGATGCTTTAATTCTTATAACTTTCACATCCAAATCAGTAACTATCAGGTGTTTCATTTTTATTGAAATGTTATTTTCTCCACCCAAATGATTTCTAAAATAAAATCATTCTTTTGTTGATTTTCTACTTGATTTAAATATTTTAAACTTACCTTATTGGGAATAAATTGATCATGTAGATCTTATATACATTGATATTATTGGCACGTGAGTAGTCCGTGCAGTTGTGATAGAAAAATGGGCACGAGGTGCCGTGGAAATATAAAGGTGGTTGAGACCCGTATTTGATGATTATGAAATGAGGTGTCACAGGGAGACTTTTAAATTGAAGAATTTTATTTTAAAGATATTTATTTGAAAGAGTTTTATATTCGAAGGATACATATTCGAAGGAAATATATATTTGGAAGGTATTTTATTTGAAGGGTTCTTATGTGAAAGACTTTGTTTAATTGGTTGTACTTGTATTCTTTCTTACTTGTAAGAGTAATAATTGTGGTGTTCTTGCTGCCTTACTGTTTATATCACTGCTATTTGTTCTCGATTATTTTTGTATGACACGGGTTATTTGACTAGTGAGTGTCTTGACTGTACCTCGTCACTACTCCACTGAGGTTAGTCTTGATACTTACTGGGCACCGCTGTGGTATGCTTATTCTAAACTTCTGCACATTTTATTTGTGCAGATCCAGGTATGTTTCGTTAGTAGTTGTGCGGGTCGTTGCTGGAGAGACTCAAGGTAAATCTGTTACTGCGTTCGTAGGCTTCAGAGCCACCTTCAAGTTTTCATTTTGCACTATTTATTCTTAGTTCGGGACAGTTGTAATTAGAAGCTTTCTAGCAAATACTCTGCAGAGCTTATGACTTGTACTGCCGGGTTTTGGGAATTGGAAAACTTCAAGAGATTTCTATTTCAAATTGTTAAATGTTGTTTAAATATTATTGTTGCTTCAATTAATGTTAGGCTTACCTAGTCCTTAAGACTAGGTGCCATCACGATACCCAAACGGGGGGGATTTTGGATCGTGACAAGTTGGTATCAGAGCTCTAGGTTCATAGGTGCTACAAGTCATAAGCGAGTTTAGTAGATTCCTACGGATCGGTACGGAGACATCTGTACTTATCTTCGAGAGGCTACAGAACTATTAGGATAATCTCACTTCTTTCATTCCATCGTGCGAGTTCATTGATCTTGTAGTTTGAACTTTTATCATTCCATTCTCTCACAGATGGTGAGGACACGAGCTGCAGTTGCTAATAACATTACCCTGGAGCGGATGTCACTAGGGGCAGAGGCAGAGGCCGACGAGGAGCACGCGTCGCAACCAGAGTAACTCCAAAGCAGTAGGTTCACATTGGTCAGGTTTCGGGTATAGTACCGGTACAGCCTGTTATTCCGGTTCGGCCTGAGGTTAGACCAGAGGCATCAGAAGAAGAACAACAGAGACTTGAAAGGTTTAAGAGGTATAGTCCACCTACTTTCAGTGGCACAACTACAGAGAATGCCCAAGAATTTCTAGAAAAAATAATTGTCACCGTATTCTCAGCACCATGGGTATTGTGGAAGTGAGCGGAGTTGCCTTACTACATTTCAACTGTCAGGCGCAGCGTATCAGTGGTGGCAAATCTATGAAGAAGGTAGAGCAGTCGATACAACGCCACCAACTTGGGCTCGATTATGATATTAAAATATGTATGGCTAGAGAGTTGCAAATTGATACTCCATTTCAACAAGTAGTGGAGATTGCAAGGGAGATTGAGGGTGTTTTAGGCGAGGAAAGGGAGTCTAAGGAGGCCAAAATGTCTCGAAGATCTGGAGGGTTCAGTGAATTTTACTCTTCAGCTAGGATCCATAATAGCGAAGGCTCGAACAGTCGGCCAGCTCAGTCCGCACATCAGATTACTCGGGGTGCTCTAGTAAGTTCTTGCAATGCACCACCGACATGAGATTCTTACAGTAGTTATTCCAATTATCTGGCAAAGACTCAGTACGAGCAGCCGTGACCTCAGAGGGGTTGTTATCAGTGTGATTGTACCACACGCATCAAGAGGAATGTCCCAGACGTGGAAGAGACATATTTCATCAGAATATTTAGACTACAAGCTTTATTCCAGTTAATACTCCACGTGCACAGTCAACTAGAGGTGGAGAACAGGCGGGTAGTGGGAATCTAAGAGGTGGAGACCCGAACCGTTGATATAATTGCTATGATTCGGCTGAGGCCAATACACCAGATAGTGACGTTACAAGTATGATCCTGATTTTTGTGATAAAAGGATATTTTTCCCTCAATTTGATTCAGTTTTGAATATTGATGTGAGTCCTCTTATTATGCTCCACTTATGGGTGAGCTTCATAAATGGTCTTTCACTTATATGTTTATCCCTGTTGGGAGATTTAAAGATGTGAACCCGTGTCTGTCATTTTAATTTTGTACACCATGGAGGGCTATAAGCCCAAAAGGTAATTTTTATTATACATTACAGCGGGTTTAATGTGTGTCGGAATAATTGATTCTAATTTTTTTGAATTATATACCCTACCAGTATAAGGGTTCATTATATGTTGTAAAAATTATTTATGAAATATATTGAAAAGAAGAAAGAAAGGAAATTGAAAATTTCAGTTGGCACAATGTGCAACATACTTGTGATTCGGAGTTTAGGATAAGATCCTCGCATTTTTACATGGTGTGAAATATTTAAACCGGGCTGCAAGCCACGATGGAAGTTATGTAAGGACGAGGTCCTTGTGGTGAAATATTTATGAGTTTAAAATTTTCCTTTGTGAAATTTAATTGTACAATAGTATTAATATGGAGTCATGCCTGTTAGGCTTATTTGATAATTCTTGTATATTTTTCTTTGCATATTCAACCATTTTGGTGCTGTAAACATTGAGTTTTCACCTATGAGATGAGTGCCCAAGTGGCACTAAATGTGACTCATTAATCCGAGTAAGAAATCATGAGGTCTTCATGCCTCACATTCTGTTGTAAGTGTTGTGAAAATTTGAAATGAGGTGGCGGTTAATATGAGATTAATTGATGATGCTGGAATTAATTATGAACAGCTTTTAAGACCAGAGATGTGGTGATGAGCATACATATGATGTGCTTCATGTCCTGATATCAATATGATAATGCAGTGCTTGTAATTCTAAGATTGGTGTTATTGATGTATACCTTGTGGTAATGTGATGGGTTGTGAATGTGTTGTTAGGAGTTGTTTAGGTGTTACTCTGGCAGGTAGATATGCCCAATTACAGGGGAGACTCTGCCGAAATTTCTGAAAAAATTTGGGAGTTAGTAAAATTTGAAGGATTGAGATTTGCAAAGGAAGAGATAAGTTATGTTATGTGTTTGAGGAAGAATGATCCTAAGCGGGGGAGAATGTAACACCCCAGAGAAAGTTTTGAATTACTTCAACACTATTGAGAAGATTGAGATGTGCATAGGCACGAGTTGCTATAGCCAGTTGAGACTAATGCTGTTTGTTGTTTTGAGAAATCAGGCCTTTAAAAAAATATTAGAGCGTAAGAAAAAGGCCTTAAAGATTTCAAGTTTGGATAAAATAAATAAACTCAAATAAGATGATCTTGTCACGCTTATCTCAAATGAGGTAGCGTGGAATCAACCTTGAGTATATGTGTAAAACCAAAATCATCGATTTGGTAACCTCAGAATAATTCTTAGAACGTTCGAGGACGAACGTTTGTTTAAGAGGTGGAGAATGGAACGACCCGACTTGTCGTTTTAAGAAAATATGCCCCGTCCAGTGACTTAAGGTCTTGAGAAGCTTCACAATATGTATTATGACCCGCGTGTGTGGTCGAGTTTGGTTTTCGGAAGATTCAGAATTTAATTTAAAGAAATATTCTCATTTTGAAGCTTAAATAGAAAGAGTTGACCGGAGAGTTGACTTTTGAGCAAACGATCCCGGAATGGAATTTTGATGATGGAAATAGCTTCGTATTATGATTTCGGATTTAGGCGTATGTTCGGATTTGGATTTGGACTCCTATAGGACAATTCGGCACATTTTGGCGAAAGTTGGAAAATATAAGATTTTGGAAAAGTCCGACCGAAGGGTGAATTTTTTAAAACGAGGACGGATTTCGATTCCGAAAATGGGCATAGCTCTCTTACATCAATTATGACTTGTGTGCAAAATTTGAAGTCATTCCGGATTGAGTTGATACGTTTCGGCGCAAAATATAGAAGTTAAAAGATTTGAAAACTTATAATTCGATTCGATGTGCGATATGTAATTCCGACAATTTTTTGATGTGGTTTGAAGCCTCGACTAAGTTCGTATTGTATTTTGGGATATTTTGGTATAATTAGTTGAGGTCCCGGGGGCCTCGGGTGGATTTCGGAAGGTTAACAGAGCAATTCGGACTTGGAAGAAGCGGCTGGAAAATGGCAGCAGCTGTTGGATTCGCACCTGCGGAATTTTGGGCGCAGGTGCGACCTCGCAGAAGCGAGGATTTCATCGCAGAAGCGAAGATGGAAGGGCATGAAAGTGGTCGTAGGTGCAAAGAAAATCCCGCACCTGCGGAAGTGCAGAAGCGGGCAGAGAACGCGCAGAAGCGGAGGGGCATCGCAGGTGCGCGAGAGGCATCGCAGAAGCAATTCCCGCAGAAGCGGAAAAGCTTCCGCAAATGCGATTGTCGACTGGCAGTGGACTTCGCAAAAGCTAGATTTTTGCTCGCAAGAGCGAGCACGCAGGTGCAGAAATTCGTCCGCAGGTGCGAAACTGGCAGAATGTTAAGGACCAAAAATGGTCATTTCGCCATTTTTTGATTGAGATTTTGGAGCTCGGTTTTTGGGCGATTTTGGAGGAGTTCTTCAAGACTTTGACTTGGGTAAGTGTTCTATATCCTAAAGTGATTATTTTTCATAAATCTATGATTATATTCATCGTTTAGTTTGAATTTTAATGGAGAAAATTAAGATTTTTGTAAAATCTTCCAAAAATAAAAAATTGAAGATTTGGAAGTCGAGTTGTTATTGAAATTCAATAAAATTTGTTTGGTTGAACTCGTATCAGAATGGGTGTTTGAATTTCATAAAAATTATGTTGGGTTCCGAGAGGCGAGTCCCGCGTTGACTTTTGTTGACTTTTTGGAATAAAATTTTAAGTCGACGTATTATTATCCGGAATTATTTCCGATGAATTTTAATGAAGTTATACAATTAATTTGGATAGATTTGAGCTGTCCGGAAGCCTATTCAAGCAAGAAGGCTATTTTGGAATATCGGCCTAACTTCAAAAAGGTAAGTATCTTGCCTAACCTCGAGTGGGGGAATTACCCCTTAGGCATTGAGTATTATGTGCAATTTGTGTAATTGAAAACCATGTACGCGAGGTGACGAGTACGTACTTAGGTTATATGTGCAAATTACATTGGTTAAACATCTTTAGACGTCCTTATGTATTAAATGGGAAATTATTGGCACCTATTAAATTCTCTATTTGTCATGCCTAGATTCTTGTTTGTAGAAATTATTTTTACATGATGGTTTGCTATAATTGCCACCTTGATTTTTAGGTGAAATATTATTTTGTTGAGTTGTTAATTTTCGGATATTTTGTTAAGATTTCTGTGCACATTATGGTCAAGCCATGGGCTCCTTATTGTGAAAAATAAGGTATGGTTGATTTTTGTGGCAAGTTGTGATATTTGAGCACTTGATATGCAATCTGTGATAATTATAATATTTGAGCATTTGATGTGCAGTCTATGCTATGTTGTAATATTTGAGCACTTGAGGTGCAGTTTATGAGATGTGATATTGGCACATTATATTGTGGGAGTTATGTTCGGGTGTTTGCACGAGGTTTCTGCCGTGCTATTATTACTATTGATATTTGCACATGCGGCGTGACAAGGTGGGATATATATATATATATATATATATATATATATATATATATATATATATATATATATATATATATATATATATATATATATATATATGTGTGTGTGTGTGTGTGTGTGTGGGGGAGGGGGGTTGCACATGTGGCGAGACAAGGTGGGAACATTATTGTGCACATGTGGCAAGAGAAGGCATGCACTCACTTTACTATTGCACACGTGGCGAGATAAGGTGGGCTATGTCGGGGATTGATTTGTGATGGCCTGTGGGCATTGTTGATGTTGCATATTTACTTTTGGGACTACGAGGTGATACTTCAGGAGTACTCTTTTTGTTGATATTTTTTATGGTTGCACTTGCCTTTGGTTATTTTGTGTTTGTATTCCTTGTTGTAATGTGTTGGCTTTTGCCCTTTTACGAGACTCTGAGGATTTGTGTTTCCAGTTTTTACTAATTTTTAAGGTTAAGTTGTTTTGAATGAAAGAAATTATTAGATGCTTTAATTCTTATAAGTTTCACATCCAAATCAGCAACTATAAGGTGTTTTATTTTTATTGAAATGTTATTTTCTCCATCCAAATGATTTCTAAAATAAACTCATTCTTTTGTTGATTTCCTACTTGATTTAAATATTTTAAACTTACCTTATTGGGAATAAATTGATCATGTGGATTTTATATACAATGATATTATTGGCACGTGAGTAGTTCGTGCAGTTGTAATAGAAATAAGGGCACGAGGTGCCGTGAAAATATAAAGGTGGTTGAGACCCGTATTTGATGATTATGAAATGAGGTGTCAAAGGGTGACTATTAAATTGAAGAATTTTATTTTAAAGATATTTATTTGAAAGAGTTTTATATTCGAAGGATACATATTCGAAGGAAATATATATTTGGAAGGTATTTTATTTGAAGGGTTCTTATGTGAAAGACTTGTTTAATTGGTTGTACTTGTGTTCTTTCTTATTTGTCAGAGTAATAATTGTGGTGTTCTTGTTGCCTTACTGTTTATATTACTGCTATTTGTTCTTGATTATTTTTGTATGACACATGTTATTTGACTAGTGAGTATCTTGACTGTACCTCATCACTACTCCATTGAGGTTAGTCTTGATACTTACTGGGCACCGCTGTGGTGTGCTCATTCTATACTTCTGCACATTGTTTTTGTGCAGATCCAGGTATGTTTCGTTAGTAGCTGTGCGGGTCGTTGCTGTGGAGACTCAAGGTAAACCTGCTGCTGCGTTCGCAGGCTTCGGAGTCACCTTCAAGTTTTTATTTTGCACTGTTTATTCTTAGTTCTGGACAGTTTTATTTAGAAGCTTTCTAGCAAATACTGTGTAGAACTTATGACTTGTACTGTCGGGTTTTGGGAATTGTAAAACTTTAAGAGTTTTCTATTTTAAATTGTTAGATGTTGTTTAAATATTATTGTGCTTCAATTAATGTTAGGCTTACCTATTCCTTAAGACTAGGTATCATCACGATACCCAAATGGAGGGGATTTTGGGTCGTGACACTGCAACCTATAGTTTTATTTTCCTTCTTGTCAAGGTAAGCTCTGAACTTCCATTCAACCTGTAAACTTTTCTATGTGTCAATTATCTCTCTGTTTACCAAATATTGGATAGAGAGAAAGGAATACACAATAAAAAGGAAGAGGGAGTGGGGGTTTAGGGTTATGGGGGAGGGGGACTGAAAAGAAAGAACAAACCTCAATGGAAAAGAGAGGGAATTTGTCTCTGAAAACTCTAATTCCAATTACGTAATAAGTTTACACAAACAGAGAAAGCATAAAACTAACACAAATCTCTAGATATAGCTGAAGGGACTTGACAAAAATTATATTAATCTAACAAGAAAGTGGTGGATTTTGTAATAATTACATATTTTTCAATATATAATTACATCCAAATTTTAAGAGTATTGCTGATAAAAGTTTCTTTTTGCGTCTTTGAATTTTGTTCGCCTTTATCTTATATGTCAAATATGTGTATTCATCTTGTAGAGCAAATTATATTTGGGGATTGGGTTTGATTTTGAGAGAAAGGAGATTCTTTTTAATAGCATAACTAATCAATCAGGGGAGAACTGATTGTTTTAGGGATCGGGTTTGATTTTGAAACAGAGCATATTGTTATACATAACAGTTGTTGCTTCTTACTAGATTGTGCTAAATTGGCGAAATTCTTATAAATAAAACTTCCAAAACAGTCATGTGTTGACTATAGATTTTAAATAGTTTTAATGTTGCTATATTTAGGTGCTCTATATTGTCTAGTGGTGATCTTTTACCATAGAAGTTGTGTATTTTATAGAAAGAAGTTGTTGAAAGAGAAAATAAATAAATAAAGAACAAAGCATCTTTAGTTTTCATATTAAGATTAGATTTTAAAGGTAGTATATTGTACTCTTTTCTCGATTAACAACCACAACTATAAGAACATAAAGGTAGAGTAGTTCTTCTTTTTAATTCTCCTGATCTGTAGCTTATTAATAAGGCGGTTATGAAAATATGTTCTCATTTATCAAGAGTACAAGAAATTTGACACATTATTCATCATTTATTGTAAGGATAGTAAGGTTATTTACTTAGATTAAAGGCCAGTGGAATGCTGGGTGTGAGAAACTATTTAAATAGACTCTAAAAATGTTCTTCGGATGGAAAGGTAAACTGTATGCAGAGCACTCCAGTTAATATCATTGTAGGTTCTCATGTATGGATTGATGATTAATCATCAGTTGCTTGGATTGATGGACAAGTGTCACAGATTAATGGACAGGATGTTCAGGTCCAGACATCTGATGGGAGGACAATATGTCTTAGCTCTTTTACATGGAACATTATCTTATTATTGTAGTTTCAGTTTACTTATTTGTCTTCCCATAGCAATTTCAGCGTGTATTTTGGAATCCATTTAAGGAGATACTTAATTGACAAGCTGATTTTCTGAGTGGCTTAGACGAATCTTGAGTGGGAAATCCGTTGTCAAAACTGCAAATGAATGTATTGTGGATTATGAACTTCATTGTGTTATTCAAATACTTGCCAGTGCACATGATCTTATTCATGAGTATCTCGGCATTGTTTGTTTTAGAATTTAAGCATGATCTTGAGTAGTAGTACAACTTTGCATAGTTTGTGAGTTTAAGAATGTATGTCGCTTCCACATTAGCTTAGAAGTTATATTATACTTCCATGAAAAGAGGAGTGCGAGGAGTATTGACATATATTTGAACTGTCTTTGCACTATATCCTTTCTTTCCACTTATTCTGGGGGGTATTTGAACCAATATTTTGACATGTGTGTTGTCTCAGCATCTTATGACTTCCTAGTGAAAGGCAGAAACATCATTGCTCTGATTTATGTCAATTTACTCTTTTTCTTTTTTCTTTTTTTCTTGTTTAAGAATGTCTTAATAAAGGGTAGTCTGGTTTCCTCTCAATTTGGGTTGACACAAATTTCAATGCAAGAAAAACACCTCTAAATTGGCAACATCTTGGCTTGTAACAGTTTACATATATTTCACTTTTCAATTCATCTAGGTTACAGCAAATTTATCAAAAATATATCCTAAAGATAAAGATGCTCCTGCTGGTGGAGTCGATGACATGACCAAGTTATCATATTTGCATGAGCTTGGCGTCTTGCAGAATTTGGCTACATAATGTCAACTCAATGAAATCTATGTAAGTTTACAATCCATATTCTTTATATTAGTGAGAATGATTTGTTGCATCTAAGGGTGGTTCAATCATAATCTTGTATAATAATGTAACTTTATGACAGACTTATACTGGAAGTATTCTCATCGCCATCAATCCATTCAAAAAGATACCCCATCTATATGATCGCCTCATGATGGAACAATACAAGGGAGCCCCTCTTGGTGAACTAAGTGTCACAACCCAAAATTTATTAAAGGTCGTGATGACACGGACACCGCTGTCAGGCAAGCAAAAAATAAATACTTAATTTGGTTCTCATTTTAATATTTTTGAAATCATATTTCATTCAATTATATAGTAAAATATGGAATTTACAGAGTAAATAATAATATTTTTAACAATTTTAATAGAGGACAGCCCATAATCACCCCAAAATCTGGTGTCACAAGTGCATGAGCCTCAACTAGGAATGTAAAATAAAATACAACATCTGTCCGAAATACAAATTTGGACAGGAGAAATATAAATACTCTGAAGGAGACTCTGCTGGCTGCGGATCGTAACATGGGATGCAGCTCACCTAAGTCCCCGCAATAACTGCGCCTCTGCGCCCACAAGGCCACTAGACATATATGCACCTGCACAAAAATGTGCAGCAAGTGTAGTATGAGTACGTAAATCAACGCGTACCCAGTAAGTATCCCGCCTAACCTCGAAGAAGTAGTGATGAGGGGTCGACTCCGATACTTACTAAGGAGCTAACAATAAAATACCGATATTATAATTAGGCATGGATTGTATAAAACGGCTGTAAACTAAAAAACATGGAGTAAGTAAACAATTCTTTTGTTAATAGGGACTTTCCAAATTTATTTTCGCCATTTAACATTTTGTATCTCAGGCCAATTAAAGCAATATCAATTATTATCAATTCCAAAGATATATCATGCCCAAATCATGCTGAGATCGTACGGCCTGATCCAGCATAAATATTTAAATTGTACACTGCCGAGGGTCGAACGACGTGAACCATAGATGCATCTATCTGCTACCGAGGTGTCGGCCCGCTCCACAAAAGAGAAAATACATTTAAAACAACCAATCCAAAATTTATTAAGGGGTAATTATTCAAGGAAATACCAATTCTTATTAACGATCAAAAATAAAGTTTAATCTTTTACAATTCTTTTATCCAGTTCCAATATGTTTTAAGCAGTTAAATTAACAAGTAGTGTACAAACATCGCAGGAATAGCATGATTTGGGACCTGGACTACCCGGACATAAGCATAATAGTAACTACGCACAGACTCTCATCACCTCGTGCGTACGCAGCCCCCACAAATTGGTGCACATAATAATTTAATTCACCTATGGGGTTAATTCGCCCTTACAAAGTTAGAAAGGAGACTTACCTCGCTCCGAAATTCCATAACCGGCTCCAAAGCCTCTCTAACACCTCAAATCGATGCCCGTCGCTCCAAACTAGTCAATTAAGATGCAACCTAATCAAAATGTACTCTAATATTCATAACTAATCAGTTTATAACAATTTTCAACTCCGCTCGAAAAATCGATAACGCAACCCTCGGGCCCACGTGCCCGGATTCCGAAAATATTCGAAGACTAACACTACCCATAGAACTACGAACTCAAATATATAATTTATTCTCAAATTTCATGCCCAAATTCGTGATCAAAATCCAAGAATACCAATTTCTAGGTTCTTCTTCAAAATCCCAAATTTCTACAAATTTTCATGCTTGAATCCATGTATCAATCTTATATTTAACTCACAATACGCGGGAATCACTTACCTTGACATAGATGATGAAAATCCCTCCTTGAAACTCTCCAAAATCGCCCAACCAAGTGAAAAATGAGAGAATAAGAGCCAAATCCCGCTCTTAAAATGATTCTGCCCAGCGATTTTTTGCACCTGTGGTGCCTTGGCCGCATCTGCGACAAAATCCTCGTAGGTGCGCATTTCCCTTACCTGGCAAAGCTCCGCATCTACGGAAAAAAGGACCGCTTCTGCGAGCCCATGCGCTTCTGCGACTACTGCTCTCACACCTGCAGTCACGCAGGTGCGCTAAAACTTCTGCACCTGCGGTTGCTGGGCTGCCCTCACTCTTTTGCTTTTGCGGCTCGTAGCTCGCACCTGCGGCTGGCCAAGCATAGGTGCGATTATGACAGCAACTAGGAGCTTCAACTGTTGCTCCCAATTTCCAACATGGTCCGAGCCTCGTCCGATTGCCACTCGGGGCCCGAACATACCAACAAGTTTGGAATCATAAAACGGACTCGCTCAAACCCTCAAATCACGCCAACCAACATCGAAATCATGAATCTCACCCCAATTAAAGCTTAATGAACTTTAGAACTTCAAACTTCTACATTTGATGCTAAAGCCTTTCAAATCATGTCCGATTGACCTCAAATTTCGTACACAAGTCACATTCGACATTACGGACATACTCCAACTTCCGGAATCAAAATCCGATCCCGATATCACTAAGTCCACTCCTGGTCAAACTTTCCAAAAACCTTCAATTTCTAATATTTTCCGAATGACCCCGAAATGACCTATGGACCTCCAAATCTACTTCCGGGTGCACCCCTAAGTCCAGAATCACCATATTGAGCTATTCTCAGACTCGGAATCCCAATCGGACATCGATATTATTGAAATGCACTTGAACCTAAATTTATGAAATCTTTCCAAAATGCCAACTTTCCACAATAGGCGCCGAAACGCTCCCGGGTCATCCAAAACCTGATCCGGACATACGCCTAAGTCCAAAAATCATCATACGAACCTGTTGGAACCTTCCAACCCCGATTCCGAGGTCGTTTACTCAAAAATCAAACCTTAGTCAATTCTTCCAACTTAAAACTTCCAAAATTAGAATTTTCTTTCCAAATCAACTCCGAACTTCCCGAAATTCAATTCTGACCACGCGCACAAGTCATAATACATGGAGCTCAAAACAACCGGTCGGGTTGTTACATTCTCTCCCACTTAAACATACGTTCGTCCTCGAACGTGCTAAGTACTGCTCCAAAATTTGCCGAAATCATTGGTCAACACCTCGTGCACCTACCCGTGCTACCATAACCCAGTTGAGCACATTAGCTCGAGCCAATCTAAATATCTTCTCCTTTATTTAGTCAAGTAAGTCTTAGAGTCAAATTCCAACAATCGGAATTCTCCACCAGGCATGTTTCCAACATACGAACACCGTATTAATCACTACACACTGCACTAAACACGATTTTATACCCTTACTAATTTCTTACCATGCACTGCATAATTCACATGACCATATTAACATCCTCCGATAACAATAGTCAAAATTCCACGAATCTGATGCCCACAATACACCTTATGACACGTATAAGTCCTGTCCCAACTCTTGCAATGCTGCCATGACAGAAATGATGTGTAGAACTCATAACCACCTGCTGAATCACAATTTATAGAGTCTCCCCTCCCGACAAGAACCATTACCTCATTCTGGACTGAATAAAAATATTTACTCTTTAATATGCTTCATATAAACCTGATCACACTGATCCCAGGTCCAATAATCTCGTCTCACACGATACAAGTTGCTCAGGCAATAAGCCACCTCAGACACTGCCAACAGTCTCATATGATGCCACAATGTGCCAACAAGCTACAACCCCGAATGTGATACATAAGGAAATGAACTCTGGAAAGAACTACTCCACCCACGTAACTAATTGAACAACCGAAAAGGTGTCATGAATCGTTCTCAGAAAATGCGGGAAAAAACACACAGGAATAGATATAGGGAACTGTGCTCAACATCACACTGTTGTGGCGTGCAACTCGATCCACACATGATACAGTTACGGCGTGTAACCTGATCCAACCATGATACACGTGGTGGCGTGCCACCCGATCCAAACAACATATCTGTGGCGGCGTGCCACCTGATCCAACCATATACCCATGGCAGCGTGCCATGCGATCCAAACATAATAATCGAAAGAAAACACACATCGAGCCGTAACGCTTATACTCACGAAATGCCCGAATATCAACCATAAGCACGCCAAGTGCATAATACAAATCCTGGGAAGACGGGTAGCATCATACACTATAAAACTCAAGCACAACTAAGGTGCGATGTATGACCTGCATCTTGAGAGCCATCCTACTCACATAATACCACAAACTATACGGGATCTCAATACGAGTACGAATAATCAAACTACCTCACAACCCACCTTGTATAATATAGATTACACGGAATAGCTGATGACAGAAATAACATCCAAGGCCCGAAGATCCCTCCGAAAACAACGCTATGCTGAGATGAACACATCCGGCCTGATATATAGAGCCCACATTCACATTTAGATCCATCCACGGTCCTCAAAACAATTCTGATCATACCATGCTTGGCTAAATAGCCTCTCAAGGACCCACAATGACCTATTCACGACACATAAGAACAACCGTCAAATCCGGAACAAACTTCCACATTCCACAACTAAATGAACCGAGCGCCCTTCAGGCATAAATTCTCATATTAGCGATAGTACCACAATCTCCATACTTTGTTTTAAATATTTAATCAATCAAGTGACTACATGTCACACTTATACAATCTTTTCGTGGGATACACTCTCACGACCTTCCGCACCAGGTAAAAAGCCTGCACATCCATACCACTAGCCACACTAATGCTGTAAAGCGAATCAAGAAGCTGCAAATCAGTACACAAAGCCTCTTACACAGGACACCGATCTCAGGTGATGCTAAAGACAATACCAGCTTACTCTAAACATCTGAATTCTTCCCTGATCATTCGAGCTCGTGACATTCTTGTCAACACCGAACCGCAACATTGATCCTCAGCTTCCAATTTCCCATGCCGATCACTCAACCTAACATACCAATACGTGAGAGTACCAGAATTCCATAATAACCCCTGATCCACTAATAGAATAAACACTTCATCATATAAAAACCATTTACTTATCTCATTTAAGACGAACCAATGCTACACGCAGCTAAATTCCCAAACTGCAGAAAATACAACCTCATGTCGTAATCTAAACTGCCATAACTCTTCCGGAAATCCCTTTACACCACAAAGCCATACGAATTGAATACCTCCCAAATCAACCAAGTTGTGGTGGCGCTCAAGCCCAAGTGTACAACCACAAACTACATGTAACTTCACGCTGGAGAAACTGGTCACTGCCATAACCGTGCTGATTCAACCATTACCAACTGAGCCACTTCTTCTAATTTACTCGGGACTTGCCCTAGAAATAATAATAGAACCATTCTAAACATCATGAACTCAAATCCGCACTCATCCTGAGTGACCTCATTTCACGAGACCACGTTGTCTCCAAAACTCACGAACCATCTCCTCCTTATGCGCCTATTCGCATCTTCAACTGGTACACCCATTCTGAAAATCCCTCTATGAATCCGAAGTTATTTTCTCCTATTCCTCCAATGCCACACCGCAGACCGAAGATAACGTAGAACACTCTAAGCCACTTTTCATAATCCACTGCAAAATCTCAATACTTAACCATACTACTGGCTCGAAATCCTTAGGCACCGCACTTTGAATTTATGAACCCACTAGAACCATTGTTGAGAGTCACCAACTATGACTTGTTCCCAATTATGATCAAACTCCAAGGCCTTGCTAGCACATGAACACCTTCTCAAAGAAATACTCGGCTGACTCACTTTTCTTGTACATCACATCTACATGAAGCATAAACTCCGAGTCCCAAAGCCTGAACATGAATCGATAAGGCCAATTGTAGCACACATTCCTCAAATCCTTGGCTCAAATCACCACGGATGTTCTCTTTCCTAAGTGGTAACAACCCACCAATATGCCGATAACCAGAAACCTCACAAGTAGACAACCATGCAATCTAATCGTAAGCGGTGGAACCTACCAAGATTCCTTCTTCCTTACTGACATGACCTCGCGCAATCGACCCGCCAAATTCCTCGAAATCTTCCTTTTAACCATTTCATAAACGCTCTGAATCACTAGCCATATTTACATATTCGATCTCTTATCGGATAGCCAGTAAAATTCTTCGTAGAAGCTTCATCAACATCACGCAACAGTTAACCTGCTCACCGGAAATAACCCACCTGTGGAAATTCCATGCCGACATCTTCCAACAATGCTGCACCAAGTACAATTATTACGAAACCAAAAAACCATCTTGAGCCCATGCTCGTTCACCAGCTGTACAAGTCCATTCACTCCTCATGGACATCAACTAAAGGTGCGATAATACATTCCAATCCAAAGTCATGTTGTATCCTTTTTTCATACCATGCAACTCCTTTCCGTCGTATCCAACCCTTCTCCGTATAGCAACCAATATTCCAAATTAAGTTCATAGACTTAGTCATTGTCCACCATGAGTTCCAAATCACTCTAAACTTTCCTCAACGCATGTAGCTATCCTACCACAGAACCCATCTGATACTCTGCCACTCTCCCACTTTGGTCATACCCTCTCCTTTAAGCAACTACTCGATCTCTGCTCCTCACACTTGGCCTTCTAGAAACTTAACCGCGATAAGACACCTCCCACATGTCTTTCCTTATCCTCCGCTGCCCAGCTGCTGCCTTAAATCAAAATCTGTCTCTGTAGCACTAGAACCAATAGATCGCTACCAACTATTAACCTCTCCGAAGACCATCTTTCTCGATCCATCAACACTAGGAACACCGATTCGATCCAAAACCATTGCACACCGTGATCTCTGACAGTCGCTTTCCTGGTCCCCATTTCACAATACCCTGCCCCAAAGGTAAATTGAAGAAGACCATAACACCGACGAACCTTAACGCGTTCAACAAGGACGATGACACCATATCATAATTGAGAACTCTACCATGCTCGAAAATATCAAGTCTCGTTTCTCCATCAACCCAGACCTGAACATCCTTAGTCCGATTGCTTTTCCTCCATTGGAAATAAAACACTGAACCTCTGAATCATGCACTGAGAAAAACCTTTTTTTAAGTCGTTCACAGCCCCGACACATAGACAAGAATCCTACCATTACATTAACATTGTGCGATAACAACTCATGAATACCATAGCAATCTGTACATAGCCTCAAGATCATCAGAAATATAGCTACTGAGCAGAAATGACAGAACATCCTTCCGCAAGGCGACGACATTAACCCAAACAAATACGCAGGGAGAAACATCCCGCGCCACCTCTGCAGTACCATTAAAATTTCTTGATTCCCAGTTGACAACAAACGCTTCACGTCGCATAAGATTGAATAGGAAAGAAATGAAGGCATAAGCCTCAGAGAAATCAAATCGCACGATGAGGAATCAAGAAGGGAAGTGCTCCTAACAGTCCGGTAGCCTCTAGAAGATAAGTACAGACGTCTTCGTACCGATCCGCGAGACTCTACTAGACTCGCTCATGACTCGTGAGACCTAAGTGAACCTAGTGCTCTGATACCATGTTGTGACGACCCAAAATCCATTAAAGGTCGTGATGGCGTCGGACACCGCTGTCAAGCAAGCCAAAAATAAATACTTAATTTGGTTCTCATTTTAATATTTTTAAAATCATATTTCCTTCAATTAAATAGTAAACGATGGAATTTATAGAGTAAATAATAATATTTTTAACAATTTCAATACAGGACAACCCATAATCACCCCAAACCCCGGTGTCACAAGTGCATGAGCCTCAACTGGGAATGTAAAATAAAATACAACATCTGTCCGAAATACAAATTTGGACAAGAGAAATATAAATACTCTAAAGGAGACTCTGCTGGCTGCGGATCATAACATAGGATGCATCTCACCTAAGTCCCCGCAATAACCGCGTCTCTGCGCCCACAAGGCCACTAGACATATATGCACCTGCACAAAAATGTACAACAAGTGTAGTATGAGTACGTAAATAAACGCATACCCAGTAACTATCCTACCTAACCTCGAAGAAGTAGTGACGAGGGGTCGACTCCGACACTTACTAAGGGCTAACAATAAAATACCGATATTATAATTAGGTATGGATTGTATAGAACGACTGCAAACTCAATAACATGAAGTAAACAATTCTTTTGTTAATAGAGACTTTCCAAATTTATTTTCGTCATTTAACATTTTGTATCTCAGGCCAATTAAAGCAATATCAATTCCAAAGATATATCATGCGCAAATCATGCCGAGGTCGTACGGCCCCATTCAACATAAATATTTAAACTGTGTACTACCGAGGGTTGAACGCCGCGAACCATAGATGCATCTATCTGCTACCGAGGCGTTCGGACCGCTCCACAAAAGAGAAAATACATTTAAAATAACCAATCCAAGATTTATTAAGGGGAAATTATTCAAGGAAATACCAATTATCAAGTTCCAATATGCTTTAAGCAGTGAAATTAACAAGTAGTATACAAACATCGCAGGAATATCATGATTTGGGACCTGGACTACCCGGACATAAGCATAATAGTAGCTACGTACAGACTCTCCTCACCTCGTGCGTACTCAGCCCCCACAAATAGGAGCACATAATAATTTGATTCACCTATGGGGTTTATTCGCCCTTACAAGGTTAGAAAGGAGACTTACCTCTCTTCGAAATTCCATAACTGGCTCCAAAGCCACTCTAACACCTCAAACCGATGCTCGTCGCTCCAAACTAGTCAATTAAGATGCAACACAATCAAAATATACTCTAATATTCATAATTAATCAGTTTATAACAATTTCCAACTCCGCTCGAAAAATGAATAATGCAACCCTCGGGCCCACGTGCCCGGATTCCGAAAAGTTTCGAAGACTAACACTATCCATAGCACTACGAACTCAAATATATAATTTATTCTCAACTTTCATGTCCAAATTCGTGATCAAAATCCAAGAATACCAATTTCTAGGTTCTACTTCAAAATCCCAAATTTCTACAAATTTTCATGCTTGAATCCATGTATAAATCTTGTATTTAACTCACAATATACGGGAATCACTTACCTTGACATAGATGACTAAAATCCCTCCTTGAAGCTCTCCAAAATTGCCCCAACCAAGTGAAAAATGGGAGAAGAAGAGCCAAATCCCGCTCTTAAAACGATTCTGCCAGCGATTTTTCGCACCTGCGGTACCTTGGTCGCATTTGCGGTCCCGCACTTGTGACAAAATCCTTGCAGGTGTGCATTTCCCTTACCTGGGCAAGCCCCGCATCTGCGGACAAAAAGGACCGCTTCTGCGAGCCCATCCGCTCCTGCGACTACTTCTCTCGCCCCTGCGGTCACACAGGTGTGCCAAAACTTCTGCACCTGCGGTGGCTGGGCTGCCCTCACTCTTTTGCTTATGCAGCTCGTAGCTCGCACCTGTGGCTGGCCAAGCGCAGGTGCGATTATGACAGCAATTGGGAGCTTCAGCTGTTGCTCCCAATTTCCAACTTGGTCCGAGCCTCGTCTGATTGCCACTCGAGGCCCTGCCCGAACATACCAACAAGTTTGGAATCATAAAACAGACTCGCTCGAACACTCAAATCACGCCAAACAACATCGAAATCATGAATCGTACCCTAATTCAAGCTTAATGAACTTTAGAACTTCAAACCTCAGGAGGTAAATCAGATTTCATAGCTTATCTCTTTGTTAGTATCTTTCATCTCTTGGTGTAAATTTATTTGATAGTCATTGCCTTTATATATGAGAACACTATTTTGTTATGGAATTTCGTTTGCAAGTATTTGGATTGACCAAAATTATTTTACAACAGGCGTATGCAAAGTAATCACATAAGTTTTGCTTTCATATAAGCTGCATTTATATGGTATAACTGATTTACTATTTGTGCCTAATTTTTAATCGTGACATACACCTTTTCTTCTATTATTAATATCCAATCATGCATATTTGCTACTTAAAATTTATCTAATCTCTCATTTCGACTGTTGCACCAATAGTTTTGCATAAGTATCCTTCTTTTTCGTGTTAAATAGAACTAAATATCAACTCATGCTCTCTTCACTTTTTTCTTAAAGGAATATGCGCTCCCTATAAATTAGAACTCGTATAATCATTATAAGTATTATAATCTCCAGTGATACACATAGTTGGTTAAATTTTTATTTTTCTAATTTATTAGAAAATTTTGAGTTTCATGGTTAGTGATACTTGTGAAATATTGTAGGAAATAATTGATAGTGATGACATAAATGATCAATGAGATCATGTCTTGAAACATATGAGAAAGTTATGGAACAATTGGAGTGGATTGCTGCACAAGAATATAAAATCGAAGCCATTCCGCGATGCTTTAAGAGATGTTCCTTAGGGGTAGACAAGAGTGATTGGGAATGGTTGGTCAAAGAGCATTTTTTAACTGAAAAATTTAAGGTAAGGTTTCATAACTATTTATTAACATCTTCTTATATTAAGTGGCTGATCAAATTTTTAAAGGCGCATTGTTAATTTAGGAAACAAGTACAAGAAACTTGATCAATAGGTCTAAGTTGAGGATGCCTCATCATATGGGTAGTAAGCCTATTCGAGAGATCATTTATGAATTGGTGAGTAAGTATTACAATTTCTGTTAAGAAATCTCATTTTTGTTAAAAAGATTCTATGACTTATTTATTTAAATATGAAGGGAGGCAAAGATGGTAATCCCCCAGATATGGCAACTATCTTCTTTGAGACTCGTAAGAAGGACGACAAGCTTGTCGAACCTGAAACCAATGAAAAATATGTATATTTATTGATAAATTTTATTTTACATCATTTTATTTTTTGTGTTACATTATTTTAAATAGTCTTATAATTTATAAGCTAAAATCAAAGAATTGGTGCATTCTGAATCGTCTCTTACGAATATTGAGGTTGTAGAAAGGTGCTTCGGACCTCAACGCAAAAGTCATGTAGTTGGATTTGGTGGTAAGATTACTGCTAAGGAGTTAAAAGGTGGTTACTCCTCGAAGGTTGCATTATTGGAGAAGCTCAATACTACTGAAAAAGAAAATGAATCGCTAAAAGAACACATGGAAAGGATAGGGAATAAATATGAAGATCAAGAGAGTAAATATGCACCACTTGCAAGTGCAGTGTTTAATCAGGCTTCATCATCATCTTCAAGTGAACAAATTGAAGCATTTAACAGGTTAGTAGATTGAAAATCCTATTATACTCTGTAATAAATTTGTTGCAATTCTCATGCGATTTTTTTTCATAACATTAAAGTTTATTAATTTAAACAAAAACATAGTCATCGAAACAAGTGAATTTACAAGTAAGAATAAAGTTCCATACCTATTATCACCTAGAGTTGTCATAATCTAGCTCAATAAACAGATAATTCACGAAACAATAGACCTCAAAGCAGAACTAAAAGGTGAGTTGCAAAGAAAAGTTTGGTATATGAACAAGTAATCACTGGTTCTTCATTGAGCTTGATTTAAAGTCATAATTGGCTCATTCTCAAAACTTTCTCTATGATTTTTGTATATAAATCGCTTGTCCTTGTTATGTGTCCAATTGCATGAAGCTCTATATAAGGTTTGCTTCACAAAAAATGATACTTCGTTGTGCAAGTTTAAGTATGACAAGATTGTGTGATTTAATCACTTGTCCCTGTTATGTGTAGAATTGCATAAAATTCTATCATCAATCTTCAGATCATTGTCCGTGGACATAAGAAATGTAATGTGTCATTTTTCTGCTAAAAAAAGAAAAAACAAAGTGACACCCTAACAAATGTTTTTACGCTACAGCTTCTTTCAAAAAACGGTACTAAATGGCATACAGATAGTTTTGGGTTGACATTATTTTGGACTCCACTTAGGTAATGCGAAGAGCTTATAATTATCAAAAGTGTATTTTCTCTCATATATTTAATTGGAAAGTTGATCTGTTATACTATATGCTTCTATACATCTGACGTGTACTAGAAGTTGCATACAGATGTGTGCTAAATTCCATTAATATTATACTATGTGATGAAATTATTGCAATGCTCATATGAATGTTTTTCATGACATTAAAGCTTGTGAATTTAAATAAAAATATAGTCATGGAAACAAGGGAATTTATAAGCAAGAATGAAGTTTCACTCCCAATGGAAGTTCCATACAAAAAGCATATAGACCTAATGTAAGTGATTGTTATACAAAAAGCATATAGAACCAATGATTACTTGTTCATATACCAAATTTTCCTTTAACGACCGGATTTGTTTCGGTCGTTATTGACTTATAGTGACCGTATTTAGACTTTTAACGTCCAAATTTCCCTTCGCTAAAGCCCAATATTCTTGTAGTGTGACTTGTACTACCGATTTTGGGATGTTGTATATCTACGTGGGATTGTTGGCTTTATATAAAAATTTCTGGTTCATGTTTAATAGTTGATTAGTTAAAATCTGTTATTAATTTCATAAGTATTAGGCTTACTTAATCTTAGAGACTAGGTGCCATCACGACCCCTAAAGAGGGATTTTGGGTCGTGACAATATTTTACTTAACTTCTCTAATAATATGAATATGATAATTAGATTAAATTTGATGGCCTCTTATTGAAACTGTTGATATGCTAATTTTGGTCATCACTATACCTAATCATAAATACATATCTATGACCATAATTCTGGGGTACTTGGGTCCATACTTATGTTGAAAAGCTTGTTTGAGCTTTGTCAAGATACTTGAACAATAGGGTTCTTGAGGTTTATTGATTCAAGAGCTGTGATTGATGTTCACGTGGTGTATTTGCTTAACCACTCTTCTTGATGTTATTCATGCTTCCTAGTTTGCTTGTCATTGATATACATGTGCTTGGTGAGGAAGAGTATAAGCACGAAGATTGATGCCGTAACATAATATATATATATTATCATGTGAGGAAGAGTGTAAAGCACGAAGGGTGATGCCATGCCATTTCATATACATTATTACACACGAAGGATAATGTCATGCCATTATTTTACATTATCATATGAGGAAGAGTGTAAAGGACGAAGGGTGATGTCGTGACATTGCATATACATTATCATGTTAAGAAGAGAATAAAGCACGAAGGGTGATGATGTGCCATTGTAATACATTTATGTCTTCATTCTGAGTTGTCATTGTAGCACCTATGCTTTCTATGTGACTTGTCGTTGTTGTCACGTCTTTGCCTCCTACCTTAATTATTATTGTTCTATCCACACTTCCTATATGTTTATATGGTCACAATCATGCTTTCTGTTTTATTTGTTATATTTACATCTATGACTTTTCTTGTTTGTTGTGCTCTCATCTAAACCTTCTATTTTGCTAGATAGTAGAATTTATGTTCTCCTATCTAAATTGTTATCATTACTTCTATGCTTCCTACCATGTCTATTACCATTTTCCGTATGTTCTGCCTTGTTCTATATTGTTGTTTGTGTATTTTTTAATGTTTTATTACTGTTATTTCCATTTTTCCTGGTTGGTACTTTTATACATATGCTTGTTGAGGATGAGATAAATGCATGAAGGGTATTGCCCTGCCAATTAATTTGTCATACGTTCATATATTTGGTGAGGATAAGATAAATGCATGAAGGGCATTGCCGTGCCAAATGATTTGTCATACGTTCATATATTTGGTGAGCATGAGATAAATGCACGAAGGGTATTACCGTTCCATTTGACTTGATATCTTGATGAACACATTCCTCATACTATGAAGATTTGGGAACTCACTATGTTGTTTGGTGGTTATCGCTTTAATTAAAGGAATGGTTGTGATATTGAGAAAACTGACCGTGATTTCTTTTAGTAATAATTTACTGCTTCACATATTTGTTCTTGTATATTTCTCTATTATTTCTAGTATTATTTCTATTGCAAATCTACTGCACATGTTATGTTAATTAGTATCTTTTGATTTAAGAACCTCACCACTACTTCACTGAGGTTAATCAAGATACTTACTGAGTACATGAGGTCGGTTGTACTCATACTACACTTCTGCATCTTGGTGTAGATCTTGGAGTTGCATAGTTGTGGAAGATGAAGCCTTGCATTGAAGACGTATCCGCACTCCAGATACAAGCTACCAATTATTTGCAGTAGTTTAAGATTTATATTTTTGTTTCTGTAAATTTCAAACAGATGATTGTCTTTTCTCAAACTGAAATTGTAATCTTATTTGTAGTCGTTCGTGACTTGTACTACCAATACTTGGGAAGTTGTATTTAATTTAGCTATTTTAAATTTTTTCCTTATTGATTCTCCACTTGAGTTACATAATTCTATGATTGGCTTACCTAGCACTAGGGTTAGGTGTCATCACGACTAGGTATATTTTGGGTCGTGACACTCGTATTCAAAGTCAACACTTAAATTCATTTGTACTCTAATAATCGCAACAAGCATGGGCTTATAACAACAAGGATTAACAATAACTTACCCAAAATATTTACTCCGCAGAAACATCTATCAGAAGGGGACCTTGAACATTATTACACATACAGAAAGAATTGGTTACACAAACCAACTTTTTATTAAAGTTGTAGCTAAAATCAATTTCATCTGTTATCTGACAGCCACCATTTACAACAACAAGTACTCTAATTGTAATCATCAGTAGTAACTATATCTATTCATATTGCTCGAAGATGGGTATGGACGTTATCATACCGATTCGTCGGACTCTAGTAAACACTTTCTTATGCATTGTAGAACTTATGAACCTAGAGCCCTGATACCAACTTGTCACGACCCTAAATCTATCTAATCATGATGGAACCTAACACAGCCCGCTAGGTAAGCCACTAACGGTCAACACAATTCAAATGAGAATAATAAGAAAGAAATAATGAATTAGCTAAAAGTTTCTATACAATAACCTAAGGACTAGTAGTACAAGTCATAAGCCACTAAAACTGAGATTTACAAAGCTGAAGGTGCATAAGTATAGTATAAGTACAACCGACTGCATGTACTCAGTAAGTAACAAACTTAAGTTGAGGTTGAAAGTAGTGACGGGCTTGAAAGAAGGTCGAAGTCTAACATCAATAGCCAATAACAACTAGTGATAATATAATGAAGATAGTAAAAGTGAATAACTTAAAAGGCATTATGCTCAACTCGTTCACAATTAAGGGAAAGTAGACATGCTTTTCAAAAATAACAGCCATAGACCAAATCTTACCACATAAATCAATTAAACATGTTTTTTTTTAATCAAAAAGGACTGTGTTTTTCCAATTCACAACATCAGATAAGACTTTTCATTTACCAAATAGCACAAGAAAAGTACATCTCTATGCCTACATGTCAATATACATGCCACGTCATCAAATGTCATATACCATCTAGCATGAGGAAAATACATCTTTATGCCTACATGTCAAATATACATGCCAAGTCAATAATTTCACAATGATATTATCTAGTATCCTCACTCTCAGCATACTCAAGGTACCTGGCTCAATACCCTACTCCATCACACACACACAATCTCTTAGCAGTGTACGGGTACTTGGCTCAAAATACCTTCACCAAAGAACATGTATATATCATTGTACCTGCGCTCACTGCTGGTATGTCAGACTCCTGAGCGGAAGATCCTGTCGAAGTGCTAATCAAAAGCTAATATGGCCTATTGCAGCGTACAACCCGATCCAAAAAATAAGCAATAGACAATAAGGCGTATTGCAGGGTGCCACCCGATTCATATAACAGTCAATAGGCAATAAGGCATATTACGGCGTGCAACTCAATCCACATAACACTCACAGCACAGCTCTATGGCTCACATCAGTCAACAACCTCTCAAGTCTCATGGGCTCAAACCCTCATAGAACTCAGCCCAAATAGTATCACTAATGAAAGACAACAACACGTATGATGTAGCAAATAATTAATGTACAGAGACTGAGATATAACATACAAATGAGGAATTATGATTGAGTAAATAACCGCATTTAAAATGTACAACTCAAAAACACAAGAATAACTTCATTACGTGTCAGCCAAATAAGAACATAGCATAAGCATGATTTCTAACATGAATCAGAACTCAAATAATCAAGTGAGTAAAGAAAACAGGGATATAATAAAGCATGATAGTAAACCATGTCCGGTAATAGTCTATAGTCCACTCAAATCATGAACATCCTAGTGCACGTACGCACGCCCGTCAACTAGCATGTGCGTCACCCCAACACATCTCATATAACATAATTCATAGGGTTAATTACCCTTAAATAAAATTTTAGATATGTTACTTACCTCACACAAGCCAAATCAAATATCAAGCAAGCCAAATAATACTTTAGAAATGCAGCCCTGGTTGAATCAACCTCTGAACAGCTCAAAACTAGCTAAAAGCAACCCAAAAATATCAAATAATGCCATGGGAAACAAACCCAAGCGATAAAGGTCGAATCTTTAATCAAATACTCAAAGTTAACCACAAAGTCAACCTGATCCTGTACCTCAGAACCAGATAAAATTTACAAATTCTAACAACTCATTCGAATACGATTACAGCCATACTAGTTTCACTCGAATCTGACTCCGAATCAATGTTCAAAATCCAATTATTCACTTAAGAAAAGTTTTGACAAACCCCTCCCCCTCAATTCTCCAATAAAAATATGGATTAGTTCACAAATGAACTAGTGTAATCATGTTAAAATAGAAATATTGAGTTGGATACTGACCCACAAGAAAAGAAGAGAAGAACGCCGCAAAATCATCTCAATCAGAGCTCTAGAACTCAAGATATGCTCAAAATACTAATATAACGTGGTCTGTTTTTTTTATACACGGGAATTTCCGCTTTTCCGCCCAAAAAGCCGCACCTTCGGTTTTTCAGATGCCATTTCCAATTTTGCGGACCAATATTTGCACCTACGGGGTCGCAGATGCGGACCCAAATTTCGCCTCTATGAAGCACCAACACCAGTTTTCTTCTTCGACACTAAAATGAGCAAAACATCCTCATACTATGTCCAAATTCGATGATTCTTTTTGCTATAGCTACGTAATTATGATACGGATCTAATGCTTCAATAAAAACAAAGTTTGGAGCTCATTTTAATATTTTAGTACCATATATGTGTCACAACCCCAATTTCACTCTGTAGGATGTCGTGAAAACACCTAGTCTCTAAGCCTAGGTAAGCCTAAGACTTTCAAAATTAATAGCAAAATTTTAACCAACAACTATGAATTTCGATATGGAAATTTCCACACAAGCCAACAATCACAAAACTGGTAGTACAAGTCATAAGCTCTACTGAGTTTTCTATAAAGATTCCTAAATACAACTGTTTCGATATAGAGATAAACAATACATGTATAATATTAGAAGGTGACTCTGAGGCCTGCGAACACGACAGTAAGTTTACTTTGAGTCTCCACAGCAAAACCCGAACAACTAGATATTGATCAACCAACTCCAAAATACCTGGATCTGCACAAAAATGTGCAGAAAGTATAGCATAAGTGCACCACAGCGGTACCTAGTAAGTATCAAGACTAACCTCGGTGGAGTAGTAACGAGGGACAATCAAGACACCTACTGGACTAAACAACCTAAACAAGTATGAAGATGAACTAACGGGGAAACAATGTTAATATAAAGGTAAGCATAGTAAGGAAGACAGAACAATACTCACAATGAAACACTAGAATCAACGATTAGCAACAAGAAGCAAACAAATAGTAATGTTGTAGAGTAAGCTGGACACATTCGAAGTCTGATGAAACCAAATAAAGGAAAACAAGTAACAACTCAACAAGAACAGTCGCTTTTACACCAGATCTATTCAAAAATTTCCACGAGGTACCAAACCTCATAATCACAAATCAGGGGTCCCAAGTTTTGAACCCTAATCACTTGGCCTCTTGTGCCTACATTACAAATTCATAACCGCATGGACGACTCACATTCCACAAAGAGTGACAATATCTAATATCCGCACGGACCACTCACGTGCAAATAATAACAATGACTCATGACTGCACGGACAACTCACGGGCTATTAGGATAACTCTCACACAGAAGTCAAGTACACGGGAGTACATGTAAATGGTCAATAACATCAGGATTCATCTCCTTAACCGATATGGATGATTTAATTACGTGTATGCTTGTGCAAATGTTCTACCACAATTCAGGTCAACAAGTAGGAGTAGAGACAATGAATGGTACATAAGAAACGATCACTGCAAAATATACACGGTATAACTCACATAGGGTAGGCACATTACTACACAAATAACAACAATAACAATGCCCTCAAGCCACCACAAGTCATCACAAATCATTCCCCAACATAGTCCACCTTGTCTCACCACGTGTGCAATAATAAAATAAATACCCGCCTTGTCTCGCCGCACGCGCATAATAATATTCCTACCTTGTCTCGGCACGTGCGCAATAATAAAGTAAATGCCCGCCTTGTCTCGCCGCATATGTAAATATTAATAGTAACAATAGCACAGACAACTTACATGGGAACACCCTGACAATCCTCTCAACAATACCACGTGTGACAAAACATAACAACACCACAAAATGACGTTCACAACATGTGCCCATATGCCACAACATTTCCTCAAAACATTTTCAATACCACAACCACGCATAACCCTCGGCTCAACAATACTGGGTACAACAGCAACAAAAATACTAACACAAGAATGCGGCAAGTAAATCAACTCAAGAACTTCAGAACACAAAGAAACAGACGAACGAGCTCACAATGAAAGAGACAACAGAGAATAATGGTTTCAACAAGAATAATTCAACAAGGGGAGAGATAGCGTGAAACAATGATTTCCACATAAGTAAAACTCGACGGTAAGAGAGATAGCATGAATCAATGATTCTAAATAAGGATAAGTCAACAATGAAAGGGATAACAAAACTTCAATTAAGGTTGAGCAATTACGGAAAAGATACTAATAAATTCAATTAAGGATAAGCAATTACGGAAAGAATAATAATAACTTCAATTAAGGATAAGAAATTACGGAAAGGATAATAATAAATTTAATTAAGGATAAGAAATTACGGAAAAGATACCATGGCAATAAAAGAGGCAACATCTTCAGTTAAGGCATATAAACGTTTAATTGGCAACAAGGGTAAGACATGAATCAATTAATTCCAAATAAGATACGTAAGGGTGAATTTAGTAAATTGGGGATTTAACATGCTAAAACAACTTCACATCTAATGAACATAAGAACCTAAGATCCCTAAGCGATCAAATTTCCACAAATAGCCCAAGTACGTACTCGTCACCTCGCGTACACGACCTTCACATGACACAATTAGCACAAATGACTCAAACCCTTAGGGTAGTTTCCCTCACACAAAGTTAGGCAAGATACTTACATCAAATAAGGTAGACCGTTACTCTAAAATGACCTTCTCGAGTGAAACAACCTCTGGACGGCTCAAATATGGCCAAAATAACTTCAAATCATAAATAAAACTCATAGGAAATGATTCCGGATAATAACGCTTCAATCTTTAACAAAAACTAAAAAGTCAATCCCAGTCCCGCACCTTGAAACCCAAATAAATTCACAAAATCCGAACACCCATTCAATTACGAGTCCAACCATACTTATTTCATCCAATTCTGACTCTGAATCGATGTTTAAAACTAATTATTAGCTTTGGAAAAGTTTTTGATAAAAACCCCCAATTCTCCAATCAAAACATGGATTAATTTAAAACTGAAATTCTGTAATACTATTAAAATACAAAAATTATAGTTGGATACTGACCCCCATGAAGACACGAGAAGAACACCGCAAAAATCACCTCAATCGGAGCTATAGAACTCAAGATATGCTCAAAATACTAAATAAACGCAGTCTGATTTTTTAATACACATGGAATTTCGCATCGGCGCCCGAAACTCCACACATGCGGTCTGCCAGATGTAATATCCCCATTTGCGGACCATCTTTCGCACCTGCGGGGTCGCAAATGCGGACCCAACTTCGCATCTACGAAGCACCAGCACCAGTTCTCTTCTCCGACACTAAAATGAGCATAACTCTCTCACACGATACGGATCTAATGCTTCAATCAAAATAGAAATTGGAGCTAATTTGCTTAATATTATAGTATTTATTCTCGAAGAAACGACGTCGAAACATCAAAAACGAGCGCAACACAACCCAAACCTATCTGAAACTCACCTGAGCCCCTCGGGAGCCCATCCGAACATACCTATAAGTCCCAAAACATAATGCGGACCTGTTTGAGGCCTCAAATAAAATCAAACAACATCAAAACTATGAATCGTACCTCAAATCAAACTTAATGAACATATGAACTTTCAACTTCTACAACTCGCGCTGAAACCTATGAAATCAACCCGGAATGACGTCAAATATTGTGTGCAAGTCTCAAATGACATAACGGAGCTAATCCAACTATTTAAATCGCAATCTGAGCCCCATATCAACAAAGTCAACTCCCGGTCAAACCTCTTAACGTTCCAAAACTTCAACTTTCTAATTTTCGCCAAAATGCTTCAAATTATCCTACGGCCCTCCAAATCCAAATCTGGATGCACGCCTAAGTCCAAAATCACCATACGAAGCTATTGGAATCATCAAAATGTTGTTTCAGAGTCGTCTACACAATAGTCAAACTCCGGTCAACTCTTACCGTTTAAGCTTCTAAAACAAAAATCTTTCTTCCAAATTGATCCTCAATCAACCGAAATCCGAACTTGACCACACACGCTAGTCATAATACATAATACGAAGTTGCTCGTGACCTTCAGCTGCCGAATGGGATGCTAATTCTCAAAATAACCGGTCGGGGTCGTTACATTATGCTTTAAGAAATGACATCAAAACATAAAAATCGAGCGCAACACAACCCAAACCGATCCGAAACATAATACAGACCTGCTCGAGGCCTTAAATCCACATAACACCATCAAAATCATGAATCGCAATTCAAGTCAAGCTTAATGATTTATTAATAATCCAAACTTACGCCGAACACGTCTAAATAACTCAGAATCACCTCAAATTTTGCATGCAAGTTCCAAATAACAAAACGAACCTATTCCAACTCTCGGAATAATAATCCAAACTCGATAACATCAAAGTCAACTCTCGGTTAAACCTATAAACTTTTCAAAACCTTCTAGAACTATCCAAATGCGAATCCGGACATACGCCGAAATCCAAAATACCATCCGAACCTACTAGAACCATCAAAATTCCGATCCGAGGTCAAATATACAAAAGTCAAACTTGGCCAACTCTTCCAACTTAAAGCTTCCTATCTAAGAATTATCCTCTCGAATCAGATCAGAACCGCTTGAAAAGCAAAACAAACGATACTTGCAAGTCATAATATACCATATGAAGCTACTCAAGACCTCAAACCACTAAATGAAGTGGAAATGCTCAAAATAACCGATCGGGTCATTACATTCTCCCCCACTTAAACATACGTTCGTCCTCGAATATGCCAAGAGTCGTTCCAAAGCCATCAGACCATTGTATATACTCACCACGCACATACTCATGGGTGATCCCATGTCACCATAATCCATATAAGCCTGACATCACAACCTAACTGAAGATCCTTACTTCAACCTTAACGTATAAACTTTAGAATCAAATCTCCACTATCTGAAATCCATTATAGGACCAATACTCATATCTATATACTGTGCAAGTCTGAACTAGCTGTATCAAACCATATCCATAACCCATGATATAATCACATAATACTCCATATAACTCAAATACTCATAGCAAGAACTCCCGACAACAATAGCCGCTCAATAACAAACCCGGTACTAGTAACAAACTTCATATCAAATAAAACCTTATTTTGAACCTTCGTACACTGTCGACGAGGAAAGAAACACACAGAAACTCATAACCACCCATCAGATCAACAAGTCGTGGAGCTTTCTTGCCTGCCAAGAACCATTGTCCAAATTATAAATTGACTTTTGATATTATTCTTCCAAACATACCTTAATCAAATCTGACAGCACTCATTCCAGGCCCAATAATCTCATCTCGTCCAGTACAAGCTGCTTGACTGACATGCCATACCAATACCATCAAGAGCTACATACCATGCAATCCGTGCACCCAACAAGCAACAACTCACTGTAACGAATGATGAAGGAAGAATCAAATGAGATAACCATCCCGCAATCTCTACAGACATCACCACAAAGCGCAATGTTGTGAACCCATCTCATAAAGGAGAAACAAACACACGAAATAAACACAAGGATTGTACCCCAACATAATTCTGACGCGATGCGTGACCTAATATAAACACTGGTCCTCATGGACTACCTATTGCCCAATTCTCAAACTCGCCCACCACGTGTAATACAATAGCAAGCACGCGAAGTGCATGACCATACCCATGAAGAAATGAATAGCACACTATACCACAAATAGGAAGACCATAACAAAGGCGCAATCAACCATTCAACAACCCAAAATCCATCCCACTCGAATTCCGCTATAAGGCCCAAACAAAATCGTATCATGTGTAAATAGTCAACAGTCTCATAACCCATCGTAGCATAGAAGAGTAACTCATGGAATAAATCAGACACGAATAAGATCAACTCTGACTGATGACACACCCTTCAACAGTAGTTGTGCTAAGCAAAGAAATCCAATCCGATGTTGAATACACATTCTCATTAGGCTTGCCGGTGACCTCGATCCCGATCTCAATCCTCCAGAAATGAGTAGATAACCTTCCCAGAGATCTATTGAGACCCATCCATAGCACATACCGTTAGGTGTCTAACTCTGGCCATATCTTCATAGTCTAGAACCAAGGAATAGTCCACCTATGAGACTCCCAGTCTCCAAATTACAAGAATACAAAAATCTCTCTATCTGATCCTAACTCGACCACCCAAATGACTGACACGTTTCTCATGCAAAATCATCTCACGAGAAATACTTCCATAATTCTTCTTTGCTACATAGCAAAATCTAGACATCAGTAGTCGATCAACCAGGCGATTACCATAATATCAGTCAAGCATCCGCAAGTCAAAACATAATGTGCCTTTCTGAAATGCAGACTCATCTCAGGTGATACCAAATATTGACGACCAATTTTGACCCTTCCTTTTAAAATTATTTTTATTTATATTTAATAATTTGCAATAAATGTGTTAAAAATATTTTCTAATGAATAATACCTATTTTAATATAAATATAACAGGAAATTAGTAATTAATAGTATTGAAATTAATAATTTTGTATTACATAATTATAAAATATATTACCCTTACTATTATTGAAATTATTAAAATAACTTCTATATTTTAATACAAAGCATAAATAGTGTATGGATGGATTTTCATGATGTAAATAGTGTGAGGATAGATTTTCCTACAACATATCTATCTTTGCACTATTCAAGATAGATTTTAAGTTACCTTTTCTTGCTTATAAAAGTATCGCAATTTACATTGGTAGAGAACACACCAAGAAAGAGAAAAGAAAGAGTACTGCTACATATGTTCTTAATCTTACTTCTCTTATTGTTATTTTATTTTGCTCAATTTTTTTATTTCATAACATGTTATAGCACGATTGTCACCTTCATTTTCGCAATCACATCCTAGTTATGTTCGATTCTCCTTCAGGTATATCACTATATATTCATTTGGTTTATGGTAATATATATGTACCAATATGCTTGTTATTAACAAATTCCTATATTGTTAAGCATTTATTTTAGTTGACCATGTTACTGAAGTTATCTTACCTTACTTATTCTTAAAAAAAATATAAGATATAGATCTCAAGTGCAATAAGCTAACAAAAATAATTTAATAAATATGTGTGGACTTGCGTAGAGCAAAACTTATCTTCTAATACATTTTACAAAATTAAAATAGTGGTAACCAAGGTGACAAAGTAATAATGGTACATACTAGTTTAAATTACTTTACAATTGATGGTAAGTAATATTTAATAACATTCACTCTTATCAGCATATATGATTATTCCTCAAATCCCCGTTTATAATAAATTGCTTTTCTTTTACCATGTTGAATATATCTGTTTGTGTTTATTCATGTACTCCATAATTATTGTTTATTTCACATATATATTATATGTTACTTACACCTTTTTTTTATACTACATGTTTAAAGTGATCAACTTCTTAATTAGCTGTCTGAATTTTTTTTACAAGTAATTTTTTATTGAAAATTACTTTTATTCTTTCTAACCCATTTACTTTTGTGATTAGTTTCTATATGTCAAACATGTCAAAGCTTGAATTCGTGGCACTAGACATTATCGGAAAGAATTATTTATCATGGTTCCTTGATGATGAAATTTACCTTGACGCTAAAGGTCTTGGGAATACTATTATAGAAGGAAATAAAGCATCAAATTAGGATAAAGCGAAGGCCATAATTTTCCTTCGTCATCATCAACATGAAGGATTAAAAACTAAATATTTAACTATAAAAGACTCACTTGATTTATGGATTAATTTGAAAGAACGATATGACCACCTAAAACTTACGGTATTACTGAAAGCTCGGTATGAGTGGATACATTTAAGGTGCAAGATTTTAAAACCGTAAGTGAGTATATATCTGCTATCTTTAAAGTAAGTTCTCTATTAAAATGAGATGGAGACATTATCACATATGAGGACTTATTTAATTTTTTTTTGCACTTTTCACGCTTCAAATGTGGTGCTACAACATCAATACTGTGAAAAAGGTTTTAAGAAATATTCTGAATTAATCACATGGCTACTTGTGGCAGAGCAGGATAATACTCTATTAATAAAAAATCATGAAGCTCGTCCCACTGGGTCAACTCTATTTCCGGAAGTGAATGTTGTAGCAGCATATGATAATTTTGAAAGAAAATAAAATAATTACCATGGTCGTGGACATGGCCTAGACGTGGACATGGCAGGGGACGAAATAATTATCGTCATCATGGTGAAAATAAATAAGAGAACAATAAGGGTTCTTAAAATAATCATTCAAAAGATAAAATTAATATTTGTCACCGATGTGGTATGAAAGGTCATTAGGCACGTATTTATCATACGAAAAATTATTTTGTCAAAATTTATCAAGCCTCCCTCAGAAACAAAAAAAATAATGTGAAGATACACTTGAACTTTCTAAATAATGATGATGAAGTAGGTCCCTCAAACAAATATGATTCTAAGGCACATCTTGCATATAAAGATGATGATTTTGGAGGCCATGCAAATATTACTCACTTAGAAGCTGGAGACTTCTTTGAGGATGTTAATTGAAGAACTAATCATCTTACTAGGGAATAAAGCTATAATAAAAGTTGTAATTTTTTATTTTATGTGTAACGACCCGCCCGGTCGTTTTGAGAGTTATAGCCCTGATCCCCTATTTACTACTTTTCCCGTATCTGTTTCAGCTTATGTGACTTGTCGGGAGGTTTTGTCTTCGTTTTTTGGGGTGTTTTGGGACACTTAGTCCCTAAATGGAAGCTTAAGACTTAGGATTTTGACTGTAGTCAAAACTATGTGAAGATGACTCCAGAATAGAGTTTTGTTAGTTCTGTTAGCTCCGTTGGGTGATTTTGGACTTAGGGGCATGTCCGGATTATGTTTTGGAGATCTGTAACTCATTTAGGCTTGAAATGGCGAAAGTCGAATTTTTGAAGATTTTGATCTGTAGTGGACTTTTTGATATCGGGGTCGAAATCCAATTCTGGAAGTTGGAGTAGGTACATAAAGGTAAATATGACTTATGTGCAAAATTTGGGGTCAATCGGACGTGGTTTGATAGGTTTCGACATCAGTTATAGAAATTGGAAGTTTTAAGTTCATTAAGTTTGAATCAGAGGATGATTTGTATTTTTAGCGTTGTTTGATGTGATTTAAGAGCTCGACTAAGTTCATATGGTGTTATAGGACTGACAGGTCTGTTTGATTGAGGTCCCGGGGGACTCGGGGTGTGTTTCAGATTCTTAACGGAATGAATTTGGACTTATGCAAATTGCTGAAGTTTCTTGTTCCTGGTGTTTTCGCACCTGCGGTTGTGTAACCGCAGGTGCGGACTCGCACGTGCGGAAGGAGGAGCACAGGTGCGGTTTGGTCAAGCTTGGTCTGTGGGCGCAGGTGCGAGATTGGCCCGCAGAAGCGGACCCGGATCTGCAAAAGATGGAGCGCAGAAGCAGACGGGGCCTGGAGCGTGAGGATTGCAGAAGCGAAAGATATCCGCAGTAGCAGGCGCGCAGGTGCGGCCCTTGCTTGCAGATGCGGACCGAGCCTCCTTAAGTCATTTTCGCACTTGTGATGGTTTTTCCGCAGGTGCGGCGTCGCATGTGCGACTAGAGGTCCGCAGATGCAGAAATGCTGGACAGAACACTTAAATGCAAGGGTTCGCGATTTTTGCTCATATTAAACATTTTGAGCTCGGGTTGGGCGTTTTCTTGAGAGCATTTTCGAGGTATTTCGTGAGCTATGTCCCTTGTGTTTATTTTTTATCAATAATCTTGTTTCCCCATTTATTTTTCACCTAGCTAGTGTGTCTTTAAGGTGAAATTTGGGAGTTTGAGGCTAGGGATTTGGAGAGTTTGATTTTGGGTTTTAAGTGGTCATTTCAGGTCGGATTTTGATCAATTTGGTATGGTTGGACTCGGGAGTGAATGGGCTTTTGGATTTTGTGATTTTTTCCCAATTCCGAGACGTGGTCTCGGGTCAACCTTTTAGGACGAAATTCGAAAATTTTGTTAAAGTCTTGATTTCATTAATTAGATTAATTTCTTATAGTTGTATTTATGGTATGTAATTGATTTTGGCTAGATTTGGGCCATTCAGAGTCGGATATTTATGGAAAAAGCATTGTTACGGATTGATTTGAGCTTGGTTCGAGGTAAGTGGCTTGTCTAACCTTGTGTGGGGGAAATCCCCTTAGGATTTGGTGTTGTTATGATATGTGAGCGCCGTGTATGCGAGGTGACGAGTGCGTACACGGGCTATTTGTGAAAAAACCTAATTTTTATTGTGTAATAGCCTGTTTTCATCTTATCTAAGTATACTAGAATGTGTAGTTATCCTGTTAGCCTAGAATAGCATGTCTACATGTACTAATTGCCTATTTGGAACTCTTTGCAGCATGTTTAGTAAGTGATGTTTCTTTCTTGACTTGTACTTAGCCTAAATTATAGGTTTTCTTTCTATAACTATTATATTCATTTGTTTGAGTTGCGTATTTATTTTGGGACTACGGGACGGTATCTCGGGAGTTTCCCCTGTACTGCATATTTACTTTGCGACTACGGGGCGTTTACTCGAGAGATCCTCCTGCACTGCATATTTACTTTGAAACTACGAGGTGGTTCCTCGGGAGTTCTCCCTGCAGATTTACTTTTGAGACTACGAGGCGGTTCCTCGGGAGTTGTCCCTACACATTTACTTTTGAGAGTACGAGGCGGTTCCTCGGGAGTTCTCCCTTCACATTTACTTTTGAGACTACGAGGCGGTTCCTCGGGAGTTCTCCTTGCATATTTACTTTTGGGACTACGAGATGGTATCTCGGGAGCGCCCCTGTCGTTATTGTTACAACCCATGTTTTTGTACGTACGAGTACGTTGTAAGTCAATTGATGTAAGCTCAGAAATAAAATCATTTTTTAAAAGTATATAAATTAAGATAATCATGTTACCTTTGAGGTTACAAATATTTAAGATCATGAACAACAAGTACAAAGAGGGTTGGACGGTTCAGAAGCTAAAGCAATTGAAGAAAATAATGTTTCGTTGAAAGTCGACAAGTTAGGAATGTTATAACATGTACCTTTGGGGTGAGACTATGGTGCTTAACATGATAAGGAGATTATGTTATGATTTATATTAGTCGTATGACATCCGTGTGTTATGTTTTGAAGTCAAGCGAGTTGTGGAACAAAAGTCGATGAAAGTCATCACAAGTTACATTCATAAGTTTTACTGAATCTTTGGGTCCAATGTAACTGCATATTTCTCCCAATATACTTAGAGTTATGGAGTGTTCTACCCATCAAATTCAAGATATATGAGTCTATTTTCTAACTCATTAAACCGTTTGTCAATATGACATTGGAGTAGAGAGATATGGTCATTGTTGCGATACTGCCCAAGCTGCTAGGTGACAAGTAGGTGTGTCACCTACTTGCTTAAATGAGAGCCCAAAAATGGGCCATTTCGGGTCGTCCAAAGAGGCATTTTAAAGGCCTATTTTCTTCATATATTAGACTTAAAATAGGATATAATAACCAGACATAAGCTCTGAAAAATTCCTCCCAAAACTTTCCCACAAACCCTAATTGATTTTCTCTCCATTTCAAGTTCTAATTGGAGGTAAAACCTAGAGTTTGAAGAACCAAGATAGGAGCTGAGTTATCCAACAAATAAGGTGAGTTTAATGCTCTCTTTCATATATTCTTTCTGCTGTAAATTCATGGTAAGTCGTTCTATACTTGTAAGAACTCACGGGACGGTGATCGGAAGCCGTGAGTTTGAGTTATTCACTTGTAGCGGACTGTTTTGTGGACTATTTTATGGACTGTTTTGTGGTACTGTTGGGCAGCGTGTTTTACTTTTGTTTTGTGGAGTTTTGGAGGGGGAAGGGTGTGGAGAAACACCACATAAATTCAAGATGTTGGGCTGGTGGCTCATCGTAACAATTTTGGGTTGTTGACAGTACTACAGTGGTCGTTTTGTGTATGAAGAGATTGTGTTATGTTGGGCTGTTTTGTAGTATTGTGTGATGTACATAAGGTTGGAAAATAATATATATATATTGTTATTGTTGTTTTTGGTGTTGTTGGTGTTATCTTGAATTTGGAGGAAGTAAGGATTATAGGGGAAATGCTGTCCGTTTTAATACAAAATAAGCTTATCGTTCGTTGTGCGTTAGTTGTACCTTTCGTAACTTAATGATAGTATTATTATCGTTGTTTTAGATTAAGGTGAGAAGAGGCGAGTTCAAGTTGGTTATTAAAAATATTGTGATAAGGTATGTTAAGGCTAAACCTTTCTTCATTTTGGCATGATCTCATAACTACATGAGTTTGATAACGAGGCATAAAGAGAAGTTCGTATTCTTGAATTTATTCACATTATTCTAGTCTCAGAAGTTACAGTATTCTCCCATATCGGGACTTCAGATTCAGTTTAGTATTGTCTTATTTCAGCTAAGAGAGCAGAGAGTATATATATATATATATACAGTGTTACAGTTTTTTTTTACCACCATCGAGCTATAAACGGTGGGCAGGCCCCTATTGGGCAACCTCTGATCAGATGGTAAGTTATATACAGAGCCTACTGTGGCCGAGCGCCTATGAGCGAGCCCAGAATAGCCGAGATACAGAGCCTAGTATGGCCGAGCGCCTATGAGCAAGCCTACTACGGCAGGGCAGTTACACATACCGAGCCTTATAGGGCCGGAAAACTATTTTACATACTATATGGAGAGAGTTGAGTCAGTATCAATAGGTAAGCATATCTTCATATTATTTTTGACTCCCAGTTACATTCATTTATTATATCATCAGTTCAGTTTTAGCTTTCAGTTATTCTATTGCCTTACATACTCAGTACATTATTTGTACTGACGTCCCTTTGCTGGGGACGCTGCATTTCATGCCTGCAGGTCCTAATAGACAGCTGGATAGACCTTCCCAGTAGACAGAGCCAAATATCAGCTTGGTTGGTAAGCACCACTTCCTCGGAGTTACCAGGTCTAGACCTTGGAGTCCGTTTTATATATATACAGGTTTGATGGGTAGGTCGAGGCCCTGTCCCGACCATGAAACAGTTCAACTATCTCTAGAGGCTTGTAGACAAGTTCTGTATAGTTTGTATAATACTATATGAGTTTTTGGGTATGTTTACCCCTTAGATGAGACAGACGATATTTTCAGATGATTCAGAATATGGCCTCATCAGCCTAGGTTAAGGGTTATTCCTCTAGAGTTCACAGTTACAGAGTGGTACGCTCAGGCCGAGTATGGTACCGGGTGCCGGCCACATCCCTTCAGGTCTGGGGTGTAACAAACTTGGTATCAGAGCAGTTCTATCCTAGGGAGTCTACAAGCCGTGTCTGGTAGAGTCTTGTTTATCGGTGTGTTATGCACCACACTTATAAGCAGGAGGCTACACGGCATTTAGGAGTCTGTTACCCTTCATTCAAATCCAAATCGTGCTATAGAGCTGAGTCATAAGAGTTCGAGCCAAAGCTTATGTTTGCTAATGATATAGCGATGCTTTCAATTAGAATAATTATAGCTAGCTAAAGGTCTAAAACAACAACAGGTAAAAGCGTTAGTAGAGAGAGAATTCTTGACTACGTGGCCCTGTTTGAGACCCTATTAGATTATGCTTACCATATGTGCGAATTTCCCATTTACCCTAAGACAGGAATATCTAACATACCCCATGAATAGCAGGCCATGGGAGTATCATAAGGTAAAATTATAAGTTTCAACATGTAACAGAAGCAAGGTGAAGAAGGGTACGAGGTACCTAGTTAATGAAGACTGTTCGAATTTCCACGTCAGGCAGAGAAATAAAAGGATTCTAAGTTACCTTCAACAGAAATAGAGGTATGTACAATTGGCCACACCCATCTCAGTTATGCCCTATGGGAGCTAACATATATAGTTTAAGAGAAGGATGGGATATCAAGATCCAGCTTGGGTTAGAGTAACCCGAAATGGTGGATTGAGCCAGGGGAGCTAAATGTGAAACAATGTTTTGTTGAAGTTTTCAGAATAATGCGATAAACAGAAGTATTAGCAAGAGAATAAGAAGAGAGAAATGAAGTATTATGAGTAAGATGTGATAAATGGGTGATAATGGTAAATCAAAATATGATATGATGACAGAGTCTATAGTCAAGTGAAAAAAAAAAAACAAGAGGTGACAGGAGGTCTTGAGACAATAAAAAAGTATAGGCCAAAAGTCATATTCTAATTTCAAGAAATGAGTTGGTGCGTCCAACGTGATTACCAAGACAAAACAATTTAGACCCTCGGAGTAATAGAAATTAGCATGAGCTAGTGAACAAGATAAACTGAATATCAATTTGGGATCGAATGAGGTGGTGATAGTCGACATCAAGTGAATTTCAAAGATCGCATTCCGGCAATAATACAATAGACAACAAAAGAATAACCTTTAAAGGTCACTCAGGAAGACTCTTCCCTAAAGCAAGAACTTTGAGCAAAGCTAATCTTAAGGGACTAAGTGTTCCAGTTACACTAGGTATCTTATAGCGTCGTGTGTAAGATATTTAATTATCCTTGTTACATAAGGGTTACTGCAAGGCAAGGAAGAGTCAATAAAGACGTGAAAAGACATCAAAGATGAAGAGGTAAAATATTTATAAGTAAGTTTTCATAGCATTACATGTTAATACTCCCCTAAAGGGGGGAAGATGGTGTAATATGGTATTAAGTCAGAGTTAAGTGGTTCAGGTAATTATGGAATAGTAAAGGAAGAATGCAGTAAATGGTGAAAGGAATGATATTGCATTTATTCAGATCCTACAGACATGATACGAGTCCAGAACATTATGCAAGCACGACACCGAGGGGAGGCAGTAAGGGTTCCCACACTAGATGTTATTGATAAATAAGAGCGAATGAACACTTGATGAATTAGGAGCCAGTGCAAAAGTTAAGTTAAAGTAGAAGACATAACCCAAGAGTGGTTACCCAGAAGGTAAATATGAGCATGGACTGACGAGTAGTTAGTAGTTCATTCAGGAATTCAGGAAGAGCCTAGTCATGGCTAGATAAGAGGTTCAGATAAATCAGTAGATTATGCAAGATAAACGAAGTGAAACCAAGCATAGGAAATTCGATGTCGTATCTATAAAGCCAGATTAAAAAAAAAAGTACCAGTCTCATAAGGAGTAAGTATGAAGCTCCCACCAGATTATGTACGCACTAGAGCTGCAAGTTTATAGTAGAGCTTCAAGTTGTGGATGTGAATTCTACCTATGTGGAAGAGAGGTTATGAAAGAGACAGAAGATACAATGCGAGATTAAAAGCTAAGTAAGGTAAAGGTTAAGACGGTACAAGATGCACAAGTGTAGGAGGTTGTGAATAGTCCATACATCAGATAGAAGGCTAAAAGCACTGTAATTCAGTATCCACAAATGATAGTGGTGTTGTCAGTGGCATATCTTCTAGCCTATAGTTTCCAAGTACAGAGAGGTCTGGTTAAGAGATTAAAGAAGTGTTAGAGACGATTTGATGTCTCGCTTGAAGTTCCAGAATAACATAATGAAATGTATGGTGCTAGAAAGTTAAAGGAAGGTTGTGAGTACTATAAATAAATATGTGTAGGTCGCAAGATAAAGTATGGTAGAGCAATAGAGTTTTAGGCGGACATGAGTAAGGATAAGCAGAGGTGATTGAAAAGCTGACGAGAATAGGTAAGGCCTCAGAATTAAGCCCATCAAAACAAGAGAGCTGATGGTTTCCGTAAGTTATAAAAAAAAAACTCAGTATAGCCTGAATGAACTTAGAGGAGTCTAAGACTATGAGCAATTTGAAGAGATGAAATGTTGCCCTGGTAGTAGAATAAGGGTGTAATTATGATAGATAAGAGGATGACGTTAAGGCCATTGATTGGTTAATGATTCAAAAAGAAGGGATTTCATGAATTGCATGAGATTAGAATACCCCTCATAAGATGAATCACGTTGGGATGCGATGAAATATGGTTATTGAAGTATAGTATCGCCCCTGGGTGGATCGAGCAAATAACTTCAGATGTTCTCTGATGAGACGTGATCCCTAAGGACAATGTATTACCTAAGAGGTTTCAATTTATCAGTGGTAGATTATAGATCAACATTAATATGAATCAACAATAGGCAGATAAAAGTTCCAAAGTATGAGATGATATTAGGCCGTCATTCTTAAGATGAACAGTAATGAGAAAGAACTAAAGGACATAGATTTATACATATAGGATAAGCAGCGAGAGGGTAACCTAGAGTTGGGTAGAAAACCTCGACAATAATAAAATGAAGTAAGTGTGATGGTGTAGTATAACCTACCTAGATGTAGTAAAGCCATAAGGATATATTTATAAGGCTACGAAACAAGATATCGCAACAGTCGTAAGTTTGACAAAGTACCGAGCAAAGAACTTAACTACACCTATATATACCGGGAGGAACAACTTGTCATAGTTCTATATATGTTCCCAAAGTGAGGCCTAGAGATTGGATAAAAGCTGGAGGAAAAGGAAAAGAAGAGTCGCATAGGCGCACATACAAGGACAAAGTCGTACAGGCTGCATGACATAATGTCGCAATAATTACGAGGTTGGAAGGATTCAGACCAAAAGTCGTGGTGTCAGAAAGAGGCCTAAAGTGGGGAATGCCCTGGCCTATGGATTTATTCATAGAATAGTTGCCTAGATGGAAATGCCAGCAATAAAGTATTTATGAGAGCTATAGGTTATGAGACTGATAAGTGCACCAGTCAACATTCGAGGACGAATGTTCCAAAGGGGGGAATGATGTTACAACCCATGTTTTCGTACGTACGAGTACGTTGTAAGTCAATTGATGTAAGCTCAGAAATGAAATCATTTTTTAAAAGTATATAAATTAAGATAATCATGTTACCTCTGAGGTTACAAATATTTAAGATCATGAACAACAAGTACAAAGAGGGTTGGACGGTTCAGAAGCTAAAGCAATTGAAGAAAACAATGTTTCGTTGAAAGTCGACAAGTTGGGAATGTTATAACATGTACCTTTGAGGTGAGACTATGGTGCTAAACATGATAAGGAGATTATGTTATGATTTATATTAGTCGAATGAAATCCGTGTGTTATATTTTGAAGTCAAGCGAGTTGTGGAACAAAAGTCGATGAAAGTCATCACAAGTTACATTCATAAGTTTTACTGAAACTTTGGGTCCAATGTAACTGCAATTTTCTCCCAATATACTTAGAGTTATGGAGTGTTCTACCCATCAAATTAAAGATATATTAGTCTATTTTCCAACTCATTAAACCGTTTGTCAATACGACATTGGAGTAGAGAGATATGGTCATTGTTACGATACTGCGCAATCTGCTAGGTGACAAGTAGGTGTGTCACCTACTTGCTTAAATGAGAGCCCAAAAATGGGCCATTTCGGGTCGTCCAAAGAGGCATTTTAAAGTCCTATTTTCTTCATATATTAGACTTAAAATAGGGCATAATAACCAGACATAAGCTCTGCAAAATTCCTCCCAAAACTTTCCCACAAACCCTAATTGATTTTCTCTCCATTTCAAGTTCTAATTGGAGGTAAAACCTAGAGTTTGAAGAACCAAGACAGGAGCTGAGTTATCCAACAAATAAGTGAGTTTACTGCTCTCTTTCATCCATTTTTTCTGCTGTAAATTCATGGTAAGTCGTTCTATACTTGTAAGAACTCACGGGACGGTGATCGGAAGCCGTGAGTTTGAGTTATTCACTTGTAGCGGACTGTTTTGTGGACTATTTTATGGACTGTTTTGTGGTGCTGTTGGGCAGCGTGTTTTACTTTTGTTTTGTGGAGTTTTGGAGGAGGAAGGGTGTGGAGAAACACCACATAAATTCAAGATGTTGGGCTGGTGGCTCATCGTAACAATTCTGGGTTGTTGACACTACTACAGTGGTCGTTTTGTGTATGAAGAGATTGTGTTATGTTGGGCTATTTTGTAGTATTGTGTGATGTACATAAGGTTGGAAAATAATATATATATGTTGTTATTGTTGTTTTTGGTATTGTTGGTGTTATCTTGAATTTGGAGGAAGTAAGGATTATAGGGGAGATGCTGTCCGTTTTAATACAAAATAAGCTTATCGTTCGTTGTGCGTTAGTTGTACCTTTCGTAACTTAATGATAGTATTATTATCATTGTTTTAGATTAAGGTGAGAAGAGGCGAGTTCAAGTTGGTGATTGAAAATATTGTGATAAGGTATGTTAAGGCTAAACCTTTCTTCATTTTGGCATGATCTCATAACTACATGAGTTTGATAACGAGGCATAAAGAGAAGTTCGTATTCCTGAATTTATTCACATTATTCTAGTCTCAGAAGTTACAGTATTCTCCCATATCGGGACTTCATATTCAGTTTAGTATTGTCTTATTTCAGCTAAGAGAGCAGAGAGTATATATATATTCAGTGTTACAGTATTTATTTACCACCATCGAGCTATAATCGGTGGGCAGGCCCCTATTGGGCAACCTCTGATCAGATGGTAAGTTATATACAGAGCCTACTGTGGCTGAGCGCCTATGAGCGAGCCCAGAATGGTCGAGATACAGAGCCTAGTATGGCCGAGCGCCTATGAGCGAGCCTACTACGGCAGGGCAGTTACACATACCGAGCCTTATAGGGCCGAAAAACTATTTTACATACTATATGGAGAGAGTTGAGTCAGTATCAATAGGTAAGCATATCTTCATATTATTTTTGACTCCCAGTTACATTCAGTTATTATATCATCAGTTCAGTTTTAGCTTTCAGTTATTCTGTTGCCTTACATACTCAGTACATTATTTGTACTGACGTCCCTTTGCTGGGGACACTGCATTTCATGCCTGCAGGTCCTGATAGACAGCTGGATAGACCTTCCCAGTAGACAGAGCCAAATATCAGCTTGGTTGGTAAGCTCCACTTCCCCGGAGTTACCAGGTCTAGACCTTGGAGTCCGTTTTATATATATACAGGTTTGATGGGTAGGTCGAGGCCCTGTCCCGACCATGATACATTTCAACTATCTCTAGAGGCTTGTAGACATGTTCTGTATAATTTGTATAACACTATATGAGTTTTTGGGTATGTTTACCCCTTAGATGAGACAGACTATATTTTCAGATGATTCAGAATATGGCCTCATCGGCCTAGGTTGAGGGTTATTCCTCTAGAGTTTACAGTTACAGAGTGGTACGCTCGGGCCGAGTATGGTACCGGGTGCCGGCCACATCCCTTCAGGTCTGGGGTGCGACAGTTATATCATTGTTCGGTGTTGTTATTGCTTTATGAATACTTGCTGTTGTCTTTCTCTGTTTTTACTTCATGCTTATTATAGCATCTGTCTTATTATTATATACCAATAGGGCCCGGACCTGACCTCGTCACTACACTACTGAGGTTAGGCTTGGCACTTACTGGGTACCGTTATGGTGTACTCATAGTACTCTTCTACACATATTTTGTGTACAGATCTAGGTACTTCTTATCAGCCCTGCTACTAGCTGAGAGTACTTGCCGTTGTACGGAGACTTCAAGGTATATATGCCGCGTTCGCAGACCTCGGAGTCCCCCTCCATTCTCTCCAATATCATTTACCTTCCTTATTTTTTTTATTAGACTCTGGTATATAAAGATACTAGTTTTCCTCATGTAGCTTGTGACTTATGATGTTTCGGGTTTTGGGAATACTGTGTATTATTAGAGTGTTGGTTGTTTTAAATGCCAAGCGGCATTGTTATCAATTATTTAGTTATCTGTTACAGTTAATTGTTAAATTTTGTTTCTATTTTTGTTATTTCCGCATCTTTGTTAGGCTTATCTAGTCGTAGAGACTAGGTGTCCTCATGACATCTTACGGAGGGAGAATTGGGTCGTGACAAGTTGGTATCAGAGCACTAGATTCATAGGTGTCGTGAGTCACAAGCAAGTTAGTAAAGTCTCGCGGATCGGTACAGAGATGTCTGTATTTATCTTCGGGAGGCTATGGAACTGTTAGGAAAATTTTCACTTCTTTGATTCCTTGTCGTGCAAAATTTTTGACATAAAAAATTCTAAACTTCTGTATTCTATTCTTTCTCACATATGGTGAGGACCCATACCGGAGGATCTGATGACCAGGCACCTGCGCCCCATGCTAGAGCCGCCAGAGGTAGGGGCAAGGGTAGAGGCAGAGGATGTCTACGTGGTGCAGCCAGAGCACCCGCACGAGCTGCTCCAGAGGATCCCCCAGTTGCTTCAACTACAGGCCAGACACCTGAAGCACCTGTTGCTGCATTAGCTCTCCAGGAGACCATAGCCCAGTTTTTGATCATGTTTAGCACCTTAGCTCAAGCTGGATTGATCCCACTTGCTCCTGCCACAACTTAGGCCGGGGGAGGAGCATAGACTCCCATCGCTGATACTCTAGAGCAGCAGGTTTAGGCCGACCGGGTTCCCGAGATTATACCGATGTAGTCGGTAGCTCTGGTTCAGCACGAGACTAGGACAAATACTTCTGAGGCGGAACAACTCAGACTTGAGAGGTACAAGAAGTACCACCTACCTACCTTCAGTGGATTGGCTACAGATGATGCTCGGGGTTTACTAGAGGAGTGTCTTCGTATTCTCCGTACTATGGGCGTAGCGGGGACGAGTGGGGTTTCTTTTACCACCTTCCAGCTTAAAGGAGCAGCCTATCAGTGGTGGCGTGCTTATGAGTTGGATAGTCCGGCTGAGGCAGCTTTACTTATATGGACTCAGTTCTCGGACATGTTTTGGAGAGAGTATGTCCCTCAGAGCCTCACGGACTCATGTCGCGCAGAGTTTGAGCAATTACACTAGGGTGCTATGACTTTGTCAGAGTATGCAGTTCGTTTCAGTGATTTGGCCCGACATGCACCGGCCTTGGTTGCCACAGATCGAGAGTGGGTTCATCGGTTTATTGAGGGACTCCACCCCAGTATCCGGATCAGTATGGCCAAGGAGTTGGAGACGGATATTTTTTATCAGCATGTTGTGAGTATCGCCAGGAGATTAGAGGGCATGCTTGCCCGGGATAGAGAGCAGAGAGAGGCCAAGAGGTTTTGAGAGACTGGTTCTTATTCTGGTGCTCGTGCCCCAGCAGCTCGCCATGGTAGGGGTTATGTCAGTCGCCTCGTTCATTCTGCACTTCCAAGCGCTAGTAGTATTCCGGTCCCTTCTAGGCCCCAAGAGCCTTATTATGCACTGCCAGTATCTAGTGAACCTCCTGCATGGGGTGCTTTTAGCGGCCAGTCCAGCAGAACTGGCCTGAGCCAATCACATCAGCCATGCTCTCCGAGAACTTATTTTGAGTGTGGAGACACTCTCCATATGGTGAGGGATTGCCCCAGATCAAGGAGGGGTGCACCTCCACAGATTCTCAGGCACAACGTGCTCCACCGGGTCCTCAAGCTATGATTCCAGCACCAACTACCGCCCCACCTGCTCAGCCAGCTCGAGGTGGAGGTCGGGGAGGTCGAGGTCGCCCTAGAGGGGGAGGCCAAGCACGATATTATGCTCTTCCTACTCGTACAGAGGAAGTTTCTTCCGACTCTATCATTACAGGTATTTTCTCGGTCTGTCATAGAGTCACGTCGGTATTATTTGACCCAGGCTCTACATATTCCTATGTGTCCTCTTATTTTGCCCTCTATTTGGGTGTATCTCGGGATTCTGTGAGTTCCCCTATTTATGTGTCTACTCCTGTGGGATATTCTTGTGGACCGCGTGTATCGGTCATGTTTGATTGCTCTTAGTGATTTTGAGACCAGAGCCGATTTGTTATTGCTCAGCATGGTAGACTTTGATATTATTTTGGGCCTGGACTAGTTATCACCCCATTATGATATTCTTGATTGTCACGCTAAGACCGTGATGCTGGCTATGCCAGGATTACTGCGATTAGAGTGGAGAGGTACGTTAGAGTATACTCCCAGCAGAGTTATTTCATTTCTTAAAGCTTAACGAATGGTTGAGAAGGGGTGTGACATGTATCTAGCTTATGTGAGAGATATCAGTATCGATACCCCTACAATTGAGTTAGTTCCAGTAGTGAGGGACTTTCCAGATGTGTTTCCAGCTGATCTTTCGGGCATACCACCCGATAGAGATATTGATTTTGGCATTGATTTGTTGTCGGGCACTCAGCCCATCTCTATTCCTCCGTATCGTATGGCTCATTCTGAGTTGAAGGAACAACTACAAGAATTGCTTAATAAGGTCTTCATTTGGCCCAGTGTGTCACCTTGGGGTGCTCCTATCTTATTTGTGAAGAAGAAAGATGGCTCTATGCGGATGTGTATTGATTACCGCCAGTTGAACAAGGCCACAATGAAGAACAGGTATCCTTTGACTCGTATTGATGACCTATTTGATCAGTTACAGGGTGCCAGAGTGTTTTCCAAGATTGCCTTACATTCGGGATATCATCAGTTAATGATTCGGGAGCCAGATATCCCGAAGGCTGCTTTCAGGACTCGGTATGGTCACTACGAGTTCCTTGTGATGTCTTTTGGGCTAACCAATGCCCCAACATCTTTTATGCACTTGATGCACAGTGTGTTACGGCCCTATCTTGACTCATTCGTCATTGTGTTTATTGACGACATTCTGGTGTACTCCCAGACTCGGGAGGATCATGAGCAGCACCTGATGACTGTGCTTCAGTCCTTGAAAGAAAAGAGGTTATATGCAAAATTCTTAAAGTGTGAGTTTTGGCTAGACTCAGTGGCATTCTTGGGTCATATAGTATCAAGTGATGGGATCCAGGTGGATCCGAAAAAGGTGAAAGCAGTGTAGAGTTGGCCTAGACCGTCATCAGCTACGGATATCTGAAGTTTTCTTGGTTTGGCGGGGTATTATCGCCGTTTTGTAGACGGATTCTTATCTATTGAAACACCTATGACCAGGCTGACCCAGAAGGGTGCTCCATTCAGGTGGACAGGAGAGTGTGAGGAGAGCTTTCAGAAGCTCAAGACAGCCTTGACTACTGTCCCAGTATTGGTATTGCCTACCCGTTCGGGGTCCTATACTGTATATTGGTCTCGGTGTGGTGTTGATGCAGGACGATGGGGTGATTGCTTGTGCGTCCAGACAACTGAAGGTGCATGAAAAGAACTACCATGTCCATGACCTTGAGTTAGCAGCTATTGTTCAGGCCTTGAAGATTTGGCGGCACTATTTGTACGGTGTTCCTTGTGAGATTTACACCGATCACCGGAGTTTGCAGCATCTGTTTAAACATAATGATCTTAACTTGCATCAGCGGAGGTGGTTGAAGCTACTTAAGGATTATGATATCATCATTTTGTACCACCCTGGGAAAGCCAATGTAGTGGCCGATGCTTTGAGTCATCGGGCAGATAGTTTGGGGAGCTTAGCATATCTACCAACAACAGAGATGCCCAAGGCGTTAGATGTTCTGGCCTTAGCCAGCTAGTTTGTGAGTTTGGATATTTCTGAACCGAGTCGAGTATTGGCTTGTGTGGTCTCTCAGTCTTCTCTTTATAATCGTATCATGGAGCGTTAGTATGATGACCCCCATCTGCTCATCCTTAAGGACACGGTCCAACACGGTGATGCTAAGGAGGTCACTATTGGGTATGATGGTGCATTGAGGATGCAAGGAAGACTATGTGTGCCTAATGTAGATGGTTTGCGTGAATTGATTCTCCAGGAGGCTCACAGTTCGCGGTACTCATTCATCCAGGTGCTTCAAAGATGTACCAGGACTTGAGACAACATTGCTGGTGGAGGAGGATGAAGAAGGAAATAGTGGAGTTTGTGGCTTGGTTTCTAAATTGCTAGCATGTTAAGTACGAGCATCAGCGTCCAGGTGGATTGCTTCAGAACATAGAGATTCCGGAGTGGAAATGGGAGCGGATCAATATGGATTTCGTTGTTAGGCTCCCACAGACTCAGTGGAAGTTTGACGCAATTTGGGTGATTGTGGATAGGCTGACCAAGTCAGCTCATTTCATTCCTGTGATGACTACCTATTCTTCCAAGCAGTTGGCTCAAATTTATATCTGTAATATTGTCAAGCTTTATGGCATACCGGCATCCATCATCTCTGACCGAGGTACGCAGTTTACATCACGGTTTTGGACGGCTGTGCAGCAGGAGTTGGGTACTCGAGTTACGCTGAGCACAACATTTCACCCTCAGACGGACAGACAGTCTGAGTGCACTATTCAGATACTGGAGGATATGCTCCGCGCTTGTGTGATAGATTTTGGGGGTGCTTGGGATCCGTTCTTGCCACTTGCGGTGTTTTCCTACAACAACAGTTATCAGTCCAACATTCAGATGGCACCGTATGAGGCTCCGTATGGTAGGCAGTGTCGGTGTCCAGTGGGTTGGTTCGAGCCGGGCGAGGCTAGATTATTAGGTACAGACTTGGTTCAGGATGCCCTGGATAAGGTGAAGGTAATTCAGGATCGACTTCGCACAACCCAGTCCAGACAGAAGAGTTATGTAGACCGGAAGGTTCGCGATGTTGCATTCATGGTTGGAGAGTGGATCTTGCTCCGGGTTTCGCCTATGAAGGGCGTTATGAGGTTCGGGAAGAAGGGCAAGCTGAGCCTAAGGTTTATCGACCCATTTGAGGTGTTGCGGAAAGTTGGGGAGGTTGCTTATGAGCTTTCCTTACCTCCCAGTTTAGCGGGAGTCCATCCAGTATTCCATGTTTCTATTCTCCGGAAGCATCACGGTGATCCGGCTCATGTCTTTAATTTCAGCTCAGTCCAGTTGGACAAAGATCTATCTTATGTTGAGGAGCCAATGGCTATTTTGGACAGGCAGATTTGAAAGCTGAGGTCAAAGAACATTGCTTCTGTGAAGGTTCAGTGGAGGGGTCAGTCAGTCGAGGAGGTGACATGGGAGGCCGAGCATGATATGCGCAGCCGCTATCCTCATCTTTTCACCACTTCAAGTATGTCTCTATACGTGTTCGAGGATGGACAATTGTTTTAAGAAGGGGAGGATGTAACGACCCGACCGGTCGTTTTGAGAGTTATAGCCCCGATCCCCTATTTACTGCTTTGCCTGCATCTGTTTCAGCTTATGTGACTTGTCGGGAGGTTATGTTTTGGTTTTTGGGGTGTTTTGGGATACTTATTCCTTAAACGGAATCTAAAGCCTTAACATTTAGACCGTAGTCGGAACTGTATGAAGAAAACTTTGGAATGGAGTTTCGTTAGCTCCGTTGGGTGATTTTGGACTTAGGGGCATGTCCGGATTGTGTTTTGGAGATCTGTAGCTCATTTAGTCTTGAAATGGTGAAAGTCAAATTTTTTGAGATTTTGACCAGTAGTGGACTTTTTGATAGGCCGGAATCCGATTTCGGAAGTTGGAGTAGGTCCGTAATGTTAAATATATCTTGTGTGCAAATTTGGGGTCAATCGGACGTGGTTTGATAGGTTTCGGCAGCAGTTGTAGAAATTGGAAGTTTCAAGTTCATTAAGTTTGAATCGGAGGGTGATTCATATTTTTAGCAGTGTTTGATGTGATTTAAGGGCTCGACTAAGTTCGTATGGTGTTATAGGACTGGTTGGTATATTTGGTTGAGGTCCCGAGGGCCTCGGGTGTGTTTCGGATGCTTAACGGATTGAATTTGGACTTATGCAAATTGCTAAAGTTTCTAGTTCTTCGTGTTTTCGCACCTGTGGTGGGGTGACCACAGGTGTGGACTCGCACGTGCGGAAGGAGGAACGCAGGTGCGGTTTGATCAAACATGGTCTGTGGGAGCAAGTGCAAGATTGGCCCGCAGAAGCGGACCCGCATCTACGGAAGATGGAGTGCAGAAGTGGACGGGGCCTGGAGCGTGAGGATCGCCGAAGCAGAAGATATCCGTAGGAGCACGCGCGCAGGTGCGACCCCTTGCTCGCAGATGCGGACCCAGTCTCCTTAAGTCATTTTCGCACCTGCGATGGTTTTTCCGCAGGTGCGGCGTCGCAGGTGCGACTAGAGGTCCGCAGATCCGGAAATGCTGGACAGAACAATTAAATACAAGGGTTCGCAATTTTTGCTCATTTTAAACATTTTGAGCTCGGGTTGGGCAATTTCTTGAGGGCATTTTCGAGGGATTTCATGAGGTAAGTCCCTTGTGCTTATTTTTGATCAATAATCTTGTTTCCCTATTTATTTTCCACCTAGCTAGTGTGTATTTAAGGTGAAATTTTGGAGTTTGAGGCTAGGAATTTTGAGAGTTTGATTTTGGGTTTTGAGTGATCATTTGAGGTCGGATTTTGAAAAATTTGGTATCGTTGGACTCGAGAGTGAATGGGCTTTCGGATTTTGTGATTTTTTCCCGATTCCGATACGTGGGCCTGGGTCAACCTTTTAGGACGAATTTTGGAATTTTTGTTAAATTCGTGATTTCATTAATTAGATTAGTTTCTTATAGTTGTATTTATGGTATGTAATTGATTTTGGCTGAATTTGGGCCATTCATATTCATGGAAAAAGCATTGTTACAGATTGATTTGAGCTTGGTTCGAGGCAAGTGGCTTGCCTAACCTTGTGTGGGGGAAATCCCCTTAGGATTTGGTATTGTTATGATATGTGAGCGTCGTGTATGCGAGGTGACGAGTGCGTACACGAGCTATTTGTGGAAAACCATGATTTTTATTGAGTAATAGCCTGTTCTCATCTTATCTGAGTATACTAGCATGTGTAGTTATCCTGTTAGCCTAGAATAGCATGTCTACGTGTCCTAATTGCCTATTTGGAACTCTTTGCAGCATGTTTAGTAAGTCTTGTTTCTTTCTTGACTTGTACTTAGCGTAAATTATAGGTTTTCTTTCTGTAACTGTTATATTCATTTGTTTGAGTTGCATATTTATTTTGGGACTATGGGACGATATCCCAGGAGTTCCCCATGTACTGCATATTTGCTTTGCGACTACGAGGCGTTTACTCGGGAGATCCCCCCTGCACTGAATATTTATTTTGAGACTATTTGGCGGTTCCTCGGGAGTTCTCCCTGCACATTTACTTTTGAGGCTACGAGACGGTTCCTCGGGAGTTCTCCCTGCACATTTACTTTTGAGACTACGAGGAGGTTCCTCGGGAGTTCTCCCTGCACATTTACTTTTGAGACTACGAGGCAGTTCCTCGGGAGTTCTCCCTGTATATTTACTTTTGGGACTACGAGACGGTATCTTGGGAGCGCCCCTGTCGTTATATCATTGTTCGGTGTTGTTATTGCTTTGTGAATACTTGTTGTTGTCTTTCTCCATTTTTACTTCATGTTTATTAGTGTCTATCTTATTATTATAAACCAGTAGGGCCCGAACCTGACCTCGTCTCTACTCTACCGAGGTTAGGCTTGGCACTTACTGGGTACCGTTGTGGTGTACTCATGCTACTCTTCTGCACATGTTTTGAGTGCAGATTCAGGTACTTCTTATCAGCCCCGCTACTAGCTGAGAGTGCTTGCCGCTGTACAGAGACTTCAAGGTATATATGCCGCGTCCGTAGACCTCGAAGTCCCCCTCCATTCCCTCCTATGCCATTTACCTTCCTTTTTTTTTTATTAGACTCTAGTGTATAGAGATACTAGTTTTCCTCCTGTAGCTTGTGACTTATGATGTTTTGGGTTTTGGAAATACTGTGGATTATTAGAGTGCTGGTTGTTGTTAATGCCAAGCGGCATTGTTATCAGTTATTTAGTTATCTGTTACAGTTAGTTGTTAAATTTTGTTTCCATTTTTGTTATTTCCGCATCTTTGTTAGGCTTTCCTAGTCGTAGAGACTAGGTGCCGTCACGACATCTTACGGAGGGAGAATTGTGTCGTGACATTATGTTTGCAACTAGTTTATTTTTCTTGAGTGTATTTTGATAATGCATCACATGTTGCTAGTTTCTGCATTTCTAATGTATTTCTTAATGTTCTTTTTATGTTAATCTTTCATATTTCTTATGATGTACTTTTTAAATATTTTGTAAAGAATATGAAAATTCCCTAGTCTTAAGTTGGACTCAAAATTTAATAAAGATGATATATGTCTTCTGGATAGTGCTACAACACACACTATTTTAAAAGATAAGGGATATTTCTCTTATTTGGTAATAAAAGAAGCCAATGTTAAAACAATATCTGGTAGTACAAGATTAATTGAAGGTTCTGGAAGAGCAAATTTATTACTACCAGGAGGAATATTTGGCTATTGATGAAACACTATATTGTAGTAAATCTCAAAGAAACTTATTGAGTTTCAAAGATATTCGCCAAAATGGCTACCATATTGAGAGTACAAATGATGAAAACATTGAATATCTTTATATTACTACAAAAATGTTTGTAAGAAATATGTTCTTGAAATGTTACATGCTCTTTCCTCCAGCTTATACTACACAAGTATTAGCAGGATCGAAACACATGCCATAGTAAATGAGAAATTTACTAATCAAGATAATTTGATTATTTGGAATGACCGGTTGGGCCATCCTGGTTCTACTATGATGCGTAAAATAATTGAGAATTCACATAGATATTCAATGAAGAACCAAAAGATTCTTCAATTTAAGGAATTCTCTTGTGCTGCATGTTCTCAAGGCAAATTAATTATTAGACCATCAATGATTCAAGTTAGGATGGAATCCCCTGCATTTTTGGAATGTATATAAGGTGATATATATGGTCCCATTCACCCTCCATGTGGACCATTCAGATATTATATGATTGTCACGCCCCGACCTAGGGGAGCGCGACCGGCGCTCAACCGAGATACCCCGGTCAAGCAAGCCTACTTGATGCCTTCTACCCTATCTTACCCAATAACAATAAAAGAATCAATAACAAGAGATAGACATGAGAAGAGTCAAGTGCTTCACATTCTTTTCCATTACTCAAAAGATTTTCGTTTACAATTTTCAAAATATAACAAATTCATATTTACAAGAAAAAACATGTTTGCCAAAATACCAACACTTCTAGTTCATTTCCCAACATTGAACACCACCCACAATATGTCTACGAAGCTTCTAAGAAAAACATAAGAGTAGTATGGGAGTGCCGGCGACAAGGCCCCGGTTATACCTCAAAATATAAAGTACAACGTCAAGTGACTTAAGGCCCGGGACAAAGTAGGACTCACCAAAACCTGCTGAATTGAGAATAACTACTAAAGAAGACCAAAGCTACCCGTTGACAAACCACCTGCATCCATTGAAGATGCAGCGCCCCCGGCAAAAAGGGCGTTAGTACATATGGAATAGTGCTAGTATGTGAAGCTAAATGTCCTCTTTCGAAATAGAATACCAATATAAGAAGGGAAAAATAATGAAATCAGCAAGTAATGATCAATGATACCCAAATGCCAAGTTAAAACATAATAATTTTCAAAATACGAAAGTAATATTACTTTTGGTTGGGAGATCATTAGCACCGATATACCACCGTATTTTTAGCACGGAGTCTGATCTCGGCCCGATAGGCTAAGTTGTCTATCCACGAACAATGTGGATTGACATGTGATGCGAAAGAAAGAAAGGTGTTACCAAGAGTAGGAACCACCGTGCGCGCAACATGGCGTCCGATCACCACCTGACCGGCTAGGTCGTCTCCCCACATATGCCGTGCGTGTCGACATCAAATCCAGGGCTACCAACAATCTCATTCCAATCAAGGGGAATAATCTCAAAGCATCAATCTCATCCCAAATAAGCGGAATAATCACAATCAACTCCTACACCGGCACGTGTAGTTTCGGGTATGGGTACTTTCACCTCATAACCTTTCACACTGTAAAAAATGTTTCATTAGTACTTTCAACCATTCACAACATCATTATTTTCTTGCCTCTATTGGACATACGTATGATTCTTCATTCATGGAACGTTGGTCGTATTTCATATTCTGCACTTTTATTTCTTTACTTTCATGGATTATCATCATAACATCAACATATAGAATATTCCGAAAATCACAACTTTAGGTTCATTAGTAATGAAGGTTTAAAAGCAATAGATTCCTTTCCGAAGAATGGAGCAAAATGACTAGCAATTGTAGTACAAGTTAAAATCCTAAACGAGTGATACACCACTTATTCTTGAAATACCTTTTCCCAAAAGGAAAATACACAATTTCAACTCATTAGTATGTAAGAACTCAAATCACATTGGAAATATTTATAAAGGAGAGCATGGTGATTTACGATTGAAACATGAATTCAACTCAAATGCACTAGTTACAACAACCATGGCCACATTTTATATCTCATCTCACTTCTTTCACTTCCAAACATTATCATAGGTTATCAACAATTAAGGGCATTTTGAATCAAGACCTCAAACACGTATATGAGCAATATGAGTCTTAAGCACAATGGGTTTTCATTCAAAGTTAAGCATAATAGACTTTCATTTGAAACACTAGTTGAAGTGATAATGTTTTAATACATCACCCTTACTCGAACTCATTTTCGAAAGAGATCATGATAAGATAGGAGCAATTGGAACATGTTTTGAGTACATATATCTTTCAACACAACACTTGTTTAGAATAATAAAATTTATTTGGAACAACCCCTAACTTGGGATTTAGGAACTTGGGTCAACCATACTTGAAACTTACGGGATCATCATGGAATTCGACTCTAAAGAGAAGTTTAACCAATATACCTTGATTGAGCATTCTTTAAGTTTCAAAATTTTCCCAACACCTCTATCGATATCAATCTATAGGAAGATAGTAAAAATAGATAGTAATTAGAAGGATTCTCATGGTGTAACTCTCTTAGGAATTTTGTCAAACACCTATTATGCAAAATCGACTACAAGGCTCTACAGTGGTAATCCCTTCCTCCCTTAACCAAAATCAACAAGAAACTACCCTAAATAGTTCAACAACCCCACATACTACCACCTAATGTCATATGCATGACTTATCTCCAACTCCACAATATACTTAGACACTAAACAAACTTGCATGGATGATGTAGGACAAAAACTTACCCGGATAGATGGTGGTTATCATGACCCAAAAATCACACCTTTCGTGATGGTTCCTATCCCGATACTAGGCAAGCCGACAATATAAATAACCCACAACCTCTTTTAAATATTGGAAACATAATAATTAATTTAAGGGAGAACTCCCACCAATACTAAATATAATTTTACTCCCAAAACCTGGTGTCACTGAGTACATGAGCATCTATACGTTACAAGTCTGGAAAACACGGTCTATAATAATTTGAGACCAAATACAATAAACAAAAGGATAGGGGAGAAACAAGGTCTGCGAAACATGGCAGCTACCTCTGAATCTCCGGAAAGTCAACTGTGTGAAAGAATCAACACCCGCGGTGTCCGGGATCACCTGGATCTGCACACGAAGTGCAGGGTATAGTATGAGTACAACCAACTCAGTAAGTAACAATAATAAATGAGAACTGAAGGTAATGACGAGCTTCACAGCTAAGTCCAAATACACAAATTTTCAACATAAAAGGGTAGGCATTCTCTCAAGTTCAACATTTAAAATTTCACAATAATTTCATATCAACTTTCACTGAAACAGAAGAAAATATCTTTTAGAAATTTTTCCAAAACAGTCATATATGACAACTGAAATGCAGCAACAATGAAATCAATGCATCCTCTTAGAGTAACGGTCACTCATTCCTCCCATTCACTCCAACCTCACAGTCACTCTTTCCTCACAGTCACTCATTCCTCACAGTCACCCATCACTCGGCACTTGGCACTCGCACTCAATAGGTACCTGCGCTCACTGGGGGTGTGTACAGACTCCGGAGGGGCTCCTTCTACCCAACCGTTATAACAAGCCAATCATGGCATAAATCAATAAAACATACTGCGGCGTGCTGCCCGATCCCATAAATATGCTCAAAATTAGGCCCTCGGACTCACTCAGTCATCAACCTCTCCAGTCTCTCGGGCTCAAGATGTCATGAAAATCAGCCCAAAAATGATAATATGATGTATCAATAAATAGCAATAGAGACTGAGATATGATATGAAATGAATGAACATGACTGAGTGTGAAATTGCAATTTGAACATATAATTCAACCACAGAAAATGACCCCAGTGGGTACCAATAATAACAACATATGTCTAAGCATGATTTTCAATACGAGTCTCAGCTCAATTTTCTCTAACACGTAAAGAATGTACGGATATCAACAGATAATTCAACTATACGGTTCCATGGAATTTGACCAAGTCACAATTCCTATGGTGCACGCCTACACGCTCGTCACCTAGCATGTGCGCCACCTCAAAACCAATCACATAACACATAATCCGGGGTTTCATACCCTCGGGACCAAATTTAGAACTCTTACTTACCTCAAATCATGTAATTCTTTATTCCACTATGCCCTTGCCATGAGAATTGGTCTCTGAAAGCCTCGTATCTAGCCATAATTAATTCAATTTAGTCAATACCAATTATTGTAATTAATTCCACAAGGAAATACTAATTTTCCAATAAAATCCAAAATTTAACTCAGAAATTGACGCCTCGGAACCCGACAAAAGTTGCAAAATATGAATTCCCATCCAACCACGAGTCCAACCATACAAATTTCACACAATTCCGACATCAACTCGGCCCTCAAATGTTCAATTAAAGTCTTTGAAAATTTCTACCATTTTAAACCCAATCTTTACCCATTTAAATTCAACAATATTTTCACAAACCTTATTGGTACGTGTATGTATAAATGATACTGTTACACCCAAGAATCATACTCTTACTCTCCCATATTTTACCCCAAGAATCAAAATTGAAGAATTGGGGGAAAGAAATTCTTACCTCTTTGAAGCCCTAGCAAGATCAATGTGAAATCTTCAAGTCATGAACAAGAATTGATGAACAATTGACTAAGCCTTCACTTTTTCTCTCTAATATGCTCTCACTACTCTCTAAAATATCAGATGAAACCCTTCAAAATGACCCCTAATAGTGTTTTATAAGAATGGATTTGGGTTTATAAAACCAGAAAAATGAAGCTCTGAAACTCACTCTGTGGTCGCAGAATTGATATGCGGTCCGCATATCGGCTGCGAAAATTGGTACCCAAAAACTGAAGTTGCCTGCCTAGGTTTGCGGTCACTATGCGGTATGCAGACCTGTTCTGCGGTCTCATAATGAACCGCAGAATGGCATCCTAAATGGCCCCTTACCTGCCTCACTCTGCGGCCATTATGCGGTCCGCAGAGAAATTTCTACAACCCTTGTACTAATAATCTTCCTCGGCACCACAAAACCTTAATTTTCATAGCAAAATTTCTCGGGGGTCATTACACATAAGTCAACATCCGGTAACCCTTCTTAACTTAAGTTCTAAACCTTGGAACTAAGTGTTCCAAATCATTCCAAACATCACCAGACCCGAACCAATTACTCCCAGCACGTCAAATAACAACCAAAAAGCACAATTTGAGTAGTAAATGGGGAGACGAGGTTGTAATACTCAAAACGACCGACCGGGTCATTACATTCTCCCCCTCTTAAACAAACATTCGTCCTCGAACGGGTTTTGAATTATACCTAGAGTCTCAAATAGGTGTAAATATTTGCTCCGCATCTCCCGCTCAATCTCCCAAGTAGCTTCTCCGACTTGATAGTCTCTCTACTGCGCTTTCACTGAAGCTATGTTCTTTGATCTCAACTTTCGACCCTGTCGGTCTAAAATGGTCACTAGCTCCACATCATATGTCAAATTACCATCTAATTGTACTATACTGAAATCCAAAACATGAGACGGATCCCCGTAATACTTTCGGAGCATCGGTACATGAAACACTGGATGAACACCTGATATACTAGGTGGCAAAGCAAGTTCATAAGCCACCTCTCTAATTTTCTTAAGTATCTCAAAAGGCCCAATATATCTAGGGCTCAACTTACCCTTTTTCCCGAACCTCAACACACCCTTCATGGGTGATATCTTGAGCAGAACCTTCTCCCCAACCATGTAAGCAACATCACGGACCTTCCGGTTGGCATAACTCTTCTGTCTAGACTGCGCCGTGAGAAGCCGTTCCAAAATCAATTTAACCTTCTCCAAAGCATCTTGAACCAAATCAGTACCCAATAGTCTAGACTCACTCGGCTCAAACCAACCCACTGGAGACCGACACTGTCTCCCGTATAAAGCTTCATACAGAGCCATATGAATGCTGGTAGCTGTTATTGTAAGCAAACTCTGCCAGTGGAAGAAAGTGATCCCAAGAACACCCGAAATCCATAACACAAGTGCGTAGTATATCTTCCAACATCTAAATAGTGCGCTCGGACTGTCCGTCTGTTTGAGGGTGAAATGTTGTACTCAGTTGAACCTGTGTACCTAATTCTCGATGTACTGCCCTCCAAAACTGTGATGTAAACTGCGTGCTAAGAGTTGTTCCTAAACCTTCAAATCAATATTCCACCTTACCACGAACATACCCGGGGTGATCCCATGACACCATATTCTATATAGGTTTGACAACACAACATAAATGAAAATCATTAATTTAACCTTATCCCAAAAACCTTAGAGTCCCATTTCTAACATCTAGAATTCTTTCAAGACCCGAATCTCATATGCTCACACTGTATAAGTACGAATAAGCTGTATCAAGCCATAGCCATAACTCACGAAATAATCACATGATATATCACAAAACTCGCATTCTCGCAGCACCATTTCCGATCTCGGTAACTACTCCCAACAAACCAAGTAATATATTAAACCCCACATCCCACATAACCTCGTTCCAAAACTTTCATACACTGCTGATAATAAAAGAAACACGTGGAATCTCATAACCCCTTATCAGATCAACAAGTCATGGAGTTATCTCGCCCCAACCAGAACCATAATCACTTTCTAAGCCGACTTTCAATGTCATCCTCCCATACCATAATCAAACCTGATAGTACATATTCTAGGTCCAATGACAATATATTATTAAACATAACTATCCCACAAATATGCCACACCAATCTAATTCAAGCCGCAAACTGCGCAATTCGTGTACCCAAAAATGGAAAATGTTTCAAAGAAGAGAACCATCTCGCAAGTTCAACAAGCACTTCTACAACTGAAATGCTATGAGCTCACCATACATGGTAAAACCAAGACACACGAATCTAGTAATGGTAACCAGCTCTCCTAGAATGGTACCGAGTAGTTATAATATCTGTCTAAACATCTAAAATTGACCATTCTGTCCATAATTTGAGGTCTTGCTTTCCAGAATGAATTGCCACCTCGTACATGTAAGTCTTAATCCCGCGCAACACACCACATCTATTATGCCATCATGTGACAAGCACGAGAATCTCATTATTAACTCTGAGTCACCAGCATATTACATACCCGGTCAATTAGAAACCTTCCATTTTCTCTCATCCATGAGGAATTCACAATGCACAACATGTCTCCCACACCGGTAGAAAATATCTAGTTCAAACCATTGTAAAAACCATCAAGAACACTTTCAAATCCATTTGCACATAACCAAGATATCAAAACTGAATTCCTCTAACTTGACCAAGCCACACAGGTCACCAAACCCAAGAATATTGCCACCGAAAGATCTGTAAATTCTCACCACATCATAATTATCCCAAAAGAACCGAATATACCATTACCATACTGGTCTAGCCTACTACCTAGTTGTCATATTTTCTTCGAGTTTCTTCTGAATTACCCTCAAGTTGACACCTCTCCTTGTTAGAACACTATGATCCTTACCCAAAGCTCACTACAAGACATCCTAACATAAAACCACATCGCCATAAGTCATATAAGCCACTGTATTCTTCTTAAGCACCTCCATAAATACCACAACCGAGATACCCACTCTTAAGGACCTTAAGTGAATTTAAAATTGTTCCTCTTTCCTTTCTTATACTAAAATGTAGAATCCGTAGTCACACAGAATTATCGCACGTCCCGATACCATCCAGTGTAAGTAACCGATTCTAGTGATATACAAATTCAAAATTTTTTAAAATTGCCACATATACATTTTGAATTCACTAGAACCCTCTCGAGAGTCATCCACTCTGCTCAAATCTAATTTGCTCTACCCAAACGGGCCGAAAGACACGTGCTCCTTTAGCACACTCAATACTCAAAGAAGTAACCTTGCCTTAACACGACCAATCAAATTCATACTTTGTGCGCACTACATCCTTTAGAATAACAACTTAATCATTCCATAATTTATATATATTCATAAAGTGCAATGTAACCCGTATCCAGGAATTTCCTTACCCGTATCATCCTCGATCTCCACCTCTGCAAGTCATAACTAACCCACAAGTATGCCTCAGACCAAAACTAAAATTTAACATATATCCATGACATTGAATTGTCAATAGCAAGCTCCCCCACTTGGCTCAAAACCATACAACAAAACACTCCATAACTCACAATACCCATACTTTATTATTGCCATAATACGTCAGTCAGTTCAACGAAAATTCTTCTCAAGCTTACGCATTACCCACCATAAAATACCTCAATCATCCACTAAGTTCGCATTTATTCTCGTGACAATCAAGTCAACTTTCTCAATAGGATTCAAATTCAAATCTCAACACATACGCCTAGCTGGTAGAAAAGAAACTCTCCACTCAACATTATAAGGAACACACCTACATAGATTACTCCGCATGAGATAACCCACCTGCTTAGCCTCAAATTGGCATATTGTTATACCCTTTCGCATCCACAATTACCACGGAATCACTTAATATTTCTGAGTTTAAACTCATCATCACGACATGAAAATATACTTCTCTCCACAATTAAACAACATGACAGATCCCTCAACGCACTCACAGCTCAAGACTGTACGTCACATCAAAACAGGAATCAAGTACCCAATAGAAAACTCTTGAGTCACAAGTAAAATTTATTTGTCTCATTCAACCCATCTGAACACCTCCCGCATTCACATCATGCTTATCATATAGTCATTCAACCGCTCATCGAGTCACAAATTTCACTCATAGGAATACTATCGAACGCATAAGTCCAATTGCACAAGTTCTGACAACCGAAACTATCGAGCTTAAGCTGCGGTCTAACTCCAGCCTCAAGTCCTCCAGACTGGCCCATCAATAAAATACAGAATACTCATCTCGAACCTCGTTTATGGAATCACAAGCCAGCGATACACAGCTGATACTAAGCGCTCTCATGCGCACACAAATGCGTGGAAGGAATTCAATGAGTTATGTTTCAAGTTGAATCAATTTCGCACGAAAGAAAATAAGAAAGTGAAATTTTCCCAAGGGTTCGACAGCCTCTCGAAGTTAAGTACAGACGTCTCCGTACTGATCCGCAAGACTCTGCTAAACCTGCTCATGACTCGTGAGACCTATGTAACCACGGTCTGATACCAAGTTGTCACGACCCAAAAATCACACCTGTCGTGATGGCCCCTATCCCGATACTAGGCAAGCCAACAACATCAATAACCCACAACGTTTTTTAAATATTGGAAACATAATAATTAATTTAAGGGGAGAACTCCCACCAATACTAAATTTAATTTTACTCCCAAAACACGGTGTCATTGAGTGCATGAGAATTTATATATTACAAGTCTTGAAATTACGGTCTATAATAATCTGAGACCAAATACAATAAACAAAAGGATAGGGAAGGAGAGACAAGGTCTGCGAAACATGGCAGCTACCTCTGAATCTTCGAAACGTCAACTGTGTGAAAGAATGAACACCGCGGTGTTCGAGATAACCTAGATCTGCACATGAAGTGCAAGGCGTAGTATGAGTACAACCAACTCAGTAAGTAACAATAATAAATGAGAATTGAAGGTAGTGACGAGCTTCACAACTAAGTCCAAATACATAAATTTTCAACATAAAAGGGTAGGCATCCTCTCAAGTTCAACATTTAAAATTTCGCAAAAACTTTATATCAACTTTGACTGAAACAGAAGAGAATGTCTTTTAGAATTTTTCCAAAACAGTCATATATGATAGCTGAAATGTAGCAACAATGAAATCAATGCATCCTCCTAGAGTAATAGTCACTCAGTCCTCTTATTCACTCCAACCTCACAGTCACTCTTGCCTCTCAGTCACTCATTCCTCACGGTCACTCATCACTCGGCACTCGGCATTCGTACTCGGTACTCGTACTCAGTAGGTACCTACGCTCAATAGGGGTGTGTATAGACTCCGGGGTGTGAAATATACTGCGGCGTTCTGCCCGATCCCATAAATATCCTCATAATTTTCCCCTCGGCCTCACTCAGTCATCAACCTCTCCAGCCTCTCAGGCTCAAGATGTCATGGAAATCAGCCCAAAACTGATAATATGATGTATCAATAAATAGCAACAGAGACTGAGATATGATATGAAATGAATGAACATAACTGATTGTGAAATTGTAATTTGAACATATAATTCAACCATAGAAAATGACCACAGTGGGTACCAATAATAACATCATATGTCTAAGCATGATTTTTAATACTAGTCTCAGCTCAATTTTCTCTAACACGTAGAGAATGTACGGATATCAACTGATAAATAAACTACACATTTCCATGGAATTTGACCAAGTCACAATTCCTACGGTGCACGCCCACACGCCCATCACCTAGCTTGTGCGTCACCTCAAAACCAATCACATAACATATAATCTGGGGTTTCATACCCTCAGGACCAAATTTAGAACTGTTACTTACCTGAAACCAAGTAATTCTTTATTCTACTATGCCCTTGCCACGAGAATTGGTCTCTGAAAGCCTCATATCTAGCTAAAATTAATTCGATTCAGTCAATACCAATAATTGTAATTAATTCGATAAGGAAATACTAATTTTTCTAATAAAATCCGAAATTTAACTAAAAATCGATGCCTCGGAACCCGACAAAAGTTGCAAAATAAGAACGCCCAACCAACCACGAGTCCAACCATACAAATTTCAAACAATTCCGACATCAACTCGACCCTCAAATCTTCAATTAATGTCTTTGAAGATTTCTACCATTTTCAACCCAATCTTTACCCATTTAAACTCAACAATCTTTCCACAAACCTTATTGTTACGTGTATGTATAAATGATACTCTTACACCCAAGAATCATACTCTTAATCTCCCATATTTTACCGCAAAAACCAAAATTGAAAAATTGGGGGAAATAATTTCTTACCTCTTTGAAGTCCTAGCAAGATCATTGTGAAATCTTCAAGTCTTGATCAAGAATTGATGAACAATTGACTAAGTCTTAACTTTCTCTCGCTAAGATGCTCTCCCCAGTCTCTAAAATATCAGATGAAACCCTTCAAAATGACCCCAATAGTGTTTTATAAGAATGGGTTCGAGTTTATAAAACCAGAAAAATGAAGCTCCGAAACTCACTCTGCGGTCGCATAGGCAATTGCTGAATTGATATGCGGTACGTATATCGGTCGCATAAAATTTGTTCCCAAAAACTGAAGTTGTCTGCCTGGGTTTGCGGTCACTATGAGGTCCACATACCTGTTCTGCGGTCGCATAATGAACTGCAGAACAACTTTACGGTCACATAGTCGACCGTAGAATGGCATCCATAACGGCCCCTTACCTGCCTCACTCTGCGGTCATTATGCGGTCCGCAGAGAAATTTCTACAACCCTTGTACTAATTAATCTTCATCGGCACCACAAAACCTTAATTTTTATAGCAAGATTTCTTCGGGGTCGTTACACATAAGTCAACATCCGGTCACCCTTTTTAACTTAAGTTCTAAACCTTGGAACTAAGTATTCCAAATCATTCCAAACCTCATGGGACCCAAACCAATTACCCCCGACACATCAAATAACAACTGAAAAGCACAATTTGAGTAGTAAATGGGGAGACGAGGTTGTATTACTCAAAATGACCAACCGGACCATTACAGTGGTCTAGTGAGTAACTTCCATAATTCTTGAAGATTGGTGCAAGAATGGGTGATTAGAATGCTAGGTCTTCCCCTTCTCTCTCTAAAATACTTTTTCTTCTCTCTAAAAGCATCAAACATTCACTTCAAAATGATCCCCAAAGGCTATTTATCAAAATGGGGTCGGGTTATAAAAATAAAAAAATGGACCCTCCGAACTCAAGTCTGCGGTCGCACAATGGACCGCAGAACAAATACGCAGGCACAAAAAGGACCGCAAAAGTGACGCAAAAACTGGGCTGGTCTGAACAGGTCTGCGGTCCACAGACCACTTATGCGGCAGCGAAATAGACTGCAGAATCACCCTTCGAAATTCTTTATGCTAAATCTACAATAGATGTGCGGACCGTGTAAAAGGTATGTAATCGCATAATGGACCGCATAACATCCTTAAAAATTCATCAAATTTTCTACTCAACTCCGCAATGGATATGCGGCCCGCAGAACGGATCAACGGTCGTGAATATGACCTCATAATTGGCCCTTCAGCAAATTTTTCCACCAATACCTCGATGCCTTCTTCAACCCATTACCCTCAGTACATATTACCCTACCTCGATGCCACAAAACTTGAATTCCTTGGTGAAATTATATGGGGCTTTACAATGATTTTGGTAGATGTATCTACAAGATGGTCACATGTGTGCTTATTATTATCAACTCGCTATATGGCATTTGCGAGATTGTTGGCTCAAATAATAAAACTAAGAGTACAATTTCCAAATCATGCAATTAAACCAATTAGTCTTGATAATGCTGGTGAATTTACATCCCATGCCTTTAATAATTATTGTATATCAACTGGGATAACAATTGAGCTTCCTGTTGCTCATGTTCATATTCAAAATGTTATAGCGGAATAATTGATCAAACGTCTCCAATTAATTTCTAGACCAATACTTATGAGAACAAAACTTCCCGTTTCAGTATGGAGTCATGCTATTTTGCACGCAGCAACACTTGTGCGGTAAGGCCCATAAGTTATCATAAAGTTTCCCCATTACAATTGTCTTTTGGTTAGGAGCCAAATATTTCCCATCTTAGAATCTTTGGTTGTGCGATATATGTTTCAATTGCTCCACCACTACTCACAAAGATGGGTCCCCAAAGAAGGTTGGGGATATATGTTGGGTATGAATCTTCTTCTATTATAAATCTGGAATCTTGACTGGAGATTTATTTACGGCAAGATTTTTTGATTGTCATTTTGATGAATCAGTATACCCAATATTAGGGGGAGAAAATAAGAAACTATAAAAGGAAATAGATTGGAATGCATTATTACTATCTCATTTAGATCCCCGAACAAATCAGCTCGAACAAGAGGTTCAAAAGATAATTCATTTGCAAAATGTTGCAAATCAACTGCCAGATGCATTCACTGACCTACCAAGGGTGACTAAGTCATATATTCCAGCTGCTAATGCTCTAATTTGAGTTGATATCCCGGCAGGACAATTAATTAAAGCAAATGAGTCTAAACCACGGTTGAAACATGGTAGACCTATCGGTTCTAAAGATAAAAATCCTCGAAGAATAAAAGGAGAAAACGATCAAAGTGATCATAATGCGGAGGTAGTGGCTCAAGAAGAGCACAGAGACATAACAAATGATAAGACCTCGTGAGAGGTTCAGGTACCTAAAAATAATGGAACTCCTAGGGAGCTTCCTAAAGCACTAGACTGTTTCAAGAAAGAATTGAAATGGAAGATCTTGGAAAGACAAAACATTTTCTCGGTCTACAAATTGAGTCTATGAAAGATGGAATTTTTTTCCATCAATCAGCATACAACGAAAAGATTTTAAAGCGATTTTATATGGATATAGCACATCCATTGAGTACCCCGATGGTTGTGAGATTATGTCACGACCCCAATATCCCTCTGTAGGATGTCATGATGGCACTTATTCTCTATGACTAGGTAAATATTTGTTAGCAATTAAACAGATATAAATAACAGTATACTCAAACCCAATTTTATAAACTCATATAACTGCTGAAAAGTAAAAATAACGATACAATCCCCATAACTAAAATATCTTATACATCACTGTTTGCGAGGAAATACAACAATAACTGAGAATAAGGGAAGAAAACTCCGAGGCCTGCGGGCGCCAAGCAGCCATACCTTGAAGTCTCAGATAAAGGCAGCTAGCAGGTAATCTCTATCGACCGGCACAAGCAAATGTACCTGGATCTGCACAAAAGTGTGTAGAAGCGCAGTATGAGTACACCACAATGGTACCCAATAAGTATCAAGCCTAACCTCCGTAGAGTAGTGACGAGACCATGTCAGGACACCTACTAGGATATAAATAAGCAGTATGAAAATGAATTACAGATATCAAATGAAAGTGAAGAAACAATTGATACAAAACAATACAATAACATGAACTAGTACCGGAAATAAACAAAAGAAATAGCATAAAAGAAGCAACTAAGGGCTACAATGATCATGTACGGACAACAACGGATAGTACAATAAAGAATGAAATAACAAGATATATTTCCCACCAAAATGCCTTACAACATCAAATAAACAGCAAGAATCATATCGAGGTACCGCCCCATGTATAATGCAATCAAAACCGAGGTGCCGCCTAGTATAATCAAGAATCACAACCGAGGTACCGTCTTGTATTCTCATTTCTCAATTTCAATCACAATCTTTTCGTGTACTGCCGCGTGAGCCTTACATTTGAAAATAGATTTCGAAAACAGTTTTCCCGAAATAGCTACACGTATTTTAGCCCACCTTATGATGCCGCGTGGCTTCACTTAGTTCCCCTACAAGAAGCACACACATAAGTCTCACCTTATACCGGGGCATGCACATCAACCCCAAGCCTTATACCACCGCATGCACGTCAATCTCACATTACAATAACAACTCGCACCACAAGTGCCCATATATCACAACTTGCCAACAACAACAATATCAATGTTCCCACAACAATAGCACACCCCTCCACCACAACGTGTACAAGAATATCAACAACAACAATTAATGAAAAATGCTCAATGAGATAGATGTTTCACTAATAACCAATATCGCCTCAATGTATTAATGACTTTCACAACTTCAACACCAAATAACTCAACAATGAGAGAAATAATGTATAACTATGATATTAGATAAGACTAACTTGCAATGAAAGAGATAATATTTAACAATGAGCCTAAAATGAAGGAAATCAACAAGTAAGGAGATAACATGAGCAATTACTTTAAGTAACAAAAATCAAATAAGGAAAGAGATAACACGGACAATAATTTCAAATAGTGATAATTATCAACGAAGAGATAACATGTAGCAATTGAAAGAGACAACAAGTTCAACTAAAGCATGGAATCAATTTAGCAAGTAGGTTGTACAACAAGTACTAAGCAAGTCAATTAAGGCATGTAAAGGGTAGTCTAATATAATTAAGGATAAATTGACTATGAGAATTTAGAACATGATATGGCATTTCAATTAAAGCATGGAAATAGTGTATGTAGCCTAAAACGGTCAAATACCACGTACAACCCATGTACCCACTCGTCACCTTGCGTACACGGATTTCACTTAGCACATTTGCATCAAACAATACCAATCCTAATAGTTTCCCCACACGAAGTTAGGCAAGACATTTACCTCAACTAGGCCAACTCAACCCTCGAAAATAGCGTTTTCCTTAAAATTTGCCTCCACACGGCTCAAATCTACCCAAAATGAACTCAATATCATCAACCAATGCAAGAGAAAATAATTACAACAAATAAAGCTTTGATATTTACACTTTTCTAAAAACAAATAAACAAAATCCAACTCGGGGCCCGCCGGACAAAACCCAAATCCAATGGTAGATTCTGTCAACTCATGACCCCACAAGTTCATATATGTGATTAGTTTCAAAATTCGAGTCCAAATCGACTCTCAAAACTCAATTTCTTATTTTTCAAAAACATGACAAAGTTTTACAAATTTCTACTTTAATTCACATGATTTTGATGTTAAAATTTAAGATATCTTGATGGGAGATGATTAGAAATAGATTAGAATGACTTACCTAAGGATTGTAGGTGAAAATTCCCTCTCCAAATTGTCTCTTGCAGAGTCTAGGGTTCAAAAAAGTGAGAATGAGTTCAAAAATACTATCTCCCAGCCCTTTAACCAGTTGTAGATATTGCATTTGCGTCACAGGGTTCGTATTTGCGAACCCTCGCAATTGCGGACCAGGGATCGCATTTGCAAACCCTTACAGACTTAGCTTTAATTGCAATTGCGATACCGTCTTTGCAATTGCGAACTGGGGGCCCTTCGCAAAAGAGAACTATTGTTCGCAATTGCAAACTCTATGCAATTCCTACTAGTTTCGCAAATGCGAAGGGGAGTTCACAATTGCGTGCGATACCAGAGCACCACACATCAGTTTCTACAACTTCCAGTCCAAAACACTTTCAGAACGTGTCTGAAGCTCATCCGAGACCTCGGGGCTCCAAAACAAACATCCTCACACGTCTAAAAATATCATACAAACTCTCTCGCACGATCAAAACACAAAAATTCTAAAACTACAAATTGAACTCAAAAACAAATAAAATTCAAAGAAATTTTCAAGAACTTCTAAGATTACAACTAAACGCCCAAATTCTATCAAATCAACTCCGAAAGACATCAAATTTTGCAAACAAGTTCTAAATGCCATAACGGACATATTCCAAGTCCCAAAATCAAATTTCGAGTTCGATAGCTAAAAGTCAACCTACGGTAAAACTTTTCAACTTTAAATTACCCAATTTCGGCAAATCAACACAAATCAACCTACGGACTTCCAAAATCAATTTCGGACATACGCCCAAGTCCAAAATCATGATATGAAGCTATCAGAGTCATAAAAACATAGTTTCGAGGCCATTTTCACAACAAAACTAACAGCGAAAACACTGTCACGACTTAACTAACTAACCAACCCTGCAACAAAACTAACCAACCCCGCAAGTTATAAAAGCATAAACACTGTCACGACCTAAAATCCCACCACAGGCATCGTGATGGCACTTAGTCTCTAAGACTAAGTGAGCTGATTCAATACAGGTGTCAAAACCAACAGCGAAAATATTCACAAACGACCTCCCAAAACTGGTAATACTGAGTCACGAACTCTAACTGAATACATGAAATGATTTCAAGAATCGAATACTCAATATTGTTTGATTAATAATTAACAGTACCACAAAATGGAAAGACTCCAAGGGCGACGACCAAGCAGCTCTACCTTGAATCCTTGCGATCACACTCTAACTTTGCCCAAGTCTGATATCTCCAATACCTGGCTCTGCACAAAAATGTGCAGAAGTATAGTATGAGTACACCACAGTCGGTACCCAGTAAGTATCAAGAATAACCTCAGTGTAGTAGTGACGAGGTACAGTCAAGACACTCACTAGTCTAATAACCTGTGCAATATAGTATACCAAAATAATAGGAAACAAGTAACAATGATGGCAACACTAATCAATCAGTGATATACACAACAGGGAAACAAGAACACCATTAATATTGCTCAACAAATAATAAATACAAGTACAACCAATTAATCAAGTCCTTCAAATAAAAAGCTTTCGCCTATATGCTTTTCAAATAATAATCTTCAACATATAATACTTTCCAATAAATCTCTTTCAAATATAATTCTATCAAATAAATCTCTTTCAAATATAATTCTTTCAAATAAATATAACAATGTGACACCTCATTTAACCTTCCGGGTGTGAGAAATATATTCAATATATCACATCAAATGGCATGGTATTACCTTCGCGCACTTATCTCATTCTAACCAAATGCATATATGTAGATCATATCAATTGGCACGACAACACCCTTCGTGCATTTATCTCTTTCTCACTGTGCATACATATAACAATACCATCTAGGTGGGAGAAAAGTCAATAACAATAAAAAAAAAATAAAGTGGGATGCACACAATAAGCAACAACGACTAAAAGTCACATAGAAAACCTAGGTGCACAATAACATCTCAAGATAAAGGCCTGAATAAATACACAACGAAAAGATATCACACTATAAAGTGTGTCTCTTATCCTCGCCTGCACGAAAACACTCTTCGTGCCATGAACATATAATAATATAAAAATAATGGCACGACATCACCCTTCGTACTTTTACTCTCATCCTCACCTGATAATATAAATGAAATGGCAGGGCATCACCCTTCGTGCTTTTACACTGTCAATGGCATGGCATCACCCTTCGTTCTTACTCTCCCTCACATAATAATATAAATAAAATGAATAAAATGGCACCGCATCACCCTTCGTGCTTTACACTCTTCATTACCAAACACATGTATATCATTAACAAGCAATGTAGGAAGCATAAATAGCATCAAGGAGAGTGTTTATGCGACAACACAATACAATAAATCATATCACAATTTGCCCAATGACCACAACCAATTCCAAAGATATAGCAAAATCAATAAATTTCTCAACAAAAAGCCAAGGATCCGCATAACGTATATAAAATCTCAAAACAACAACAGAAATGGAAAAGTAACTCAACATAGGACAACGCCTTCTTTAATTCAAAATTTTGATAAATATATTAACGCCTCTTTTTAAGCTTACTTAATAATTATTTGCAGATAAGAATCCCACAATGAATTTAATTCCAAGAAAATTATCAAATTAACCACACACGGAATTCACATAAAAATACAAGTGATTATAACACCAAATTATCATATAAAATACAAATTTGACGAATAAGGAATGGGGCATGACAATTCAAGGATTTACTAAGTTCCAACAATTTTCCAATTTAATACATAAGGGCGTCCACAATTTTCAACCAATAATAATTGCACATATAAACCATGTACGTACTCATCACCTCGCGTACACGGCTTTCACATTACACAAATGGCACATACAACTCAATGCTTAAGGGGTAATTTCTCTACTCAAGGTTAAGCAAGATACTTACCTCGACGAATCTAAACCGATACATTAAATGATCTTCGCGAGTGAAGCCACCTCCGAACGGCTCAAATCTGAAATTCGCCTCTTCATAATACTACGATGGTCCACCACACTAAACAAATTTCAGTCTATAACAATGCAACACAATTGCGCCAATAATAACAAGATTTCTATACTTTAAGTCATTTAGTCTATAACAATGCAAAACAAATTTCAGTCTATAACAATGCAACACAATTGCGCCAATAATAGCAAGATTTCTATACTTTAAGTCATTTAGACATTTTATCGAACATCTAATGTGCATATTTTTCTACAACCTCCTTCAATGGAATTTCTTCACCTAACAATGACCTTCCATGCAAATGATTGATCACACAATCGTCTCTAGGTCATCCACAACTTCCCTTAGTACATTCATGCCCAACAATTCACTCCCAACCACAAATCTTATCAACTAATTCATTTTACAATCTCTACAATACCAACAAACCTAGGTTGGGGACTTATTGCTTCCAATTACCATCCCATAAGTCCTAACACATATTTTGTACATAAATAATCACCATGAATTAGTTAGAGGTAGTAGTCATACCTATTGTAGACCAAATCTTGAAAGATAACTTTTGGGGTGTTCTTGAGATTTTGAAGAAATCCTATGGAATACAATCAAAACCTTATTGTAACTAGTGATTGAGAAGTGAAATCATCATAAAAACTCACCTTAGGTGTGTATTGGAAGCCTTGGTCGGATGGGTGATGGAGAGAAATCCTTAGTATTGAAGAAATGACTTAGATCCTCTCTCTACCCATTCTTGGGGTTATTTAATGGGCTCCTACGTGCGTGGCTGCGCACCTGAGGCAGAAAGTCTCAAATATGCGCGGCCGCGCATCTGGGCGCGCATACGACACAGGTCTAGTAAAATGGCCATAACTTTCTGTATACTTATCCAAATAACGAATGGTTTGATGCAATGGAAACTAGACTCAAAAGGATTTAATTTAATAGGTTATAAACCATATAAACCTTCATATCTTGAGAGTTATTCTCATTTGAAGTTAGATCTTGTGCGAACTCAATTGAAACTTTATCCCATCATAAAATTTTCAACTTGACTTAGCCTTAGGGCTCTTCTTAGACCATAAACCATTATTAATGCACCTCATACATATATTATCATGATCAACTGATATCATTCAAATTATCAGTCTTGTTCATATCCGAATTGATATAGTTAGCACCCGTCAATCTTCTTAATGGTCTTAAAACACTTAGAATTTTTCCGGGGTGTTGCATTCTCCCCCACTAAAGAACATTCGCCCTCGAATATTTTACAAGTCATTATTAGGCACAGTACTATCCTATTTTCACCTTAACCATCATCTTTAATCGTTCTTGTCTTCACATAGATCTTAGATATTCTTCCAACATTTCAACTTCCTTAAGGCCCCAAAATTTGGCTAGCTCCCAAATTCTTAAAATTTTTGACAGAGTTTCCCCTGTAACTGGGCCTATCCACTTGTCAGAGAATTACCAAAATCAACCTAACAATACATCCGCAATTCAACAAGCATCACAATATACATCAATAAAACCAATCTTAACATTATAGACATTACATTACCAAATGTTATATTTCAACCTGAGCAGCACATATTTAAATCATAACACATAGAAAGTACCTTTCGATCCACAATTATTTTACTATACAATCAAGTGAGAACATTTTCTTTCCTTAATACTTTTGGCCTTCGAGGTGGCCTTCTCAACTCACAGACATCACCATAACACACGACAGAGGCAATCTCAACTTTCGAACTTATCTAACAAGGAAGAAAATTAAGTACCTCTCATAGGCCAATTATCCAATAACATCACCTTCACTAGCTTTCACCGGAACGATAGACATAGGATTTTCCAACCACCTTCTTAGACAAAGACACATGAAACATCGAGTACATGGAGGACCATGATGGGGGGAACATTGTCACGCCCCGAACCTAGGAGCGAGACAAGCACCCCGTGCCTCACCTAACCTGGCGTACCAAATTGCGACTAAGGGACTCTGAACACATAATGTCATACTTTGGCCATGGGGCCACCTTGCAAGACAATTTGCGAAGCAAAATATAAAACTGAATGGAAACTAGCACTAACTAAATATCAATATAAAGCTAGGCCGACAAGGCCGTCATAGCTACTACAGCTGACAAACCACCAATTTATACAAACCCAACATACTGCACTAACCAACAGGATATGCCTACAAGCCTCTACTGATAGATGTACTGTGATCGGAACAGGGCCCCGACCTACCCATAACATATATACAGATATACATAAGATGTACACAAAACTCTAGTCCTGGCAACTCCGAAAGACGTGGAGCTTACCGATCAGGCGGAACTCGGAAAACACCTACTGAGGAGGTCTACCCATCTGTCTGTCTGAACCTGCACGCATGAAATGCAGCGCCCCCAAAAAGGGACGTCAGTACGAAATAATGTACCGAGTATGTAAGGCAATAAAATAACTGAAATCTGAAACTGAACTGATAATATGATAACTGAAATTAACTGGGAGTCAAAGATGATCTGGAGATATACTTACCTGCTGATACTGACTCAACTCCTTCAATATAGTAAGTAAAATAATTGTACGGCCTTATAAGGCTCGGTATATATAACTGCTCTGCCATAGTAGGCTCGCTTATAGGCGCTCGGCCATACTAGGCTATGTATCTCGACCATGCTGGGCTCGCTCATAGGCGCTCGGCCACAGTAGGCTCGGTATATAACTTTCCATCTGATCAGAGGTTGCCCAATAGGGGCCTGCCCATCGATTATAGCTCGATGGTAATGAAAATACTGTAATACTGTATATATAGGCTTGCTGCTCTCTTGACTGAAAGAAGACAATACTAAAATTGAATATAGAGTCTCGATAAGGAATAATATTGTAACTTATGAGACTAGAATAGTGTGAATAAATTCATGAATATGAACTTCTCTTTTTGTCTCATTACTAACACATGTAGCTACGAGATCATGCCAAAATGAAGGAAGGCTTAGCCTTAACATACCTTATCACAATCTTTTCAATCACCAAGTTGAACTCACCTCTTCGCACCTTAATCTACAAGAATGATAATAATACTATCGTTAAGTTACGAAAGGTACAACTATCGCACAACGAACGACAAACCTATTTTGTATTAAAACGGGCAGCATCTCCCCTATAATATGCCCTTCCTCCAACTTCAAGATAACACCAACAATACAAGGACAGAACAATAACAACATATATACATCATTTTCCAGCCCTATATACACCATCAAATACTACAAAACAGCCCAACACACCCCAATCTCTTCGTACACAAAACGACCACCGTAGTAGTGTCAAACGACCCGAAAATGTTATGACGAACGACCAGCCAACCACCCTACATTTATATGGTGTTTATAAACCCCCTTCCTCCTCCAAAACTCCACAAAATAGTAATAAAACACGCAGCCCAACAGCAACACAAAACAGTCCACAAAACAGTCCGCTACAAGTGAATAACTCGAACTCACGGCTTCCGATCACCATCCCGTGAGTTCTTACAAGTATAGAACGACTTACCATGAATTTACAGAAGAAAAAATGGATGAAAGAGAGCAGTAAACTCACCTTATTTGTTGGATAACTCAGCTCCTATCTTGGTTCTTCAAACTCTAAGTTTTACCTCCAATTGGAACTTGAAAGGTAGAGAAAATCAATTAGGGTTTGTGGGAAATTTTTGGGAGGATTCTTTGCAGAGCTTATGTCTGGTTATTATGCTCTATTTTAAGTCTAATATATGAAGAAAATAGGCCCTTAAAAGGCCTCTTTGGACGACCCGAAATGGCCCATTTTTGGGCTTTCATTTAAGCAAGTAGGTGACACACCTACTTGTCACCTAGCAGCTTGCGCAGTATCGCAAAAATGCACATATCTCTCTACTCCGATGTCGTATTAACAAATGGTTTAATGCGTTGGAAAATAGACTCATAGATCTTTAATTTGATGTGTGGAACACACCATAACTCTAAGTATATTGGGAGAAAATTGCAGTTACATTTGACCCAAAGTTTCAGTAAAACTTATGAATGTAACTTGTGATGACTTTCATCGACTTTTGTTCCACAACTCGCTTGACTTAAAAACATAACATACGGATGTAATACGACTAATATAAATCATAACATAATCTCTTTATCATGTTAATCACCCTAGTCTCACCCCAAAGGTACATGTTATAACATTCCCAACTTGTCGACTTTCGATGAAACATTGTTTTATTTAATTGCTTTAGCTTCTGAACTGTCCAACCCTCTTTGTACTTGTTGTTCATGATCTTCAATATTTGTAACCTCAGAGGTAACATGATTAACTTACTTTATATACTTTTAAATATTATCTCATTTTTTTGTCCTACATTAGTTTGCTTACGACGCATTTTTACATACGAAAATATAGGGTGTAACATCACTCCCCCTTGGGAACATTCGTCCTCGAATGTTTACTCTTGGAGACTTTGGAAACTTTTTCCAGAGTATCCTTCGTACACTAGGTTAAAACCAACCTGCACATAGCCAGAAACATACTATGCATGCCACACATGGCCAATCTTTATAAATAGCAGCAATTTGCCTCACCGACCGTAAATCATAAATATTGAAAGTGAAAAATAAAAGCTTACCTGATGACCTGCTAGCCTACATAGAGCTATGTTGTAGCGTCCCATCTCGAACCATATCTTCATTTTGAAATAGGTGGGGGTATTTAGACTTCATTTCTTCCTCCGATTCCCACGTCATCTCTTCTACATTCTTGCTCCTCCATAAAACCTTTACGGAAGCTACCTCCTTATTTCGTAGATTGCGGATTTGT